>NW_028186514.1:55073-185474 GCF_003343005.1 Rhea americana | reverse complement strand
TGGTAACCAGTGTCACAAGGGTAGCTAGTTTCCTGGAGTAGGGTCCTGGAGAGCAGTTTCACTTCAAACCCTCCAGCAATGTCAGGTGAACAGACCTTAACGATCCTGCATAGTTTCTTAACATTTCCCTTACTAATTAGGTGAAATCACCTACTATTAACATTTAAATAGGCCTGCTCCCAAGTGTGACAGGAATTTCCCTAGAGCCTAGTATGACAAGAGCCCTGTGAGCTCTATGTTAGTCAAATACATTTACACTTGAAAACACGTAAGTGAAAAGTCATCGGTACAATGTGTGTTGATTATAGTCAAGAGAGGACAGTTAGTTATTGCCTGTCACAGATGGTTTAATAGAATTTTACAAACTTTCAGAATTTTAATTAAACTCATAAATCTAATCCCAGCACAAAAATAAATGAAAGGACACATTGATTTAGTATTTCAGTTCACTTAAATAAACTCCAATTGTTCTTTTCTCTGCACTTCTCAAAAAAGAAGATACTAAGAAGAAAAAAAGAAGTTTCTAAAAGTACAAGGGTTGTGAATTGCAATTTTAATGAAAGCTTTCCTTCTTGCCATACAACCAGCATTATCAAGTAAAGTATTTATGAGGCTGTTCACTTTATAATTTTTAGATGAATATAAATAGATATTTTATAGTTTCCAGATAAAAGCAGACATTTGGGCAAAATACATGATGATAAACACTACATTCATTTACTGCTTTACAAATAGCATTGTTCCTGACCTATTGACAGGTATTCCAAACTGAAATAAGACATCCAGGAATAGGGAATGTCCACGCCCTTTGGGGCTGTTGCACTCTGGTGCAATGAAAAGGCAATTAACTCTTTGAAGCCTAAGGATAATTTCTGTCAACCACTTATCCCATCTCTGGGGTTTCAGTTTGCGTTAGTAATTGGCAGTTCAAACTAGACTCCTGATTCCAAAGTTTTAATTAAATGTAACCATTATATATGGCACTACAGCAAAGCAAAGTGATTAAGACACTGTCAACTCTTTCTCCAAAATCCCTTATGAATGTCATCTCTGAATTCTTGGCTCTCTTCTTCAGGACATCACACATTAGTAATTCCTTTGCAGGCTTAGATTAGTGCTGGTGTAGTGCAAGTATATGGGCTAGGTGCTTCTCGCGTAGCTGGGACGGAGGCTGTCAGTGCTAGTTAACCTGCTGGCTTTTCTTCTTCGCAATGCTCAYGGCAGCTCATCTTAAGGGTGAGGTCCCTGGTGATRCTTGCAGATATTAGCCATATTTTGGGCACGTTTGGAAACTGCTTGCCTCTACTTGGGCAGGGATGAGGGAAGTGGCTTTAATGGTGGCACCTGGGGTACACGGCAGCACAGGGCAAAAAGTTATGGGGCTAACGAACACTTGCTTGTGAATGCTCTTAAAATGTGCCCTTGTATGCATTTATTTTTTTGTCAGGGCTAATTCTTTTGATCTCAGCACCAGGATGGAGTTTGGTGCTGAAAAAGTGCTTTTAACATGCATTTGGCTCTGAACTTAAGCCTGCTTTTAATTGGAACACAGCCAGCCTGCAAGCTGTATGGGCACATCCAGATGTGGAAGGTGACTTAGATGAGCTAAAACAAGCTGTCAGAGCACGGAGTTTGTTACTAGTGCCTACAGGCTGAGTGTATCAACCTATTTATATCTCATGGGGACAGTAAAATCATCCAACTCGGTTTTAACAAGCATWCAGTGGTATGCTCTTTTGGTGTTCTTATAGATGATCGTGATTTTGTTCTATTTCCATGCTGACCGTCTTGTATGTGTTGGGTAGGACTTGCTTTTGTTCAACGGGTTTCTCAGTTCTGCAGATGATCTTTTTAACTAGGCTCTGATATTAGTGTCTTTTAATATTGAGATGAATTGGAAAAATATGTGCTTGTATTTTGTAACATCTCACTTGTAAACTGAAATAAATGAATCCTATTTACTTCAGCTGTATTTTCTATTTTTTAGTCACAGAAGAGAAGAGACGTTTCTAAGGAGCACCCATAGGGCACTGATCTTTCCCAAGATCTGCTCTTGCAGCCCAGAGCAGCACATGCTCCCTCAGTCACAAATTCACAGCACCTGCTTGTTCTGATCCCGACAGAAATCCAAGCCCACTTTTCCATCAGGA
Organism: Rhea americana; assembly: GCF_003343005.1. Taxonomy (NCBI): domain Eukaryota; kingdom Metazoa; phylum Chordata; class Aves; order Rheiformes; family Rheidae; genus Rhea; species Rhea americana. The sequence continues at coordinate 183,324 of NW_028186514.1, read as the reverse complement.
ATGATGTGACACCATTGCTGCTAGATGTTTTACTTCAATATCATTATTTATCCTCAACATATGTAGATGGTATTGAGCCTATCCAGCTCTTGTGGCATGAGACTGCTCTGTATAAACAGGGAGCGAGGAACATGTCCCAGTTATCCCAGAACTTATTTTTCTGGACTGATCATGCCACAGTTCTGGTCAAATAGTGCAGATTTTCTCACCCATYTGTGATACTAAGTGATTCCAGAGTAGGAAGTATGCTGCATAATCCTACATTTTGGATTCTTCTCTGTTGTCTCCATGGATATAATTGTGATATTTCCACAAAGATCTTCCATTAACTAAGCACAGATGTTACTTGATTCATTAAATATGCTAGGATAGCATAATGTGTGCTATCTCTGTTTATATAATATTTGTTTTAATTTCCTATTTTTACTTTATTTTTCTTCACTATTACTGCAACAGATTTAACAATTGTAATGAATAATAGTTGGTTTTGTGATGAAAAGCAAATATATATCAAAATCAAAATACAAAAATCAATCCCTCTTTTCTTCCCAAAAGAATTTCTGGTGTAGGAAAGAAGATATTTTATTTTCAAAACTGAGAATCAAAGCCTACTGCTTGTAATTTTAATTGTAGTGCAGAAACAAAACAGAGAAAAGGGAATTTAATTGGATTCCACTTTGGATAATGGGGAATGTAATGAGGACAGCAGCTCTTGTGGTATTTTCCTGTAATGAGGAAGTGAAAAGGTCACCCAACAGGGGTGCCTGAATGAGTGATAACTCTTCCTGGTAATGGTCTCTGGGAAAAACTGTGGGGGGGAGAGTGACTGTATTTATTCTGGCAAAGCTGAGACCAGATCTTTTTTTTTTTTTTTTTTTTTTTTTTTTTTTTCCCCTCATAGATTTTTGATGCCCCCAAACAATTAAAATGAGCAAAGGAGATGGTCAATACTTTTGATTTTGTTTGTCACAAATTGAGCAGGGTTATCTGGAAATTATAAATACTGTATATTGCTCCAGGCCATAAGTTCTAAACCAAAACCACATGCAAAGACTTGGAAAATTAAAATGCTGCAGCTGGGTTTAGCCAGCCAAAAACATGGCTGTTGAGCCACTCTCTGAGATTACACAATATGTATTTTTCAACTACTGAAGGATGCATTAAGACATCCTGAGACTATATCAGAGGAATAACTAATTATTAAAGAAAATGTGTGTAAACAAACTACCAATTTTGCAATACTTCAAACAGTCTTCAAAATCATCCAAAATAAAGGATCACACATTGAAAAAAAACACTTAAAGAAAGCAGCTATTTACATGGCTAACAGGAATCAGCTGCAAAGGAACAATCCTAGGCCACAGAAGACTTTATTTGAAATGACCCTGATGATGGCAAAGAGTGATTAAGTTTTGTTAGATCAACTGTTGAAAAATACTAAACAAAACAATGGTATCTTTTATGTCAGTTTATCTACATGGAAGGCAAACAATTATTACAATTAGTGCTTGAAATAGAACACTGAATTTCCGAGAAATGTGTGTAATATCAAAAATGTGCAATAAAGTGGAAAAACCCTACCCTTCTTTCTAAATTTAGTATAAATGCCTTTATTTTGAACCTCTGCAGTGAGATACAACAGTCATCATTATCAAATCAAGGAGACTTTATGGCTGCATCTAGCTGGTGAGAAACACCACAGGGGCAAGCAAGAGCACTGGGCCATCGCTGACTGATGGTATTAACCGTTGTTGTACTCCCTGGTACCAGTTTAGCCTGTGCCAGCAGGCATGGGTCAGGATYTGGTCACAGCCAGAGCTGGGTGCCCTACCCAAGTCACAGCATGGATGCAACTGGATCAGGTCTGACTCCCACAGCTTAYGTGATGCCCCACAACTCTTCCATCAGATTTTGCCGTGACTGTCCTGTGTGCTTTCACAACCCATTCTTAGGTGTGCAACTCATCCTCATGGGTATGTTGGCCAAGGACAATGCCATGTGGCCAGGCTGTGACACATGGTTTCAGGGCTAGAAAACAGTCCCTGGCTCGTGCTCTATTTATCAGCATAGACACAGCCAACGTTACTTCATTGTAAGCTTTTCCTCTCTTCCCATAAACGTTTCTTCAAACAGAGCTAATTAGAGACTTGTGCATTCACAAGCGCATAGTAATGTCCTTCCATCGCCAGCAGCTGGCTGTGAGTGCCCTGCTCCACCACCCTGCCGTTATGAATCACCGCAATGATGTCTGCTGTCTGCACAGTCGTCAGGCGGTGAGCAATGACGATGCAGGTTCGACCTTGCCGGGCGTTATCCAGAGCTTTCTGGACGATCTGCACACAGATGTAAATAAAGTGCTGTTATCACCTAGAAATCTCATTTGTCATAGGAACAACATTCGATTTTGTATTATTGGTTATCACTTGTTTGTCTTCCATAGGTATATGAGTCAATACATGTATGAGACACCATTACTCAACGCAGTGGCTCACTGAGGTCAATAAGACTGATCATATGAGCATGAGTCACTTGAGAACTGGGTTCTTGGGCATCCAGTTTGGGTCAGAACACCAGTTCAGTATTTATCATCAAATACAGCTAATAAAAAGATATCTGAGGAGCATCAACTCTCCATGGTGTGTATTAACTAAAGTGGTAGTTTTTGTTTGTTTTTAAATACKTAATACATACACACTGTTTCCTAGTGTTTTTAAATTCAAAGATTGTAATTGGAAAAGCTACAGTGATACACCTGCCTGGTTTCTATGTTTCAATTGATTCTAAATTTTGTTTTAGAGAGAGCAACTAACCATGCACATAGCCATAAATACTCTGCATAATAATCATCACTCACCTTTTCACTTTCTGTGTCAAGTGCAGAAGTAGCTTCATCTAGAAGCAGAACAGCAGGCTTACGAACCAGAGCACGGGCAATTGCTATTCTTTGTTTCTGACCTCCAGAAAGCTGTGTTCCTTTCTCACCCACTCGGGTATTATATTTCTGGGTATTAATATGAAAAAAAAATGAAAGTCTATGAATACTCTCTATGAAGAAAGGTTAGAAAAGTAAAGCTTAATACTTGGCTAAAAAGATGATTAGGTATTTCCATCTTGAAAGAYGGATGAAAAAAAAAGAATAGCACAAGTGTTTTTAATAAAGCTAAGGCTTTATAAACACTTTTTATATAAATGCTTATATATATATGCAGCCATTCATATTGATATCTGCACTGAAAATTTACTTCCCTGAAGAGTAGAATAGYTCTTGAATGGTACCACTAGTGATATAGTTTTCTACAGACATCTGTCCATGACCATATGATCACTACAGTAACTGTAGATTTAATATTTTTTGAAGTCTACACAAAGAACTTGATCCTAGGTTTCTTGTGTATAGTAAAAATATATATATATATAAATGAAAAACTCTCAAAAAACAAAATCTCAAACCCTCTTTGAATGCATTTTCAAATATCAGTAGTAATGAAAGTGAAAAAAATTTTCAGCAGCATTGCATCTTTTTCAGTTGTCGGGAACTTTAGTGAAAACCAAATATTAAAGCATTTTTACTGCTTCCTGTTAGAATGCCTTGTCATTCATTTATCTGCACGTCTTACTTTTTAAGAAACACTCTCTATGCTTGCCCACCCAATTAAAATTAGTTTTACTGAAATATTTTAGTATAATTCACCTTTCTTTGAGAGTAACTTGAGAAGCTGCAGCCAGAAAAAGAGAAAAAAAATAAAAAAGGAAGTGCATGTATATAATAGAATGTCCTCCTACTTATTTTTTCCTCATATTCTGCTTTGGACACACTATTAACTTGTGTCTTTTTTGAATGACCTAACAAGGATTTTAAACTTAAACACACTGACTGACATGTTTAAAGAGCAATTCTATATTGTTCTCCTTAAAGGAAACAAAAATGTTCTTTTTCATTTTATATTTGTAAATGATTTCTCCATGTCATTCCAAGTATCTACTGTCACTCTGAATGGAAGATCACCATCTCTTACCTCTGGCAGTTTTTCAATGAAGGCATGAATATTTGCTGCTTTAGCTGCTTCTTCAATTTCCTCCTGACTTACAACCCTACTGTTGTCTCCATATTGAATATTTTCAGCGATGCTGCAGTCAAATAAAATGGGCTCCTGTGACACGAGACCCAGTCTGGACCTTAGCCATTGTAAATGCAAAGTCTTGGTATCAAATCCATCTGCAAACTAGAAAAAGCAACAGAAAAATGATGCCAAGTTGAGCAAAGAGCTCATCCACACATACACAGTGTAAACAGGAAACACCAATTGTAACAGGAAACCTGGTACGTATTAGATTCCCAGCTGAAATAAAGCAAATTTCTCATAAAAAGTGGAACTGAACCAACACTATGGATAAATATTTCCTTTCATTAGTTTTTAATTTTGTATGTGTTTCACTTTTGTTTCCCAGCAGASAGAAATGTGGAGTGCAAATCACTGTTCCTACAGTTCTCCCAACCTCACTGCACACAAGAAGTACCAGGAACCCCATGGGAAAGCATATTCCTTAGGATGATGAACACACCAACAAATATTCTCTGCTGTGAGTTAAAACTCAACCTTAAAATCTCCGAGGAGATGTCGCTGGACCTCCTATAACCACTCCTGAGGATTGCAACACGGAGTTCATTGCATCCCTCTGACAGTGACACAGTAATATCCCCACGGGATTACGTTCATATCATCTGAGGCATATATTGATGTCTCTAATATGAGAATTCAGATTAATGAGATGGTTTACTGATAAGTAAGTATGATAAGCATTATGGTCCTGTGCAAGCAGGCTGTGAACTGCTTTGGGGAGGCAATGCCATCTGCCTTCTTCATTCTTTCCCCTGGAGGGATCAACTCCTTGAGCCAGATTATCATGTAAACGTGTGTGCCATTGCTGGCATGCAAGGCAAATGCATGTGGGCAGGCAATGACAAGGGTTTTAAGATTAGCTCCAGGGGGGCTACAACCTCAGTAATCCACACTTCTAACACAGAGGCATCTCTGGAGACATTGCCAGGATCATTGAAGGTCTCTGAAATACCTGAACAACAAAGAGCTCTATAGATTTAACTGTTATTAATAACCATACAAATCTTTTCTTACCACTTGTCCTTCCACAGGGTCATAAAATCTCTCTAAGAGCTGAATGGATGTGCTTTTGCCACAGCCACTGCTTCCTACTAAGGCCAGAGTCTGTCCTTTATTAACCTTCATGTTGAGTCCTTGCAAAACTTGAACTTCTGGTCTTGATGGATACACAAAATGGATGTTTCTGAATTCAATGTTGCCTTCAAAATTACTCTGAAAGCAATAGAAAGTTCATGTACTTACATTAATATTTATTTGCTTTAAATGAGAAAAAGAACAGTTGTAAGCCTTAAGTATGAGAATTGACAAAGACATTTGGGATGGTGTTTTCAAAACTGTTGTTGATGTTTTTCTCCTTTTTAATTACAGATTGGATTGAGTGTAATATTGTTATTTATGGGGTGATCTGCAGATATAAATAGCTAGAACCTTCTGGAGAAATCACTTTCTGCATTTCTGTCTCTCTCCTACTTCATTTTACTTCAGCTTTGAAAAGAGTACTTAACATTTTTCATTTGGGCTACTTATATTTGAAATTGAGGCATTTTTATTCTTGGTATAATATAAGGAACTTTTACTTTATTGATTTCACATTCCAGGTACAATCTGAGTATCTAATATACAGAATGAATATACCACCCTATCAAGATCAGATTTTAAAATAATAGACATAAGTTATTTGGTTAGTAATTTAGAGGCATCCAGGACAAGCTGTGTTTTAAAGAGCAATTATAGTTGCTGCTTAGCCATTCTGCATCAGCATGATTGGAAGAAATGCATTAAGACAATTGTGTGTCCTACTGTTTGGGGTATGAGACAGCCCACGCACATACTAGCAGCACTGCTAGTACAGTGCGATCACAGCAGCTAAAGATCTGATTTAATGGACTTAAATCTTTGCTCTGCTAATGTCACGGGTATCCATGGCATTTGAGCTGGCCTGCACTAGAAATAYTTTAACTCAAATCTTACTTTATCAAAGGACATTCTACCAAATCTTTCAAAGTCTGTGCCTGAGGGCCCTAGTTCAAGAAAATACATGAGCATGCATGTAATATTAAAGGCTGAATAGCTTGCATATAAGCTTAAAGTTATAGAAACTTYCTGAGTTGGGGCTTCTTAGAGGGAAGGTTCATTTTGAACTAGATGTGCAAATGTAATCCTTCTAATCCATCAAATTTCCATACGAAATGCATTTGGTTTACAAGTGCCAAGATCAGTTTCCCTCCTGACAAAATTGGCTTAGAGGTGAGAGGATTGCTTTTGTTTGTTTGTTAGTTTGTTTTTGTTTTAAACAGAGATTCTTCATTAGGTTAATTTTGACTCTATAAGAGCTCATTTTTACTTGAATAAGTTTCCACTATTCTGAGACAATGGATTTTGGCAAAACTGTTCTGTCTCTGAAGGAACTAGTCTACACCTCTTAGACAAGAGTACTTTTATCACTTTTTTTTTGTTGTTTTATATCTCTTGTATACCCTCTTCAAAGCCAATATGGCTGTGAGTGTAATGGAGTTTGTTTTTTCCTCAGAGCAGAATTATTCACTTCTGACTGAAATACTGAAATAATAAAATGAGCCATTAAAAAAAAAAAAAAAAAGACAAGGCAGTACCAGTACTTTGCAGTGTCTTTCTTTTGTGACATCTAAAAGAATATGAAACTATGTGAATACAGTTCTGGGCAATAAAGCATTACTAATTAATTTGCTTTAAGTTTTTTCTGAGAAACCTTACCATTTTTTCACCTTCTTCACTGTAACTGTCAATTAGAGGTTTTCTGTCCAAAAGTTGAAAGATTCTTTGAGCTGAAATTTTAGCTTTGCCATAATCTGGTGCCAGGGAAGCAGACTGACCAACATTCATAGCTGCAAATACGACTGAAGAAAAAACTCTAAAAGTGAAAGAAAGAGCATCACTCATTTCAAGTGAAACAATATATTATTTTCCTCATTTATAAAATACATCTCAAAATAAAAAGTTTCCTGTATCTTCAGACTGTGACATTTCTAGCGCTCCTCTCTCAGAAATATTTTGTACAGTATTAGAACTTGCTGTTTGTTCCTCTAAGTACTTTATAGATAAGTAACGTGATGTCACTTCTCTGTGCAAAATCCTCTGCCTGGAAGAAATGCCAAATAGTGAAAGTTTCTCCACAATAAATGCACTCTGCATGGCAACACACTTGCTGCTTCCCTGCCTGAATATGCAGCTTTCCCAGAAACAGCCCTTCTGCCCAAACTGAACTCCCAACCAGAGTGCGGGTTCCTGAATCTCTACGCCCTGTTAGTTCCGTGATTAGATTAAACAATTACCATGCATTGAAGCCACTATCCCATGTATCAATCTTTACCTTCATAAAATATACTCACATTAATACATTTTCAAAGTTGCTCATGCAGTGGGCAATAAGCCATGCCCCAAATCTGAAGACTGCTGCATTAATAAAGTAGTTCGCGCACTGAGCTACTCCATAGGTAAATCCATAGAAAGGGGCTTTTTTCAGAGAATCTCTGATAAAAGAAGAGACTTTCTATAATAAATAATAAAAACTCAATCTAATAATAAATAATAAGAACTTGTATTGGGTGTAATAAGAGCAGACACTGGCTGAAGGGTGGCCAGATTTCTGGGTTAAAAAGTTCAAGCGAAACAGCTCACTCCYCAAAACACAGAACATGCATGCACTCACAGAAAAAAAAACTGCCTGACCCTAAGAGCTCCCTGTATGGTGACCTGGAAGTGCCCTAAGGACAGAAAATTATAGCAGTGAGAACTTTCATCCTCTGTTTTGTTATCTTGAATCTCTTCCTCCATCTCTTCTAAGGCAGGGCAGGTCACTGGAGCAGTTAAAAAAACATTTTAATAACTGCTACATATGACCCATCTGACTAAGAAAAGAGAGAGGCTTCAGCCCTGCCTAAGAGCTGCCTGAGGGCTTCTGCCAGGTCTTTGTCTTCTCCTCTGAGCAGAGCTCTCTCATCCCCAAGCTGGAGCAGGGACATTACGCTGGGTATTCCTGCTGGGACTTAGAATTAGCCTCTCTCAATCCATCTTTCCGGAGAAGTTTCATTCTGTGTAGATAACTGACTACACGCTGAATCAGAGTTAAGAGAACTGGCTTTGCCCTCATGGTTTAGGACGATCTGAGGAAACAGAAGTCTCCTTACTAGTCCAAGTTGTAAATCAGGAACCTTTGACATCCAGGCAAGCATCCAGGTCATATCCTGGATATTGCTAGTTCACCCAATATTAAATTTTAATGTTGTTTTGGCTGAGAACAGATTATACAATGCCTTATTTTCAATCCCTTCTGTTTCCTCCCTAGGGAGGAAAGAAACAAATCATATTTTAGACTATTTTGTTTAAACAATATGGGATTAGAAAAAAATGATGTTTATGGTTATTGGAATGAGGTTCACCTGAGACAAAGATGTCAGTTGAGATGTAGCAGGCCAARCAAGGCAAACATGAAATTTGTTTCAAGGTTTCAAGGTCATATGTTTGGAATAAAACTGGTTTGAAGGGTGTGGTACAGCAGTTACTGTCAGTTCCTAAGTTATATCATTTTATTCCATGATATATAGTATACACTATACTAAAACAGAGTGAACTGATGTCTGATATTTTATGTATACATAAGCAAACACARTATTCTGTAACATACATGGAGAATACAGTATATGAAGTGCTTGTATAATGAAAAGGCAAGTCATGCAAATGCCATTTTTCATTCTACAAACATCTAAGCAAGTACTTTAAAACACACAAAGTAAACAAATTTCAGACTTATTAAAAAAGCTATTGGTATCCTTCCCAATCATGTAGGTATTGGATAATTTACAAGACATGTATTTATAACAAATCCGGAAGATTCAATAGGTACAAAAAAGAATTATCAAAGAAAAAAAATCCCACCTATATGGATCATTCAAACTTGCAATGTATCTTTCATAAAACGCATCTTCCTTGGTCAGTGAAGCTACAGTTCTTATATTTTCAACTGATTCTGTTGAAATCTAAATTGAGAGATAAAAGGGATAAGAGGTAACCCCTTGTAACTGGAATCTGCAATGCATTTCTTAAAYGTTTCTCTTCTCTAACTTCTATTATTTTGAATCGGAAACTCATTACTTCAGAAGAGAGACTGAGGTCTATTAGCAGGTGTGTTGCACAGAGCATTGAAGTTATTCACCCCAGCATTACAAAGCAAGGTGAGGGTGAAGTTGACAACGTATTCCAGTTCTGAACCTCGGGTTAGGACACAGGGAACATCGCACCTGTCCCATAGGTTGCTGTCCCTGTGAATTAAGCCCAATTTAATGCCGTGGACTACCCTTGTGTCCCAGAAGAGCATTATCAAGTAAATGAAGGCACCATGCTTCAGCTCCAGAGCGTGCTCCTGGTTCRCACGTTATGATGGAAGCTGAAAATGGCCACGTCAGGGCTTGGCCCCGCTACACGCCKGACTGCAGCATGGAGCAGGGTGGAGCTACACCACTTGCACGAGGCCCAAAGYGCACCAGCACTCGAGTTGCTGCCGTTTTAGCTGTCCCTCCTCTCTATAGAAACCTGGTATGGAAGCTTTCAAATGCACTTTTATAGTCCAATTTACAGATGTTTTGTGTTATCGATGTTTTGCTTTTCCTGGGGATATATAAACATTCCCTTCTTCCCCCACCCTGTCCTTTCCTCTCCCCCTTTTATTTATCTTGGATAATTGAGTCTGCTGTAAGAGAGCTACAATGTTGTCCTTAAAAATGATCTCACACCATAACCCTGCAGTTAAAATTGGAGAACTTACTCTTCCAGCCTCTTCCAAAGCTTTTTGATCTTTTGCTGCATGACCAGACATAGAGCGAATGCTTATTGCATTTGTAGCAATAACGAAAGGAATGCAGGCCAGGATAAGCAAAGTTAACTGCCAGCCATATACAAAAGCAATAATGATGGCAGTCAGAAGGGTACAGACAGTCATAGTCATCAGTCCAAGTCGAGTTCCAGTTGCCTAAGAAAACCCCAGAAACACCCAAACATCCATCATTAGTTTTCTTTTYGTTAATTATTTTGTTAATTATTATAATTTCATTATTTGAAATTACTGTTTACTGAAGGCCAGAATTTCATCTGGAAAACGTAATCATGCATGGTCATGACAATAGACATACACTTAAGTAACTGTTCTTAGACATTTCTGCTATCTGTCAGCATTCAGACCTTCAAGTAAGGTTAAAGAAGCCTAAAAAGTTGGTAACAGCAGACGTCTAATTGAATATATACCTGGACTTCCTTTGCTACCCAAGGCACAGGAAGAAGCCTGTGGCCATGTTGATCAGCAATACTGTCCTGGGGCTCTTTGTTTTGGGGCAGCTTGGCTGTCACGAACCCAGCAGCAGGTGAGGAGGGCTTCATGCTCACGACAGCTGTCCAGCGACCTTTCCCACTAATGCTAATGGAAACTACTCATCCTCAGGTTCTCACACAGCTGCATCTAGGACTGGGTGCTCAGAAGAACCTTGATCCCACCCTGCAGAAATGCTTCATCTCAGCAGAGCTACCATGTGGGAAAGGTGAGTGCACACTGAATAACTGTCTCCTCCCTGCTTGTATAAACTTTTTGTCATCAGCTTCTAAAACAAGAGATGATTGGCATCCAGGATGCAGGTGCTCTTTCAGGACTGCAGAAGAAAAAGACCTGCAAAAAGCCCYGTGGAAATAAATAGTCCATCTTCCAAAATTTGTTTTAGTGGAAAAAATGAAAATCTGTGTGTGATGTGAATTTCTTCCCTTTTTTTGCCAAAGATTTCCCTGCCCTGAAAAGACATTTCTTGTTCAACACAATTTAAAACAGTAATAACTAAATCAATGCCAAGGTGAATTGCTGCCATATGTTTTAGGAGCTGCTCATAAACGTGATCTGGAAACTTCACCCAGCATGAGGCAGGGCACTTACCTACTGACACTTTATAGCACTGCAGAGAATGCAACAGCTTTGGAGAGCATTTCCTGCCCTAAGTTTGCTTTTACAAACAAGGAACCCTCTCTGCACCTCTCCATTCTACTTGTGTCCTAACAGGGTTATATAGTTTGATAACACTGAAACAAAATGGAATTTTAAAAGATTCAAATGACTAAGTTCTGTCAAAGATTATTTTCCTGGTATTGATACATAAGGAGGAGTGATGAACAAAATCTACCTGAGGCTGAAAAATGTAGATTTTTGGTTTACAAGTTTGAAAGAAACTGAAAAAGTCCTCTTAAAACAAACCAGTAAACTTTTTTTCCCCTATGAATCCTGCAGTGATTTTATTTTATTTTTTTGTGAGGAGAAGGGGAAGAACAGAGAGGCTTTTTGCTTTTCTTTTTTCTTTCTTTTTTCTTTTTTTTCCCCAGTCTGGCAGATTTTCAAGAACTGCTGATGAGGTGAGGAGTAGGTGGAATTCTGAAAAACTTGCCATATTCTCCTGGTGGGTTTACAGTGGCCACCTCTCTCATGCCAGTGCCTTGAGTCATCCCATCCCTTGGGCATCATCTTCTCTAGGGCTCTTTATTAATAACAAGTCATTTCTTCCTGTTTGGCCTGCTTGTGTGAAAAGTACGTTTGATGGGGATGGGAAGAATCCTGTTCATTAAGGTTTATAAGGAGCTGCATTTTCTGCAAGCGTAACCTCTTCATGTCACTCAATGGAGGCTCTAGAGGCACTCTGAAGTCTTCACTCTAYCGTTGGGTGTAAAACTGGGTTCTACTGATTCTTGTCCCCAGCACATATACAGATTTCATTTTGTATGGTGAAATAGTTCATAGCTGTCATTATATACTTAGCTTAAAGACTTGCAGCAAGGGAATGAAAGGTATATGAACATCTGCTGAATTTTTGATAGTCCTCATAAATTATCAGCTGGGAAGCCATTTCCAAGACGTCAACAGCATGCTATTTAAATGCATCTCCAAGTCTGTGGGGTAGATTTATTACCTTKTTTTCTGAAATAATCTCAGTGTCCCTTGCCAATTGCAATCAATATTTGTAAGAAAAATATGAAAACATAAAGATAAAAAAAGAATCTGCATACCCCTTTGACTTGGGAAGCGTCTGTAGCAAGCCGGGTTAACAGAATACCAACAGCATTTTTTTGATCATCGTACCATCCAATCTCCTGCAAGAGAAGATGCATTTACTAATCTTTTGTTTCAAAAAATTATATATTCTTCTTATATTTCATTTTTATCAGGATCATTAGTAAAATGAACAAATACTTCCAGTTCATCTAGCATATGAGGAAATGGCAGTGACTTCACTGCCAGCACTAACTGCAATAAGCTACAATAGTCTTCTTCTGTAGTAAATATCTTCCAAGTAAACTAAAACAAAAAACTTAAAGAGTGGTATTCTGCTCTGAACATGTAATTGTTCACAAACAATGTGCTGTCACAGCTGCAATGTTCTTTAGAATGTATCTATTCAAAAATTCTTGTTATAAACCCCATTTATTCCTTCGGCCTGAAGAAAGGTAAGTCTTTTCTTCTTACAGCAGTTACCTACTCCATTAACTATAGAGGAGCAATTTCTGATCTATAGTTGTCCATACAGAACGGAAACAGGCCCTTTTACCTCCAAAAGGTTATAGGAATTATTTTCTAAAATCACTTATAATATTTTCCCTTCTAGGCCCTTTCAGATGTTTCCATGAATATACAGGTCCTTGCCAATTTTTCTCAGTGGCTGCATGGGGTGCCAAGTTATTCACCCTCAAAACTCCTATGTAAGTAACAATCATTTGTTTAAAATTTCATGAATCCATTAACAGAAAGGGTTAAATTTAAGAACTTTTCTCACAAATAATTCTTGATGCAATAGTGCAATTTGATTTCTTTAAAAAAGTTACCAGTTTGTTTGGACTGTAATATATAGATTTAAACTTGAACAGCTAAACAGATTAGACTTAAATCTATGTGCAAGTGCAGATTAATTTTACATGGTCCTCCCTGAAGCTCTCTTTGTTCACCCAGGTTCTTGTCAAACGTGCATGTTAGCATGTCAGAAATGTGCACATGTGCAATGATACTCCTTCAAATTTAGACTATTTTCAGTAGCAGCACTGGGCTAAATTGCCCATGAGATAGGAGACTTCCACAAAAACAGTATTCTTTTCTAAGCCGTTGGTAGAAAAGACAGCTTTTTGTTTGTCTTTTCTCCAGACCACACAACTGAAACTAAACATATATCTTGTAAGAGTCTGAAAAAGCCATCTGGCTCTCATGAAATTCTAGCTGCATAACTCATACCTGCTGAAGCAATGCTCTGAAGGACAAAGAACGCAGTCTCATTGTCAGTATTTCCCCAGACTTTCCAAACATAAATCCCTGTGTGTGGAAGGGAGTAGAGAGAAACAGTCACATTTTATACACTGAGCTAAAGCAACAGATTAGAAAAATCACACCATAAAAGCAATGACACCAAGAAATCTCTTGCAATCCTCTGTGTATTTGTAAAACTTGGAAAAGCTGCTATTCACATTCCTGGAGCCCAAAACTCTGTTTTCCCACAGAAAAGGAGCAACATGGCAAAGAAAGTAGGAGCTTTGTTGTAATGTCTTTTTCACACGCCTCAACAATGTCAAAAGATAAACCAACCACAAGACCCAATCCRCTGTTGGCCATCCTACTCAGATTGCTACCAGAGGTGTCCACCAGCACCMGTCATGCCAATGGATTTGGGGATATAGGCATCAATGTACAATAACCATTTCCTGAAAGCTACGGAAATAGGAGGATGGAAAATTGTGGACTTTGTTGGAAGATATGAAAAAGACCATCTGCACGTCTCTATTCAGTGCCAGCCATTCACCAACTTTCCTTGGAAAAAGTCTATAGACTATCAGTGGGACATGTAAGTTTGAACTACAGCTTTTATGGCCAGGCCCTCAGCTTTGATTTCAGTCATGTTGAATTCACCRTCATCTTCAATGGAGCCATGCTTTTTTAAAGACATATCTTCTGCTTRCTTAGATTTAAGTAAACACATAGATAAATCACATACGTCAGAAAGAACCCTGGCGCTTATACATGGTTTTGTAAGGCCCGTCTTGCTCCTTAAGCTGAACTGATAGCAATTATACCTGCAGCTTGGTGGGGAGTTATGGACTTTTTAGCATTTTGGTTACRCTTACTTGGATTATGTATGCGGCTAGGGTAATCACTCCAAGTAAAAGAAACATTAGACAAAGCACCAAAGTTTTGTTATTCTTTTTTTCTGGATCTGTTTCTTGGAAAGCCTGTATAAGAAAAAAAACACAAAAATTAGCACATAGTGATTGCCAGTTACATAAACCAAACTTCTTCTCAAGAAACTATTCTATTGCAGTTTCTTGTATTTGTCTCCAGCATCCTGAGCTCAGTCTGCACTCAGCTCACTGCTGTGGGCCAGAAGGAAGTTCAGTTTTCCATTTAACCTACATTGTRTTGACGTTCCTCCACCTCCAACTATTTGTCATTTCCTCTGCTGATTAGCTGCAATTCCGTGGTGACTCTGCCTCTAGACAGTAAGTTCACTGGGTTTTATCTATTTTACTTTGGAACCTGTCTCTACCAGACAAATCCATATCCCTTTGAGCTGCTTGGAAATCCTGTCACGTTCTTTCAAGTTTTCCCTCTARTCTCCTTTCTTTTTCTGGATGATACCCCATCATCCTACTTCAGCACCATGGTATAGGAACTGTTTGGTACAGGAACCCCACAGGAGACTCCTCATCCCTTGCGGGAGGGTGATGTGGGAAACAAAGGAGCAACTGTTTATGAAGTCCAATAGTTMTGAATGGCACTGACAACACAAGGCATCTTGAAAGACTTTTAAGATTTAATACACAAAAGCTCTAGGGCAAGTATAGGCAAGTAGCACATTCACTTTGGTTCACGTGGTGTATTTTTAAGACTAACCTGAGGACTAGAAGAAAATTATTTGCTTTATATRAGGTATGAGGATGGAAAATAGACAAAATATTTCAACTTGAGAGAAATTCTGATCCAGACCGTCTGGACTGATGAAAAGACCCTAGCCTTCAGGCTGCAGAGATCGACATCTTCCCCATATCTTCATGTAATTCTGTTGTCTAAACATAGGCATCTAGTGGCCTTCTATATGCTGTAGGATGTCTGAGACACCTGAAGGGAGCTAATGGGGGCTACATTTACCTGAGTAGAGTACATTTACACCACCCAGAGTCTCCCATGGAGAGAATTGSCTGGGATGAAGGAAGCTCAGGAATCCAATGTCCATTTGCAGAACTTACCGCRATGATTTTTCCAAATATAACTGCAAATGCAGGATGGACTCCACCTAAGATGGCAGCAGAAATCACTCCTAGCACTACATACAGCCATTCAGGTTTGTTTAGAGCCAGGATTCTGGAGTATGACACAGCAGGGAGATTTTCTTCCTAGAAGAAAGGGAAATTTGTAATTTGTCCTCAGAAAGCTGCAGAACACAAAAATCCCCATAGAGGAGGACTTAATTGGGCACTGAGTAGTGAACTGTATTAGTAAACTGCTGAAAGCCCTCTATGTGCTCTCTGAATGAGCAAACATGCTGGAGATCTGCAGCTTTGCTGTTTCATATCCTAGGACTTCAATTACACTGTACAAATCCGGAGACAAAAATATAAAGGGCTAAGTCATGAGGGGAGAAGGGTCAGTACAGCTCATTGAAAGTCAGATAGGACTGGTCATCATGAATGGCAACTTTAACACTCAAATCATTATAAAGATCTCACTGTCTAGAGCAGAGAAAAGATCTAGTTCAGCTTCAGCTAAATGCTAGTGAGTTGGCAGTAATACAACTGGGTATAGATGTCTTTTTCTTTTACAAAATGCAGCCTATGTATCATTATCAGAAGCATTAAACAGGCATATGTAACAGTGATTTAGCCCGCATCTACTCTGAAAATACACAAATACTCTGTTGTGTTTTACTGATTTACTCATATGTTTATGCCTCCACTGGTCTGGAAAAGCAAAAAATGAAAACACTGGAAATGAGACAAAATATTAGATGGGATTATTGCTTCTGCCTCCTGGCTATCTTATCCTGTGATTCAGAGGCATCGAGCRGTTGAGCTTCAACCATAAAAGTGAGTTGAACTTTTTGAAATAAAAAATTACAAAAGCTAGATGCTTCATTTCGTAATTTTTTTGCCAATGTGATGAGTACTAAGCCATGAGTACGTACACTCACTTCCTCTAAGATCTTAAGCTTGAATATAGTAATAATAAACACATAAAAAGTACGTTTTAAAGTCACACATTTCTGTGATAATACAAATAGATCCATCCTGTGTACTGTTTGCATCGTGTATTAGCTGGAAACCATATTCTAGTGAAAAGAGACATAGATAAATACAAAGCACACCATGGCTTCCAAAAGTATGCTAAATAATCAGATGCTGTACTACAGATGAAATCCCAATTTCCATAGATTTCAAAGGATCCAGGTTTTTACTTCAGAATATGTATTTTATTTCTTCACATTGAAGGTCCTGAAGTCAGATTAAAATAATAATAAAAAAAATTGGCAACTCTTTTGCCAGCACATTTAATACCTAAAATGCAAAGGATTGTTACATGCAGTTCAAATAATACAAAATGGGATCAAAACTAAAGTTATGCCGAGCTTTCTAGACAAAGCAGAACCCAGAATCCACTAGGAGTGTTCTCCTACTGATTGCAATGAGCAAGTTTTGCTCAACTTTGACAAAAAAGAGTTCAATCTCTAAAACATGACTTCTTTCTTCTTCTGCTCAATGAAAGTGTCTTACTTGAATAAATAAGAACCTCCAGAACTATATAGATATATTGATATATACATTAAGACAGAGAGAAGTGGTTCTTTTCTTTAGGTTAAACTTAAAAAAATCAGAGTTTTGGTACCTTTTTTCCATTTCATATATATGTATATATCCCAAAGTGACTTAAAACTTGCTATACACACCCTGGGGATTATATTATCCTCAAGTTTGTGAAACACTTCACAGTAGGAAGTAAAGAATAATGCAAATGAAATCTCACAATTATTACTTTAACTAGACAGAATTAGAACTTGCCAAGGACATTGAAATTAATACAGCTACTTTTATGTAGTGTGGCAAAACTTGAGACTTAGTATTTATTTAACTGATTATAATAAATCTCTAACAGCACAAATTTTCCCACATTTTGTGTCAATAGTGTCCAAATGTAATTTGTGATATCTGAAATGTATGTTTCCCTTATATTCCTGAGGGCAAGTATTCACCGTAGCTTGTACTCCYTATAATAGCACCAGAGTAAAGGCTGTCAGCTATCTAGAAATAATTAAAATAATGTGCTTGATGATTATGCTTACAAGCTATCACTAAACCTCTGAACTAAAATTTTAGTACCAACCTCCAGCTCCTTCTCTTTCTTTTTTTTAGAAGATTTCTTCTTAGAAGAGCACCTCTTGCTCTTATATCTGCTGGATCTTCTACGAATGCTGCCTTTCTTAAAGATCCCCAGATCCTCAAAATCAGCTTGACCAGTCGATTCCTGCACAAGATCATTTCTGTTGTTGTCGTCACATTCCTCAGCTTCTGTATCTTCATCTTCTTCTGACGTCCCATCATCTTGAACATTATTGCTACAACCCTAGTGACAGTTCAGGATATACAATAACAAGACATTTTGAGTGGAGAGAAGGAAGAGTGAAACTTGTTTCTCATGAATATTACTACTTCAATCATGTAAGCACAGTTGCTTCAATAGTTCTGAAATGGAAGTAATAATAGAGAATTTGGCTCTTTCTTTCTTTTTTTTGTAATCTTTTTTGTAAGCACTTTGTGTAAGTGGGATCTGGAATCTACTAATTCTGTGATTATGTCATAATTTTGTAGTCTACGTCTTCCAGTCAGTTACGTTTTTGACATATTAGATCACGTCAATGTGAAACTGTTACAGGTAAAAAAAACGAGTATCCAAGCCTGTGCCCTTGTCTTAGGCTAGACTGATTGACTAGCTTTCAGCTGGACGACATGCAGGAACTACAGAGAGAAAGCACATGTCAGCATGTGTCTTAAGCGTCGTCTTAATATGTTACACRTATAACTTCATTGCGCAATGATAGAAAATCAATCATTTGCCATTACCTGCTGCATTACAAGAGAATGGTAGACTCCCTTCTGCAACATGAGCTCACTGTGTGTACCTTGTTCAACCACAACGCCCTTCTCAAATGCAGCGATGGTGTCAGCAGTGCGGATGGTAGACAGTCTGTGAGCGATCACAATGGTGGTACGCCCATTCCGAGCCTTTCAGAAAAACAAAGGAAGCAATTTACATTTAAATGTACATGTAAATAACAAAACCAACACAAAGTTATTTTTAAGTATTTATTCTCTTTCTACATATAGATCTAGATAAACCCCTCCCTTCTAAAAAATCACCACTCTTTTCCCTGGTTTCACGTCTCTTGCTTATCAGTCTAAGAACACGTCCAATTACTGAATTCAGGAAGATAAAGTCAGATTAATCTTATTAGATTGGCAATGACGGTATTAAAGCCCATAATTAAGGTTATTTGACTTTTTTAAATYGAACTGTTCAAGCTAAAGTTGCACATCAGGTGTTTGTACAGCTACATGTGTGGGTAAATGAAAATTATATAGATATTTCTCCAAATAAAGCGAAAAAATACATGTTATTTACATAATTTCTGTGGTAACATTAGCATAACTTCTGATAAGACTTAGCAGGAAAGTGTAACGGAGTGGAGCACATCTAAGCCAGAAATGTGACCCTGAAATTCTCTCCAAGTCCTTCTAAATTAGCTGTGTCTCAAATCGATATGCTCTCGGCAGGGCTTTACCAGTAGCTGGCAGCTAGAGCCTCCGAAGTCTCTGTTGGCAGGTTACACGCTCCACCCCTTGCCCGCTCCCACATATAGACTAGTGACACACACAGGCCTTCAACCAGTGACCAAACATGCTCCAGCTTGTGACTGCTGGAGAAAATCGTGACTGCCTCCTCCCTGAAGCCTGCAGCAGACATTGGCTCGGGAGCAGGAAGAGAAAACTGAAATCTCTTGCRATAAATGAGAGATTTGCAGACTGGGAGCCTGCAGGATGAGGACAGAGCATATAGAGCAGTCCCTGTGCAGTGCTCTCCCTCTATGTTATGCACTAAATGAAGCAGTAAACTTCTGGGAAAAAAGTTATTATTTGGTCATGAGATTAAAGGATAGGGTACATGCAGACAAAGACTAAATTATGGCAACCTTTTTAGTGCCTTACACTGCAGCAATAATATATCATTTATATACAAATTAGAAGAATATTATCTTTGAATTCATGTTACCTCAATACTAGAAATATCGGTACAGTCCTGTGAGTATAACTGACAGCTACATTTGACCTCATAGATTTAAACTGACTGATGATGAAAGTGCTAAGTTATGTATTTCCCTTGAGACATACATGTGATTCATAAAGCTGTATTCAGGACTACTGAAATTAAAAGTAATGCATTTTTTAAAAAGCTTAGTGAAAAATCCTAAAATGCACATCAGATACGTGATATGACATTCTAGACCAACTGTGTCGTTCTTAATTAACGAAAGGCTCCAGGCTCCTACTGCTGATGTAGGAGGGCCATGCTACGGAGTGGACCATGAGCTGGAGGGACGGAGGCACTGGTGTGAGCTCTGACAGCTCTGCTCCGCAGTAGCATCCCCCCTATAGCTGTGATGCTGGTAACAAATGGGAGGCAGAGACTTAGTATTAGTAACTAGCTCAGGTTTTTGTTCAGTGAAGGATCTGATTTACGAATGTCTCTATTTGTGAAAAAGAGAATGACTAAATTCCAAGAGCTGTCTGAAGATTATGAAGTGACTGTTCAGTGAAGAASCAGTACGAGGAATATCATACTGTATGTTTCTATTAATTCTGAAAGGCCATTCAGTCCTCATGCTTTGCCTTGATAATGTACTATCCATACTTAACCAGCAAATGAACAATTGTGATCTGAGGAAAGAAGAACAGGAGACCTAAGTTATACTTCATATGAGTGCAAATGTTTTGATAATTAGTAATGATGCTAAAAAAAAAAATAGATGTGATTCCCAAGTGGAGTTGTGATTAATTACTATAAACTTACTATTATAACACTGAAGTTGAAACATCCATCCAAATTTTATTTTCCAGTGTCCTTGATTCAGAAAGCTGCACTGAAACRTGCATGTTAATTTTTCTCAAATGCTGTTGCAATGCACTATTTCATGGTGACTGGTAGCTTTAATAACAAAATTGATACCTTATCAAGAGCTGCTTGCACGATGGATTCACTCTGAGTATCTAATGCCGATGTAGCTTCATCCAGAAGAAGAATCTTAGGATTCCTTGCCAGGGCACGGGCAATAGCTATTCGCTGTTTCTGTCCTCCACTCAGCTGAGCCCCTCTTTCCCCTACCATGGTGTTAAATTTCTGAGAAAAAGAGAAGATAAAATAAAAGTTGGAATGTCTCAAACAAACTTCACACTTCTCTGCCAGTGTGACAGACAATATGTACAATGTTGTGCTCACACTCAACTTCGGGACAAGAGGTTATTCTGGTTGACCTGATGCAGGTATCATCTACAAAGACAGAGCAAACATGCAACTACACCTGTCCAACTAGCCATTAGATAAGCTCCCCTACCCCCGTTATGCACTTTATATGCCTAAATTTGAACTTTAAAGTCTTGATAATTACTGTTTGCTCTCAGAGTGCTCCAAATCCTGGGTTTTCTGAAGTCAGTAAAATTAGGTACATGCATTTGCGCTCTACATTTGCTGAGGACTATCTACCTTTTCAACAGGGCTGAGACTGTAGGGAACCAAGTCATATCAATGTCACATCAGGACCTCTAATATTGCCTCCTCKGATCCCAGGACACGTCCCTGGTGTCACAACTTGGATCTTGCTGACCCAGTCACTCACTCCAAAGGAGCAAGTCCTAAGCTACACTATATTACAGCTGTTTAATCAGAAAATACAACCTAATAACCATTGCTGACAAGAAAGACTTAAATTCCTGGCTCTCAGCTGGTTAGTTCCCTCAGCCTCTGGGGTCCAGTCCCACTTTCCTGTCCCTCTGACCCAGGAAAATCATGCAAGTACAATGGCTTTAGAAGAGGATATCGTGAACTTTTCCCATCTTGGAATAGGCTTTTTCATGCTAGAAATGGCACACTCCTGAGAGATGCGGGTTGAATTCTCTCTGATAGTAGAAGAAYTGGAAATCAGAAAAAACAATTACCTTGTGCCTAGTGGGCACTTTTCCACCTCTTTTAACTGCAGGACCAAAAGGGAGGGGCATACTATCATCTATTCTTGAGGATGTGTTTTTAGTGACTGATCTTGTTCTTTTTTGTTTCTTTTCTTTTTCTTTTCTTTTTTTCTATTTTTTTTCCACTGAAGGAAAAGCATTAATGCATCTACTACTAGGAGAGTATTCAAAGTAGTGAATCTCAGGTGGAAGGAGATGCCTCTCTCCARTCCAGATTAAGCTCCCAGAAATACCCTGAGTTCAGGGCACATTTTCCTAGTTCCCCATTTCCTATTGAACTGGGCAGATGACTCTCCATGCAGAGCTTTGGATTTCTGTATCTTCTAATTAAAAGCCCGACTCTCCCCACACTGTATGAGTTCAGCAGGGATGGTAATACAGCCATACAGCTTCTGTTCTCCTGAGTTAAAACATCTAAATTTCTTCCAAACATAGGAACAAATCCATTGAGGGCAACCACGCAAAGGTTGTGAGCCAGAAAGTCCCTGAACCGAAAGCTGCTGGAGGCTATAAGTTTATTTGGGGAAGTTACACTATAGCTTAATTTCCCATGCTCTTCYTGTCAGAAAAAGGACACTGGCCTAAACAGACCTTTGATTCTTATAGTAAAAAAGTTCATGAACTCACATCAGGCAGTCTTGATATAAAATCAAAAGCATTGGCTTCTTTAGCTGCTTGCTCAATTTCAGCATCAGAAATATCTTCTCTGCCATAGCGAATGTTCTCAGCTATTGTCGTTGCAAACAAAACGGGCTCTTGACTCACAATACCAATATTTTCTCTTAGCCACTTTACATTAAGTGTCCGAATATCCTGTCCGTCTAAGGTAACCTGAGAGGACAAGCATATGTCAAAGGTGACAAGGAAATTAATTCTGTTGAATCATGAATTGAAATAGGCCAATGATTATTACCTGACTTCATTATCAGATGCAGTGATGAAAATTATAAGTATTTTTTTTATTGTTCTCTTTAGTAGAAAACTAATGCAAGGGAGACATTTTTTGCAGTTTTTCCATGTACTGCATGAACTAAAAATTGGAGAGGAGCAGTACAAACAGGGAAGACATCAAGGTTTGTTCAATAAATATGTGGTCTGAGAACAAAGCTGGTTTAAGAGATTTCCTTCTTCTTCCCTGATTACTTTTTTCCCTGTTTTCATGTCCCTGTGCCAGAGCTCACTGTCCTCTCAACTGTGGCTACACACTCTATGGCTGCTCCTTACATCAGATCGAAGAAACAGTCCAAATCCACCAAAAAGAATGAGGGAGATTGTTTTTAAGCCAGATCATTTGCCACGTGGTCCTATGAACATTTACACTGGCACAGCAGAAAAACAGCATACCGACGCATGTACAGCCATGGAAACAATAGCCAAAAAAAAAACCTTGTTGATAATTGATAGCTACCTAGATACATCATATAGTAGTAGTTTACTCTTTAATACTTGAAATACTTACCTAGTTCCAAAAAAGAGTAATAATTATTAAGTAGCATTCTTTAAATATTGTTTAATACAAAAATAACATTTTCCTTAAATACATATTTTTCCTTTGAAAATTTCTCATGAGAAACACTGACCATTTACTGACCAGATCCACTGTTTAGGAGCAGTAAAGCAGACATACAATGTATAATGATGCAAAGTTTTGTTGTGGGCTAGCAGATTCAGAAAAGTGAGCTAAGAACACAATTATTTAAAATAAGAAGAACTCTAGGTTTTTGTTTATGTTCAGTGGAAATGAAGAAAAACATTACAGAGTACTGTTGAATTATGTTTTTTTTAAGAGACAGAAAGTCAAATTTACAGACTACTAGAAACCAGTTGTTAATAAGAACTTTAATTTCATATCTTTGCATCACTTGAAAGGTTTGTGGTATTTACTACTTCTGGTAAGCTACCATAAGAAGGAGAAACATAATGAAGAAAAAAATCAGACCATCAGAAAAAGACAGTTAATTTGAAGTTTAAATGGTGGAATTACAAAACTATGCAGAGACGGACTTGAATTCAATCAATAACGAAATTTCAGTCAACATGGAAAATTCATGCTTATCCTAATAGCTCTCAGTTTTTGTAGTTCACTTGTAGGAACTTACTTCTCCTTGAACGGGATCATAGAATCTCTGCAGCAACTGAATGGTAGTGCTTTTTCCACAACCACTGGCACCAACTAGAGCAATGGTCTTCCCGGTTTGAACTTTCAGGTTTAGGCCTTTGAGAATCTGGAAAAAAGCCAATATTTATGTTCCAGTTTGACAAATTTGAAGTTATTTAAATTGGTAGATTGATTATAAGATAGTCTGTGAAAATAATTATAGCAATAATCGAGAAAGTAGTGTGGSGTGTCATCTGACAGCTTACTGCAATTGTAGTAATTTAAATGTATCTGGGAATGTTCTGGGGCACTGATCTGGAACAGCCTACACTATGCTTTTAAAGTGTATTAGCCTCCAAAACAGGATGGCAGTAGGCAACCTGCCTTTGGGGAATGGTCCCTGGATCATTCTGGCTACCAAACCAAGCCTGGGAATTATTTGAGAAGATTGATGGCTGGAACAGGCCAAGTTCATGCCAAGAAACATTTTAACAGCTTCCCTGCATAGACCATTGCATTCCAGTGCCTGGGAAAATTCCCTAGAACACTCAAATCAACCAATATAGACACAGCCACAGTACTCAAAACTTAATGGCTCATTTTCTCTGATTTGTGTGACATTGTAGCGTATGTTCTACTGCCCTCCTCCTTTTTCAGGGCTTAGAAAATATAAAACTTAGTTATGAATCTCACAGAAAAAATATTTCAAAGGTGCTAAGCATTATTGCTGAGAAACAAGCTCGGTTTGTTCCATTTTTAGTCTACAAATGATTGTTYTGAAAAGGTAACTGCTGGAAGGTCCTTAAGAAATCACAACCCTTATTGTTAAGGGCCTGAGCAACCTTGGGAATAATAGTTCAGATAACGGCATCTTTGTTGCCATTTTCACATTTAGGAACATTTTACCTCAAAAGATGTCCTTTACATATATGAGTAATACTGTACAGTTGCCAAAATATTTTGCTGCTATGGGAACTCTTTTTGTTTATATCAGGTTGATTTACAGTTTTGCCTACACATGTTTTTGCAATGAGAGATTAAAATAGTTGCAATTTTGCGCTTTTCTCCCTGTGTTACATCCAGTGAAGTTCACATCTCCAGGATGCTGATATCCTGGTGTCCACATATCAAGCAAGAATTATATTCTGGATACTGTAAGTTCTTCTGATGCCAATAGTCACACTCACCTAATGGGCTGTTTCTAACTTGCTGTTATCAGGAAAGGTGTTGTCAAGATTAACATTGACAGTAGCTATATTTGATCTGTTTTAGTCTAGACAGTGGAGATTACACTGTGTTGCATCAATTGCTTGGGAGATTGTGCATAACTTCCACATATTTTTGCTGATTCTTTATGGTTCTATTAATATTATTTGACACTATTAGTAGGGAGAGCTGCTGACTCAGTAGATTTGAGAGGGATAACAAAATATTTCTTATTTCCCTCCCATTTGGCCTCCAGACCTGCAACATAGCTCATCTCCTGGAGAGGTCATTAAGAGAAAGGATGAAGAGCTCTGCCCTGTCACCTTTGATTTCTGAGCTGAGAAAGCACTGAGGAGTAACGATAACAAAAGGATTAAAGAAAGAATACATATATAGGCTGCAGAATTTCATTGCACTAGATACAACCACAGTGAATACTTACTTTAATATCTGGTCTGGATGGGTAATTGAAATGGATGTTTCTGAACTCAATTTCTCCTATGAGCTTGTCTGGTTTGTAGCCTTCTTGAGAACTGCTATCTATAAGCCGTTTCTGGAAAGAGGTATTTTAAAATTCATTGCTCATTACTATACTTTTGGAACTGCTGTTTCAGCTGAATACACTGTTCTCTACAGTCTTAGCTGCTGGTTTACATTGCAGCACATCATTGCAGAGCTGTTGCATTTTACTTGGGGGGCGCTGCACATCATTGAAGTGCTATTCTTACCAAGCCTTTTGACTTTAAAAACATAACACAAATTTCATGGGAAAAATGGCATGGAATTACTAGGCACACCCAGCTGACCTAAGGATTTTTAGTCTTTTTGGAGATGAATACAGGGGAACAATTAAATGTGTGAATTTTAATTCTACAAATACAACACATTCACAAATGCAACAAAATATTTGGCAGAAAATCTGCAAGTATAGAACTTAAGTGACTGTACAATCCCATGGCCAAAATGATGACCTCAGATACACATATAGGAGGGTTTCATACTCAGGAAAGGGAAAAATGCAGCCATTTCTATATTAGCTTTCTAGTACTATTGGTTTAAAATATTTCATATACGTAGATAAACAATTGCTCCACAAAACAATAAGGCTAACATAATAATAATAATGTGGAAATATTCTTTCATAGCAACATCGTCACTGTAAATTTGTATTATTATAGCTTTCAATAGCACTATTATGCTCAAATACAAAAAACAAACAGTTCAGCTGAAATTGTACATATAGGCATTAAAAAAACCTGATGTAGTTTCACTTTACTTGCTACTTTCCTTATATTACTGAAAATCTAATTTTAGAAAAAGACCTTATGCACAAGTCTCAGATACACATCCCAGGATTCCCCAAATTCATTGTAGCAAAAAAGAACTAGTTTCCATCCCATGAATCGAGATATCTTACTATTGGTTTCAGCAGTAGGCACCTTTATAGGGTTCATGGTTTCGGGCTTTAGGGATTTTTTTTTTTTACATCCCTCAAGAACAAAGATGGAAAACGTAAACCTAGTTGAAAAGCTTAATTTTTAAGCACCTTATTGATAATTCTGTACACTTCATAGGCAGCCCCACGTGCATTAGCGACACTCTCAAGGTTGGGAGCTGCCTGTCCCAGCGAGAAGGCACCGATAAGCACAGAGAAGAAGACCTGCATCAGAAAAAGAGAAGGCACGAGGTAAGTGGCGATTACAGATCCACCAGTGCTTTGGTCATTTCCAAGTCAATGCCCGAGACCTTCTGCTGCATACTTTCCAGGAAAATCAAATGTAAAAGTGAAAGGTGAGTTTTATAATAGCTCCTGGCCACTCTAAGTTTTTCAACAGTGAATAGTAACTACTGATATGTGTTTTTGTGGCATGATTGGCTTTTCCTTTCTATACGTTTGCTTTCTCTTTCATCTGCAATCAGAACAAATATCTTTCCCTGTTTCTTTCCAGATGTTCCCAAAGGTACAAGGCTCCCAAACATAGTCCAGAGTTTCCTAACTGAAATCCCAGCTGTGGGACTGACGTACTCAATTAGCTTCACTGCACTTCACTTGCTGTGAAGAACCACACTGAGGAGAACTCATCAGAAGTCACTCAAAGCCTGAAAGGTAAGCATGCAGCCAAACTTTTGAAGAAGATAGCCAAACACCTGCAAACCAATAGAAACCTAAACATATTGCTAAGACCAACATAATGTTACTTGCAAGTGAAAAGTAACAATAACAATACCCCACAAAAAAGACATCTTGGCCAAATGAGATCTTGAGGACTTCAGAGTACACATTGACCGCACCAGTGGGATTCATTTAATGGCAGTCCAAGTTATTTGTTTTTGCTGCCTAGATAGCAGCTCTAGGTTGTTCATCTTGCCCTACAATAGTGGGAGAAGTGGGAAAAATTATACTCTATGGGTATTTTTACYCCAACGTTGATTACAGTGGAAATTCAAGTGTCCTGTTCAAACTAGATACCTACCCTTTAATACCAAAGTTAGGTAAAACAAATGCCCTCCCCTCAGTTATTTTAAACCGAGTAAGTCTTTAACAGCTACTTTAGTATGCCTCTTGTGGCTGAGGAGAAAGTAGGGATAATTATATAGACAGCTTGTATAATAGAGTATTTGCTTGAAATTACAGAGCATTTTTCAAGGCTGCACTGCTGTACTTACAATTAACACACGACCAATGTCATAATTTTCTTTATCCTCCACAGTGAGTTTGGTTCCATACCAAAACGCAAGCGCATAGGATCCAAAGATCAAAAAATTTGAAACACCTAGAGATGTGTTGGTGGTAATGGATTTTTTCACTCCAACACTTCTAGCTAGCTCCAGGTTAGCATCATATCTGAAAATGGATGAGGAAACAATTAATTTGTCAGGTTCCACACGCCACTCTGATTGACATTTCTCAATGCCCTTCTTAATTAAAAGCTTTTTTGGCTATAAAAGTAATGAACCAGATTCTAATCCAGTGTGCAGAATATTTTTTGACAGAAGGCTAGCAGGAATATAATTCTTTTGAATAAATCTGCTCTGACATATTCTGAAAACATCTAAACACATCATTCACAACTGAATTACCATTGTGAAAGACAAAGTTAGAAAACAATTGAGTACAATGACTTCATTTTCATGATGAAAGACAAGATACCACTGTTGAACAACTTGTTGTTCTTAGCTCTGAAAGGAAATCTTAAAAAGGCGTTATCAACAATTTTTTGAAAAAAATAGGCACCATGGATGAAGCCAGATAAATGACAGGAAGCCAGAGCTCCCACTAACTACCAGAGTTGTTCTCTTGCTGACCATTCTGGAAGTTGTAAGTCTTTCACTTAGGTTCATTTACTGATTATCATGACAATATAGCAAGTAAGTGAACACATAAGACCAGCATAAAGACTGATGAGTTCAGTGAAAGAATTATTTTTTCTAAGGATGCTTCAAGTTCATTCATCTCTAGTTTCCAACTAATAGCTTTCACTTTCTCAAGCTCTTTATGGAAAATATAACCTAAGGATCACAGATATCATTTTACTTGTCAGTCAGTGGCATGGCTCAGCAACTTGTAGTTTCCTCCATAGCGCATACTTTTTTGCACACCAATTCCCCATAGTAGGAAGATCTGAAGTGAAGGGTCAAGTTTAGCCATTTGGGAAGGAATCTTAAAATGACGCAAACTGATTTTGATTATGTAAGTTGCTGCATTCTACTAATTCTGTATTCGCTACTCAAACATATTGAAATGTTTTGGCTTGGTTACCTTCTTAAGACCAACCAATACCCCAAATCAGCAGCATCATAGATCCTCCAAGAATAGAGAATGAGAATTGGATTTAAGTATGGGCTACAAGTATAATTCATCACAGTGGAAGCACTGAGCCTCTGCCAAAAACAGATGACTTAAGGTCTCTGGCAAGTGCAAACATTTGCAGCCAGCGGAGACTCTGTACAGTGAATCACTATGGTGGCTTTTCCTAATTCCTTGAGACTATCTTTCAAGAGCTGTATAGGAAACCTACAGTTTTCAAAATGTCCTACTCAGCCCCTGGGTAGGGATGTTCCCAGGAAAGCCACACAGGAGAGCCACCTGTTCCACATGAGAATGAAGTAGAGCTGTGGAAGATGCTGACTGGTCAACAGCAGAGGGAGAAAAAGGTCTTAATGGTATGAAGTTACCTGGATATCAGTTATTTTGTCTCTAGAACTCAGGAATAAGGGAAAAGTAGTTYGAAGGGTCTCCTATCATAGGACACTCAGACTCTAGTCTTGGTAGGACATGACTAATCTAGGCCAGTTTCAGGGCTTTTGCCTTCATCATGCAAGAGAAAAGGGTTTAGACTCTAGAAAAAGAAAGAAAGGGGAAAAAAAAAGGATCTCAAAACCGTTGCAATTTAAGGGCAAAACCCAGTAAGCTGAGACCAGTAACATAAGATAGCCAGATTTCAGCCCTTAGAAGCAGGCGAATACAGAAGCAGACTGTGGGACCCAGAGCTAGAGCTTACACCATTTAAGAACATTTACACAAGAGCAGGGCAATCATGACAGCTGAGCAAGATGGAAAAGATTTATGGATGCTGTAGATTAGGTCTTTGCATTCCCCAGCTGGATGACACCAGCAACGCCCTGTATCATGCACAGATTTTTTTTCATTTGCTTGCTTATTGGGTTATTTGACAGATAAGTGAAAGAAGTTCTGGCCTGCCATTTCCAGCTCACACCAAGTGACTCACCTTCTACATGTGACTAGGGCCAACACTGGATTAGGTCAACTACAAGTGTTATTTGCAAAGCATTAAAATAATAAAAGTCAGTGATGCGATTTTACTTAAGGCCTTTATCCAGTGAAGCTTAAAAATAAGCTCATTAATCAAAGATCAGAACAGCAGTGCACATGTTCTAGAAGTTAAGCAATTAATCACATGTTTTGCTGTATTTGAGTACTAGACAAAGGTAACCCTTCCTTAGCTTTGATTTCTGAATTCAACTGCAGATCTCTTTCAGAAGAGAAATTTGGACAATGCTGCAGTGATAAAACTGAATAGTTGTGCTCATGGATTCAGTCTGTTTACACATCTTTATTTTCAGGTGAGCTATTCACTTAAAAAAGGATAAACTGAGTCCAAAGATAATTTGCCATCTCCTCCTCTCACCCCTCTCCAATACTCTACACCCAAAAYTCTTTTGCATATATGAAGTAGGATTATTATTAATTCAAAAACTTACTTTGCTATTGCCTTTTTTTGTCCATTGAAAGCCATAACAGTCCTCACAGCAGTCAAGATTTCTTCTGCTACAGCCCCTGCTTTAGCATAAGCAGACAGCTCTTTAGCAGTAAGTGATGCCAGGAGCTGGAAAGTTGGAAAACAGATTTTATTGCAGCCTATCAAAAGTATATGCACACTGTATTGGTGAAGAAGAGTAATCAATGGTCAAGGCACAAGAATAAATTTTAGGAAATCTGGGATCAACTCCTCCATCTGCCATGAACTTCCCCAAACTCTAGCTTTTTTGATTGTGTCCAAATCACAGTAGAGTGACTCCTCACAGAGTAAACTCTGCTCTTTAGAGATGACTTTAACAGGCAATGTAAGTAGTTCTGTTCTCCATCCAACGAGGATAAACAGTACTTTTTTACATAATGGTGCTCAGAGCACAGAAATATTGCAAGCTGAGGTGTTCAGAAACTAGAGCAACAACAGACACGGAAGTAAGCAAACTCATTACATTACAGCTYCTAATTCTCTTTTTCCGTACGT
Organism: Rhea americana; assembly: GCF_003343005.1. Classification (NCBI taxonomy): domain Eukaryota; kingdom Metazoa; phylum Chordata; class Aves; order Rheiformes; family Rheidae; genus Rhea; species Rhea americana. The sequence continues at coordinate 152,818 of NW_028186514.1, read as the reverse complement.
ATTATTCCTTTGCAGTACTTCAAGGGGAACATTCCAATATTACAACTAAAGAATACAAGCAGTGACCATTAATGGGACTACAAGATATTGACAAGAGAAAAATCTCTCCCCATCTGTAAGGGAAACTTCTCCAGATATTTCACTGATTTGTATCACGCCATTCTGTGGTAGCTGTATATATGTTCCCATGTCAACTCTGTACTTGGCATGAAACTTGGTAAAGTATTTGCAAGAAGTATAGTACTATGCCTGCATTAACAGAAAGAGCTTGAAAGGCATTTGTATTAACAGGGAAGTATGAGGGGTATGAGCACATGCCTGGCTTTCCTCAGGCAATACTCTGTATGAGGAAGATGCAAATTATCCTCCTGCTACATGGCATAAAGGTAGAGTAGGTAGATTGAAGGAACATGACATGCAAGGGCATGCTCGTGCTTTTTTGGGGCACCCAAAGTAACAAAGCCACRGGAAGAGGGGAATAAATGATAAAGTAACTATGGGACCAGCCTCCCAACTTAGAGCCCTTGCAAGGATTTTTCCTTTCTCTTCCCTTTTCCTATGTATGAGAAGAATTGTGATGTTTTTCTGGTTTGCTTTCTTTATTAGTTCCGCACACTTACAGTTGACCAAACTGCTGCTGATGCAGCAAGCAGAGGGCTGACTGACAAAATCACTAATGTCAGCTTCCAGCCGTGGATGAATCCTATAATAATCCCTGCCAGAAATGTGGCAAAAAATTGTACAAATATACAGATTTTGTCTCCGATGCCTTCATGGATGGTGTTGATGTCACTTAAAAAAAAAAAAAAGAGGTTGTTAATTTGGAGTGCTTCTTATTTTAAACCTTTCCCTGTCCTCCACTTTCATGATATATAAGAAATTTTGCAATTTCTTAATGGCACAGGGTAAAATTTCTAACTACAGCTACTGAATGGTGCCATTAGTCTGTTGTATGGCCAAAGTACAGTGGAAACCTATTTTCTACAACTCATTTTCTGTACTTTCCATCATTCTCTGTTGTTTCTGTGTCCTGTCACTAGGTCACAAATTACCTAGGTTCCATATCCAGTATCCAAATGAAATAATACAAGTAAACAGTCTAACAACCCTCTCACTTTCTATGACCTCCTCTAAATGGCTTTTTCCTCTGGGCTTTCTAATGCATTTTGTATTCTTAAATCACATCCTCAGATCAAGGCTTATCTCTATCAGAAAATTGTTATTTGTAAGAACGTCTGTTTTTCATACCATTTTCCTTCCCCCTTTTCTCTTCCCAAGAAGTGCAGATATTATAGTTGTGAGTGGTTTCATTTAAGTCTCACAGCTTTCAGGCTACAGCTTTGTTCAAAGCTATCTTAAAACCCAGAAAAAGTCTGTGTTCATCTATATAGTCTCTACCGCATCCTGGGGTATGCTGTCCTCACTCCCAAACCCATTGAAGTCTATGGAAAAGCTCCAAAAGTCTTCAACTGACTTTGGATCGAGTCGAGACTGAGATCTGTGTGGATATAAATGTGAGTTCTTACCCATTCAATAAAGTGTCAGAGCTTTCAGTGTTTGTAAACTAGTTGGAGACAGCAGAGCTGTTTGTCTAGTACTGTCTGCCATGTACTTCATAAATATTGCAAAGCCAATGTCAGACAGGCAGAATATAGCATTCCACATAGCATAAACCCTTCTAATGCATATATCACAGAAACTGCACAAATGAAGTGGAAAAGGATAATGAATTCCTCCCTCAGAGAGCTGCAATATTTCACACTTCAGTTCAAAGTTTTCTTCAAAACTCTCTATAGGTAATTCCATAGAAGACAAATGGCAATTTTCTTTTAGATATCACATTTAGGGGGTCAAAAATAAATAGAGCCCTCACTCTGTCAGTCTAGTGTTCAGCGTTCCAATCTGGATAGTATCGAACCAAGCCATCTCCTGATGAAGTACTGCAAAAAAGAACTTTTGCCGGATTCTTGCTGTCTGCCTTGTAGCAGCGATCAAAAATGTCCACACTTGGATGGTGCTAAGTATCAACACAGCACAGCCAATTCCAACATAATAGTAAGCAAATCTGGGAGAAGGGAACAAAAAGGCCATCTAATCACTCTATATCCGGAGAGAGAAGTGACATCTACAAAACTACAATTAGTCTTTATTTACTCCACTAAGGTAAATAGCAAAGCTTGTGATGAATTATTGTAAAGCCCTTCTGAGAAGGTAAAATTTGGCATCTACTCAAAGGGATAATAATAATAATAATAATTTATTGTAAGAGAGTAATTACAAAGATTCTTACTTTGTCATTTCAGCTTCTATATCTATCCCTGGAATTGATGGACAACTGGACTCATTTACTGAAGTATCTGCAAAAAAATTAGCTATGAATTATACAATTAATATATATAGAAAATAAATCATGGTAGTCTAGGGTCATCTGTTTTTGAGTGTTCTACATTTAGCAAATGGTGTCAGACACTAGGCAAATACAGATTCACCTTTTCTGAATTTATTGCTCTAAGGGCACAACATTGCCCAATAACTGATGATACAAAAGGTGGCCATGCTCCTGCCTGTCCCATCAATGCTGAAACTCATTCATAAAGACCACAGTCAAAGGACTGCTTTTGTCCTGTCCAAGCCATCAAAGGTTGATTTAAATGATCTGGTAACTCACAGAAGCATGAATTTTGCTCATCATACTCTTTTTCAGATGCTCAGTCTGGGGAATATCTTAGCCTCTGAAGCAAAACATAACTGATGTGTAGAGAAGTCTATTCACTTACCTTCTGATGCATTTGATTTCATGCCGTTTAGCACAAAACTATTTGTCATGTCTCCAAAGACAATGATCATAAGTGGTAATCCAGTACCATTTGTAGCCGCGGCTATCAAGCCAACTATCATCAAAAGTATATCCACCCAATCCGCATAGCGAAACTGTGTGAATATTAAAAAAAAAAAAAAAGTGAAGTTATATCTGATAATTCACATACTTGGTACAGTACTGCATATTTCCAGGATACACTTTGCTTTTACATATATGTTCTAAGAAGCAACAATACTAAAACTGTAGGTAAACAGAATATAAGAATAATTTTGTAATAGGTCACATACATCTTTAAATCAATATTCAGTAAGGTTGTTGTAAGGATGCATGGTTATTTCCTCATCAACAGGAAAAGAAAAAAAAGTATGTGTTCTGTATGTTTCTAAGTGATGATCTCTGTAAAATTTATTACATATTACATTCTACCAAGTTACATATTTACTAAGATAATGCCTTTGAAATGTAAACAAGAGTTATCAACCAGCATCTGGCTTATATCTACCAGTAGAAATTGTTTGCATCAGTGGTTGTATATTAAGATTTGTCTATCCTTGAATATTTGTTTGGCTTAAAAATTGATGTGAATTTAAAATGCAATGGCTATTCCTGGATGCGGCAAAGCTGAAAGCAGAACCTGTTATTCCTACGTGTCCTAACCCACCTCCGAAGCGTAAATGGCCATATAATAAACCAGAAAGGAACAACAGTTCTCTCAGTCCAAAACAATCATGTCTATGCATAGGGGCATTTGGGAATAGCTGTTGTAGAAAACTGACATGAAAACATGCCACTAGTTGTCTCAGGCAGTAAATCTCTCAGAGGTCAAGCACAGGATAAATCCTTTATAAATGGAGCTAAGGCAAGGGCCTGTGCAGTGTATATGTCCTAGAGCAACCTCAACATGGGTGAGCTTCATTCTGCATCAGCACTAACACTGAACTACTTCCAGTACTACTCTCTGGTGGGAACCTGACATAGCACTCCAAATTTTAAAGAGGATTTAGCATTTCATGGGTCTCGGACGTCTTCCCCAGTTTTTGATTCCCTATTAACTGTTATACATACATAAATGATTCACAGTGACAGATAGAGAAAAGGAAATGTAAAGTAGACCATCAAACCGGACACTCACCAGTTCAAAAATACTAACCACTTTTTTTTCTGTCTTCTCATTTTCCTTCCTAGGAGGAAATACAAAAGACTAAATTAAGATATGCTCCTTATGGCAAAGCAATAAAAAACAACAGCCAATACATTAAGTTCAGAGAATCTCCTACTTTCTTTTCTTAGTCTTTAACTGGTCACTCTGTTGAAGATTTTCATCATATTGGAAAGAGGGGTTGTCATATCCATTGCTTGCAGGTTCTATGGAACAAAAAGCAGACTTTGTTTTAACAGTCTTATCCCGTCTTTATCTAGTCTTTTGTACCACTTTCTTACATCTTTCCCTGCTCTTTCTTTTGCAGTTTAAAGCTTAAAGGCTAGTTATTCTCATATTCTTGAAATGACCCAGCTTATTTTTCTTGAAACTTCCTTTCTCTTCAGTTCATCTCCTCCTCTCCAGAAAAAGTGTCCAGTTCCATTTTTGTGAAGAAAACAACCTTCTTTTTTCACCATTAAAACATACTTGTACAGAAAAGGTATCAAAGACTAAAAGCAAAATTAGACAATGTTTCTACAAATACCTACACAATTCAATGCAAAAAAAGAGGAGAAGCCCTACTTATTAAGTGAAATTGCTTATAGTAAAGATTATAATTGCTGTAGGTAACACTGAATGTGTGCGAGTTAACTGCAGAATTGTGTCTTTGCCTGCAACAGCCATCTTTATTTTTTTCTTTGTATTGCTGTAGTTTCCACAGAGCCCAGCTTCTTTGTACTAAAGACTTTAGAAATCCATACAAAAGAGGAATCTCACCCCAGTTTATGATTATAACAGCATAAGATGAGGTGTAACAAGTGGATAAAGAAACTGATGAGCAAAACCAYAACAAGGAGCCAGTTGCAAATCTCACATGGGGAGAAATGGTCTCAACATAGTACCCATCCCCAATCTGCTTTGACCTTAATTACAACTACTGATTCACTGTGTATAGAATTTTCCACGTGCTGTTTTTATGCATCTTTGTCAGGCAGTCTAAAGATTTGTTTAAATAACCATTCAAAGGCACAGCATATGTCTACCTTATTGGGCTCAACTTATTTGCATGCCCAGGCCAGTATCACCTAAATAACTTTACTCATGTGAATGAATGTAGTTCAGCTCAGTGTAATGACTCTTACGCATGAACATTTTCTGCGTAATCRCTTTAGTTATTTTAAACTGACTAGAAACTTACTGAACTGGAAGAATATGAAGCYGAAAACAGGGTATGTCCAGCAAATTGCTATAGAATAATATATTCAAAGCCTGCTAACATGCTATCTCCTATAAAATCACTACAGCAATCAAGCCTGATGTATTGGGAGCTGTGAAATATATTCTCAAACACATACAACATTTTCAGGTACGTAGCTTACCAGCATCAGAGAGGTCCGGTTTTACATGATTTACAAAATCATCTCTCATGATTTTTCCTTTGTTGTACACTTATGAGATGCAAAGATGAAAGACGCATTAGGCAAAACCTGCATACAAAATAACAAAAGCTCCCCACAACACCACCTTTGGAAATAGTCGATAAGTAAAGAGTTCTCATGAAAATTATGTTTTTTTCATAACTCAGTACATTTTAGTATCAATATTGCCCCTACTGACAAAGAAGGACTAAAAGAAATTTATAACAGCATGATAAAACACTACTTTTGTTTGGAGATAGTAAATCAGTACAAACTAGAACAATACCACTGAACCCAGTTATCGTCTTAAGTAGTCCTTTGTGCTATATCATATAAATACTAAATCATCTAGATTATTCATAATAGATCATCCAGGATAATTCATACAATATAGAATAGAAGATCTCCCTTAATAATTTATGTTTGATTAAAACTTACTGAGCAGTTATAACTGACCACAGTCATCAAGATGAAGACTAAAGATACTTGTATGCGTCATGCCATGCACCAACTAAGTGATATTCTGAGACAGTAAATGACTGACAGTCCAAGTTCCCCTACGCTTTGCTCTATATGTCATGTATATACGTTAAAAAACAAAGAAAAAGAATTTGAGTCAYTGAGGTGGGTTAAAATAATAATTACAATAAGATATATAATCAGTCTGACATAACTTCTAAGCAAGTGAAAAAAATCTGTTTTTTTCAGTCATCCTTTTTGATATATTTCTAGTTGTGTTTTTCTCTTGTTATTTCATTTTATCTTTAAAGTGTATGCTATGCCCATAAATTTAGGAGACTGTGGGACTGTCCTGATGGATATATTGGTAGAAGGACAACCCTCGTGAGGTTAAAATCCACCATCATTCGCCACAGCCTTTCTACAAGATCCCCCATCATCCTCGACAGAAGAATAAAGGGGAGCGGTTTAGGCCATAACCCTTTCCCCCCTGCCCACCGTCCCTCCCCACACTCCTCAAAAACACGCGTGCCGATTTGCTAGGGTTACGGGCAGCAGCGGAACGGCAGCACCCCAAAGCAAGCAGCTGGAGCAAAGGCAAAGGGCTCCACGCAAACTTGCGACGCCGGCGCTTCGCGCACCGGCGCAGGCGGGAGCGAGCCCGAAGCGCGGGGAGCCGCGGCGCAGCCCGGCCCGCCCCGGCCCCGGCCCCTACTCACGGCCGCTCCGGCAGCGCGGCTCCCCGAGCCCCGCGGCCGCACCTCCCTCGGCCCGCGGGTGCGCCCGCTCCGCGCCTTCCTTGCCCTGCGCGCCCGCCGCCTCCGCAGCCGCGCAGCGAGAGCTCGCCGGGTCCGTCGCGGCGCGCTGCCGGCGCTGCTCGGGCACTGCCGCCCGCAGAGAGCCCCGCGGAGGTGTGTCGTGGCCTGGGCACACCCTTGCGCTGTGCCGCCTCCTTGGGAGCAGCCTGCAGGTGTCCTGCCCGGCAGACCCCGCGCTGGGGACCGCTCAGAAAGCGGCTCCCCCCCCCCCCCCCACGTTGGTTTTCATCGTTACTGAAACTAGAAGGATTTGGGATTCCCCCCCCTCCCCCCCCCCAAACCCCCCCCCCCCTTTTTTTTTTTTTTTTTCTCATCGTTACTGAAACTAGAAGGATTTGGGATTGGAAAAGCACCTGATGGATCATCCCCCGCAGGGGAACTCCGTCCTATCGCCCGTTCGGATAAACAGCGGTGAGGCAATGATTTAAGAAAAGCCAGTTGTCCAGTGAAAAATTCAGGTTGGTGAAAGCTATCTGCAAGGTCACACCGAATTTGGTGAATTTCAACTATGAATAAAGATATATTTGTGAATTTCACCTAAGAATTAATATTTTTTTTTTTTTAAAAAAAAAAAAGGAGGGTGAATTTTCTCACATCAAGAGCAAAGCCTACTGAATTTATTTATTTATTTTATTTCATTTTTTATTTTTTAGAAAGAAAGCCCTGCACAACAGCTAAACAACACACTTTATTTAATTTCCAACCTCCAACAACTTGTGTGGGGTTACAGTCTCTTGAAAACAGCTTACAAGATTCACCATCATCTTCTTCTGCCCATTGGGACCCTGTATGTTCGCTTGAATCCAAGCTTCCGCATGTCTGGCCTTTTTTAGTGCTTTCTTGTCTCCTTATCCATTATTTAGTGTTTATATTACAGACTCAGAGAGCTAAGCTCCATTATCTTAAAGCCTGTATAACACACATTAGTAGGTGCACTCTCTATTCCAGAGAGAGTTTCAGGTTCTGCATGTGAAGAATCTGCATGTACAGATTTTAGCAGAAGGAAAAGAATGGTGAGATGCACTAATTAGCTGTCGCAATCCCAAAACTCGCAGTGTCATGAGGTATTGTCTTCACTGAAGACAATAGGGCTTTTGTTTTTTTAAACCATTTCAAYGGAAGAAAGAGCAAACCTTCACCGTATCTCATTTTTTGTTGTAATATATTGTTAGCTGTAGATTTCAGAAGATTGTACCACCATGTCTGAAATAATTGACAAATTTTAGGGACATCCCCCTAAGAAAAACATTAAATGCCTGACATGGTTTTTTTTGATAGGCAAAGGGTTGAGGGAGCGCAGAGATAGTAGAGTGGAAGGGTAGAAATGGAACAAACCCGAAACTCTCTTGGGCCAGTTTTCAGCGCTGCTGGGTACCCAGAAGTCTGTCTTGGGATAACTAGCAGCTACTGAATGTTTGATACCTCCAAAATACAGGCAGTTCCACTTTTCAGGGCATCATTATCATTTATTCACAYTGTGGCACTAAAGCGCAAATAAGATTCACATCATTGTGGTAGTCACTGCACACCAGGTAAGAAACAGCCTCCAAGTTCCTCTGCGTAGATGAGACAGTCCAAAAAACATATATGAGATGAGTAGGGCAATCCCACCTGGTAACACAGAAGAGAAAAGACTGGAGTCTTGAGAAGAAATTTGTTTTCTACTTCCCCTCCTCCCTTCCATCTCTTCCTTTTGTTCCTTTGGAAGACATGTTAAACTCAACACAGGTTAATGAGTGAGCATCTCCCCACCAAACAAACAAACAAAAAACTAAAGAAAGGGAAGGAGAAAGAAGGAATTTTCTAGAAAAGATTCCCTATACCAGCTTACTGAGAAAAATAGACCCCCCTCCTTCCTACCATTGAAGTCTAATTACTGCTACTTAAATTACTTAAATTGCTGTACTTAATTATTGTATTTAATTACTGTACTTAAAAATAACAAGTTAGCATGATCTCACATTTTTGCAGGAGTGGCAAACTGTGGGCTAAAACACGTACGTGTCAAACAGGGAGGACTCCAAACAGTAACCAAAAGGTACAGGAACAATAAAAGAAATGGTGGTTTACAGCAATACCCTTAGAATTTTTTGGAGGCCATTATGGTAAAATATGCATGATTTGAAAGATAAAGTGCTATTTCCTTTTTTATCCCAAAATATTTTCATAATTTAGGAAAATACTGCATCTGAAAAATACTTTTTTTATTGCAAATAGACAATATTCATGCATAACTTCATGTACTTGCTTGATCTTCCCAGAACCAGTCAGTGACAGGAAAGGCAAAACTAAATTAAACACAGTCAAGCTGGATTAATTAACAGCAGCCATAGCTGACTAAACTAGAAAAAATACCTTCTTAAAAGAAGTGTTAGTCATACTAGAAAAGATACCTTCTTAAAAGAAGTGTTAGTCATAAGCAGTGTAATAAAAACAAATCTGGAAAAAAAAAACTCATTTCCCCTACAAAGCATTAGTACTAAAGAGAATACCTTGGGTGGTGTGTAAAAGTAGTAGACATCCAGTTTTACTGGAACATCTCAAAATAGTGGTCAAATACAAACAAGACGCATTGTGTTTTACCAGTGTCATAACCGTTCACCGCTTTTTGACTGCTGCAACAGAGCTGAGGAACGCAGGCGGCCTGCACCGGTGAATCACATCTGAGGAGTCTGATGTAACCCTTGGCTCAGTACCCCAATCGGAGCTGATCGGTGGAAATCATCTACCTTTCCCAYGCAGCCGAGGGCTGGCTAAAAGGAAGGAGCTGTAACAGAGCTTTAACTTCCCTCACTCTTGTGTGGCGTGTTAGTTGCTTTGCAACTTTTGTATTCTTATCACAGCTGTGATTCAGCCAGAAAATACTTTTCAGAACTACTTTTATTTTTTTTTTAAAAAATCCTTTGTTTCAATATTTACCTATCAGAAGTCAGACCAAAAAAGGCAATATTAACACTTACAGGATTCAAGCCCTGCAGACTCATTCCCTTGTTACAGTCAGCTCATACATTTCTACAGCTGTACAGCCACACAAGTATTGTACTCAAGCTCAATAATAATTAATTAATTATTTGTAGTAGCTGTGGTCATGCGAGAGTATGTGCAGCCCCACTGTAAAAGAGGGTCATGTTTTGGTGGGCATATGCAAAGTAACTCATTATCATCCTAAGTTCTTCCTGAAAACACTAAGAAGTTATGTTGATTATTTGGGGTCATCTGGGGGAATGAGAGTGGGGTAAATTCTGTTTASTAAGGTAAGCTTGACAACACAGTTGCTTAGGCCAGTAGACTGTTTTTAAATGCAAAAGGAAAGGCTCACCTGCTGATGTGTCCTTCACTTCAATTATTTCAGGCTGTTTGCATGATTGTAAAAAGTCCCGAAACGCCTATAGAAGAGGATTGTATGTGCTTGTCTATCAGGCTTGAGAAAGACTGCGACACCTTTTGTTTTGCTTCATGCAAAGAAGCACTGCATGAGGCAGAGCTGTAACTGCACATGCTTCTAAGTTGCTCTAAGTCGCTCTAAGTACTAAGCTGAAAGGTTTGAGGCTATTCATCACACTTGCAAACTAGAAGGAAAGAACTTTGCTTGTTTCTTTATGGGGAGCGGCTAACTAAAAGGCTGTAATTCTTCAAACCAAGACAAGGTCATATATACTACTACTACACTACAACACTGACAACTGCAAAGCTGTCAGGGATTTGATGCAATGGATGGCAGGGCATGGAAAATCTGGGTAGCAGTGAGGGCTGGAGGCAGGAAAAAAGAAGTAGAGGCACAAGAGGAAAAAATGTCTCTTAAATTCTTGAACTGTGCTAGAGACAATATCTTTTTTTCAAGAGATCTAGCTAGCTAGAGACTGGCTTTCTACATTTCATCCKGAGAAGTACAATGTGATAGAGGAAGAAAATCTGAATGAAAAAGACAGTCAAATTATAGAGTTARTGATTTAGTTAGAAAAGAGAGGGGAACAACAGCAGAGTAAAGAAAAGAGATGTGGATATGGAAAGGCAATAAATAGGTTACAGCTCATCTTAAACTTTCTGAGATAGACTGAGTTTTTTAGCTATGTTGTCCAAAAGTCATGATGCTGTGACCAATGAAACCAGTTATTTGTGGTTTTCCTGAAATCAGGAAGTGGTAACATATCTGACTCTTTTAAGTAAACAGAGTTATATTGGAGATATCTATTTCAGCATATTTTTTTCTAACTAGAACAGCTTGCAAGAATTTATCAAAGCTGAAATGGTTTTGCAGGTTTTCTGTAGTTCATGCTTGCTCAAAAGAGGGAAAACTCAGAAATGCACTTTATTYTTTCTTATGAAGTTGGTAGGTCTGTTTTAGGAGAGACTGATAAATGCAGAGAGTTTACAGATTTCTCAGATAATTGTGATAATTCTTCCTTCCCCAGGAAAAAAAACACCAAGTCAATATGGTTCATTGCTTTCTGTAAAAAAAAAAAAAAATCACTTTTTAACTAATGAAGTGATATAAGTAGTAAAATCATAAGAAACACAGAAGCTAGTCATTCTGATGAATACTTTATATACCTAAACAAACAGGAAGACTTCATGCGTTATCAGAATGATGTAACTTACTTGGCCTGATAAAAACCCRTGGAGATAAAAATAATTCCTTGGGCTGGAATGTGAAGTTATATACCTTCCTCAGGAAGAAAAGGAGCAGAGAAAGGTAAAGGGAGGAGGAACTGCCTTAAATAAGAAAGTTTTTTTAGCCTGAGGCCCACAGTGTAGAAGGAGACAGACAAACCAACTGTATTTGCTTCCTCAGATCAGGAGTATTGGGAAGCTGATGTYAGCTAAATGAAAGAACTAGAGAGACCATAAGAGCCTAGACATCTGTTGGGCAAAAGACATAAGGGAAAAAATGTCTCTGAAATTCTTGAACTGTTCTAGGGCCAATATCTTTTTTTCAAGAGATCTAGTTAGCTGGAGACTGGCTTTCTACATTTCATCCTGAGAAGTAGAATGTGATAGGGGAAGAAAATTTGGATGAAAAAAGACAGTGAAATTATAGAGTTAATGATTTAGTTAGAAAAGAGAGGGGAACAACAGTAGGGTAAAGGAAAGAGATCTGGATATGAGAAGATTATTGTTACTCATAGAAAAGCAGTCCAAGGGCAAAAGGAAATAAAAAGAGTTGGTAGTTCATACAAACTTGTTATGGAGTGAAACACAAATTACCCCAGTATAAAGAAAAGATAAGAAGTATGGTAAAAAGATTAGCTTTGTGAACTSTTGAGTGACCTGAAACTGGAGAGGAAAATCTTCTAGAAGTGTAAAAAAGGTCAAATTACTAAAGATAGTAAAAGCAAAAGGACATAGYGACACTGTGGTCAATGGGACAGGCATATTGACAAACTCAGACAAACWCCATTCTTTCACCCAGAAGCACAGGATACTACCCTTGTGTAGGAATAATTGATCARTAAGCAGAGGCTGGGAATGACTTTGTAGGTAGCTTTTCTGATTAGAGCATCTAGGAGATGCACTGGATGGCAAACTAAACAGGARCCAACAGCATCAAACTGCTGTGAAAAAAAGCAAAATTCACCAATGCACAAAAACAAAATCAAGTCATATGGGAAACACATGGAGTAATGCTTGCTCTGCTTAGCACTTCTAAGTCCTCAGCTGGAGTACTGTGTCCGTTTTTTTTTTTTTTTTTTTTTTTTTTTTTTCCCTCAAGAAAGATGTAGGTGAAAGGAAGTATGAAAGAAAGTAAAATTAAAAGAGAGTAGAAGATACGACCTACAAAAAAAGACTGAAGGAATTGGGGGTGGTGGAAAACACGCAAATAAATTTTTAAAAAATGAAAGATTGCTGCAAAAAATGTAGTATAGTGCTTTGCTTATCTGCTGTGCTGCTGAATTGCAGTAAGAAATAAAAAACGTATATATTAGGAAAATGTTATTAGCATTTAAGCACTGAAGCAGATTACTGAGAGAGGTTGTTGGATTATTGATTTTTTTCCAGGTCAAATCAAGTAACCATCTACAAGGAATGGTTTTGTATCAATGATTTTCCCCAGAGGCTTGGTGGAAGATTAGATCATCCTTTGAGTTCCTTCTCTGTTGCACTRATAAGCATACTGAAGGGCAGAACAGAACAGAGTTGGTACATCTTTTAATTCGGTGAAAGACAGGAGGTCAGCTGTAAACAGACTCTGTGGAATTTGGCACCACTTGGAAGACTCGCACCAGTCTTGGCAAAAGTTTTTGTTGGTAACAGTTGGGAGGCTGGATAAATGGCAGAGCACTTAGAAAAGGTGATATTAAATACTGTGACTTGAGGGCCATGGACCTCCTCAGGAGCTGGACACTGCTTCCATTGTACGCATAACAACTGTAATGGTTTGTAATGGTTTGCTCACTGATTAAATTTATTTCATAGTGTCCTTCCGACACAACCAAGGGCTGAATGAAGCACTTTGAGTAGAAACCACAGTACATTCTGCTTCCCAAAAGTCATATTCGAGGAGTGAATCCTGTCCTACATCACAAATTGATGTGATGGTGGATTACCAGCAGTTTGCATACTAACATGTAAAGGAAATAGCTGTATCTTTATCACAAGTGTAGCTCTGGCCAGGCCCCTTACTCTGTCCTGAAAGCCATTGTTTTGAACATGCTAGGCAATGCTGGACAGGGTGCAAGCAGCACCGGAAATTTCAGTTCATTTATCATTTAGCCTCAGATTCTCAGAGGGAGTTACCATGTTACTGTAGTAAAGACAATTAATTGTCTTTAAATATTTTTTCTCAACACAATGTTAAATTTTGAGGAGAAGGATCTATCTCTTTTGCTCTAGCTTCTCCCTCTCCAACAATCTAGCATTTTGTAGTTTTTAAAAAAAAAAAAAAAAAAAAAAAAAAAAAAAAGAAAAGAAAAAAGAAAAAAAAGAAAAGGCTGTCTGAATGAAGTGAGAGTTAGTTATACAGGCAATGTGTTCTCACTACTGAATGACGTTCACATTGAATGCTTATATATTCTCAAGGATCAGCAAATCAGGTACCTTTCTTCTAAAGGAATCAGTGTAAAAATCCTTGCCCACTGAGGTTATTCCTGTGTGCTTCATGAATCTTATGAGAAAGTGACTGAGTGTTTCCTTTGTCAGAACAGACCACAATGAAAACGGAATATTCTTTCTTGTAAAGATACTCATGGACAATGACCTTCCTTTGATACTATCTAATCTAGGAAAAGGAATGTTTAAAAAGAAGGGACAGAAGGTAAATTTACATTGTATACCCCAAGTGCTTCACAACAGAAGCTCTCCATATCATTTAAAGAGRTAAGAAATTTAACCTTAATTAAAATAAAACTGTTAAGACTAATACAAAAGGAGCTCTCTGTTTCACTAATATGTAGGATGGCTACTGACTGACAAAGATGATGGCTATCACAGGACTGAGCTGGTGCTGACACTATGCAGGTCACAATCACAGCCACTCCTAAATCTCTTGCTACAGATTCCCTCCCCATGTCCTCTTCCTCGCCATGGTTGCCCCATCTCCTGAGAGCTGCAGAATCTGCTCATGCAACCAGAATCATCACTTTGCTCTCTCTAAAACCATATTGGCTCTTTCCTTAGAAGTTCTCAATCCTTCTTCCATGCCTTGAGTGTGGAAAACCCTAGCCTAATGTCCCCTGACATTATATCTTATAGTCACCTCCAAATTACATGGTACTAAGAGAGTTGGTTGCAAGAGAGCAAGAAAAGGAAATGACATCCTAGGATTAATGATGGAATTAACTTGAAATATGGGAGATGGGGCAAATTTATGAAGGTATCTGCCTAGTGCAATGGTGTACAAACTGCTGTCAATCACAGGCAGAAATTACCCCTGCTGCAAACCCGGGTTAAATCTCTTTGGTCAGGGAAGATGTTACTTCTGTTCATGGAGTTGCACTATGTCGTCACARTATTGCTTTCCCTTGGGGTAGCTGACTTTTATTTTTTTCGTGATAGCTTATACATGACCTTAGCCTTTCTCTCTGCTGAGGAAAAATGTTTTGGTGCTTCAGACAACAGTARGATTCCTGCCAAATTTTGGTTACTGTTTTTTGGACTACCATGTTTGTGATTGTTAATCCTTATGTTAGATTCCGCAGAACCAAATTCAGATGAAATGGAACAGACTGACAAGGCAAAAGGAAGAAGAAAAGTGTTGTATTTGTCTAATTCTTGTGATCAGAGGCAGGTCAAAACAGATTAAGTCAAACACCAGYATTTAAAAGGAAGACACTAGCATCTTTGAGATATGCACGCCTTTGTGTACTGTGCAGTAGGTGCTCAGCACTACAGTTACCACTACAGTCTCTTTTGCCTACTTCTTGCTCCTTCCATATGAGAAGAGTCAGTATTCACAGACCTTAGTTATTAATGTTATCTTCATACTCTGCAGGTAGGGATATAAACTACCTTATAAACTCCTTTTTCCTTAAGCTCCTGTGCCAGTCCTTCAGCTGACAGATAAGGGGCGTCGTTTGTCCAGTGACATCTTTCATGTACCAGTGACTATTTACTCTTGCAAGAGTGAGAGAAACCCTGCACATAGACCATAGAGTGCTCAGGCAGCTAAAGGGGCTACTCAGACAAAGATAATTTTATTGTTTCCACCATGTTTTACRTCCTGTTGACAAAGTCTGTATTAGAATTGTCTGTACTGTTTTAATGAAGTGCTGAACTTTTAGCTCTAACTATATTTGCACTATTAAACAAGTTATGTAACTTTACACTTCTGTATGCATCACTGCACAACCATGCTTAGGCTTTCGTCAAAMTTTCCTGCTGTTGTACTACTTTCTGAACAGATAACCAGAACTCTAATGAACTTCTCATTGGATCTAAATTAACGTGGACATCAACAAGGTCAACAGAAAGATATTTCCTTTTAAGGAGATAATAGTAACTCCAAGGAACACAAAAGAATATGCCTGAATAGCTCTTAAACATTCAGGAAAGTACTAGGTTTTTCTACTTAGTGACAGCTTGCCAGTGAAGATTAGTCTTTACTAAAGACTTTGGAAATATACTAATCTTCCACTACTGCACCTATGACTATAAAAGAAAGGGTAGGAACACTGAGGAGTAACTGGAAYTGGTGCCACGTATTTCTCAGTTCCTCTTTTTCCTTTTCAGAAGGGTGCCAAATGATCTGGGCTATGCTGCCAAAACTATCTGGAGCTCCTGAACAGTCTCATAATTTTCTGATAAATGACAGTACAGGCATGAATTCGGGCACGTCAATTAATTAAATGGCCTATCATAAACTTATATTCAGAGAAACAATAGTTTGTTTTTAAGAATCTTTAGCTACATTACAGAATAATAGTAAAATAGACATTTTAAGCAGTGACAATTTGAGATCAGTTACACCAAAAGTACATTCAAAGGAAAAAGCAATTTTAAAACTGATGCTATTCAAACATTATTTTGATTTATTAATGGATACAAATTTGTTCAGGTCAGCAAAAAGGACAAAAAACAAAAGGTATTTTTCCATCCTGTTGGTCCTTATAACAATCTGTATCATTCACTGGGATCTATTTGTACTGTTTTGATGAACACTTAGATACTTACATATATAATTGGAAATGCCCAGCTGCACAACTCATTACTAAATATCTTCAAAGTCAAYATGCACTGTGCACTTCCCCTTGTGATGTCATTCACAAAAGCTTTTAATGAATTACCCAGAAAATCATACCATATGTCCAAAACAGCAATTGGGTGGAGCATTCAGACAGTATCATGGTGAGTATATCAGGATTTTTATAATCTGTTTGATGCTATCCTATACCCAATAAGAAGGCACAATCTGAATATTTATCCTTCACTTTTCTACCATAGTGCTATGAAACAGCAATATTTCCCTACCTCTAAATCTGGTAGAAAATGAATCTAGCGCTAAGAATCCCCATTRTTTCTCCTGAGAGTTGTGAGATTTTTCTTTTTTTTTTCTTTATCAAGAAAGCTATTACCCTTTCTTCTGGTCCTGTTCTCCAGCATGAGCTTATGATAGCTTTAACCAGAGTCCAACGGGGAGCAATCCTTCCTTCTCCTAAAGTGCATAAAAATTCTACCATTGAACAGGACAAAGCCAAAACTCACTGAAGCGCTGAGAGAGAAAGGGAGAGACAGACAGATGGACAGACAAACAGACTTCTTCACAGGCAGTTCAGAATTCGAAGCACTTTAACACTACAGGACACACAATATTTAAATTCACRTTCTGCTGGATTTATGTCGTGGGTTTGTCTCTGAGTTTCTTACAGAAAAGGTGAGTGCACAAGCACCAGGACGCAGGCAATGTTACAGCAGGAGAGAGGAACCACAATCTTGCTGATGGGACATTCCAACAGCCGGTAGGGCTCTTTGATTCCAATTTTTCATGAAAATTAATGCCTAATTACCTACACAGCATGAAGCAGTTTTGCAAGCAAGATTAAACATCTGGGGATAGCAAAGTTTCCTTGCTAGTGGAAAGGGATTAAAATTCTCTCAGAAGAATTAAGGGACTGCACTTGACTTTTCTTGCAGCCTGACATTGGAAACTGGAGTCAGCTGACAGACTCAGATACCTATGTTCACAAGACTATGTATCGATGCCTTTGTATGAACTGTGTGTCCAAATTCTGGCTACAGTCAATTGGAATCTAGTCAATATTATAGGCCTCAGCTGTAGGGTGATTTGGCCCAATATCTTCACTCCTAGTATCTCACTGACTACAATGACTAGATCTTCATTGATTATAATGGGAGCTTAGACACCTTCTTTACATGCAGACACCTAAAATGATCTGTCTGCCTCTGGGAACTATATCCCACCTTAAGTGTAAGGGAAGCATCACAACATGTTTGCAAATGTTAACCCCTTTCTTTTCCAGGTGAAAGGATGATCAAAACTTTCAGTAAGCATGTTATTTGTTAAACAAACCAAATTAAGAATCCATTCAGCTCTACTGTCGTCTCAGAATGGTGCACTGGAATCACAATAGCCTTGGCTGACATTTTTGTGGAGACCTAAAAATAAAGTTGACTTTAGGATAGCTGTATGCTTCCTGCTTTTTGAGACTCAGTGTATAAGGCTCACTTATTCAGAAAAGAACATCTCACTTGGYTAAACCTTGCACAGTAAAAAGCTGTAATATTGTGATTGATTCCCTCAGATTTTCACCCTGTTTGCTAACATATGTTTTAAAAATATTATAAGAATTTACAGTAAACAGTAACAGGGAAAAATGTGGTGACTGACTGTTTGGTAAACACTAGGGACTAGCATTTAGTGATTTRAATATTTACATATGGAGGAGTCATGCATTTTGTGTCAGTGGTCACACATGTGAAAAGAGACTACTTAGAATACATAGTTTTAATCATATTTGTAACATTTCCTGCTTTGAGGAGCTGTTTTAGACATTTTTAAAGCCAAGAATGTTACTGTGTTCAGTACAATTCTACTGCTATTGATATCGTCATTAAAATGCTTTCTATGGAGAAGCAAGACTGTGTACTACAGGCAAGCCATCTTAYGCCTTAAGGCCCATTTAATATGAGACAACAAAATAATAGTGAACCACTTCATCTGCCCCAACATAGCACAATACTGCCACAGTAATTGGCAAGAAAGGATTACAAGTTGAGTATAGAGTTGGGAGGTATATATCTTGGGTTCCATAGTTTTGTTCCTAAGTATCCCAGTGACRGTGCAAATGATAAGCTATAAGTGCTTGAGTTTTAAAATTCCTTCTTCATGAAAAGCAGTAGGGAAAAGTCGGAAAGTATTTTTAAAACACTACTCTCTTGGCAGCCTCAGTATTTCTACAGCATGGATAGAGCCCAGGTTATTTCCCTGTGGTTGTCATTTCTCTGAAGAAGGAGTCTGTTGCATGAATTTCAGTAGGAAGAGCACCTTGCRTTGAACATTTCTTTCAGGAAAGTTTTCAAAGGGCATTTAAAATATTTGTTTGGGGCAAATTAATTTTTATGTAGCTATGAAAAGGCTAGGACATTTCAAATCTTTTTTTATTAAGCAATATTCTCAGAATAGCTGTAATAATTTTAAATTCTTTAGAATATTACTTTCCAAAAAAATTGCAGAATGGAGATTCACAATAGTTTCCTTAAGCATAACATTTGAAGTCTTGTATATGGAAGAGACTATAACATGATTGTGAAAATTAAATAGAGATATTACATTGTCATCAGCTGCTCTTTTGTGCATGCCCTGAACTAAACTAGAGTTCTTTCACCAGGAGCCACAGGATTCTTGTGAGGGCAAATCAAGCACTGAAGAGATTGATTCAGCCTTGATTCTGGAAAGTGAAAGTGGAGAATTAAACTGATRCTCCACATGAAACTTTCTTTTTGTTATATGCCTTATTCCTGTAATTTTATCACTTTCCTGAGCTTTCTTCTGAATCTTTGGACTGCTGTTCTGCCGTTTAGAAAGAATTGTTAAAGGTGAGATGACCTAGAAAGCTAAGAYTTGTTTGCTTTAACTCTGTTACCGCTGTCTTGAATGATATTGGTGAAATTTTGATTTTTTTTCCAATATATAAAAAAAGCATTTTATTGAACTTGTTTAGCATTTCTAAACCTATGAAATAGGATTTATGAAATTAGATTTCCTGATCCATAGAAGCTGTTTGAGAATAAAAAGAAAGTGTGAAATTCCTGAGGTTTTACAGCCAGAAAAGTCAGCTAAGTATCTACTACTAAACAGATCRTTAGCTTTGATTAGCAATGTCAGTGAAATTGTTTATCTTTCCTCACTCCTGCCTTATGTCTATTTATGTTGTATATGCTTCCAGACTGTAAGGTTGAGAAGGCCTTGATAGCATTAGGATTCTAACCRCAGTCTGTTCGAATACTACAAAAACACAGGTGGTAAATGCAAAATAACTAAATAATGCAATAAGAAACCCATTAAAATATTATTTACTTCTGAGAGAGTTAATRTATAGGTTAAGGGTCTAAATTACAAGTTTTTAATTGGGATGGCTATTCCCCACAAAAGTTAATCTACCATTTCTTTACCATTAGCTGGCGTGTAAAAGCTGAAGTTAACTTTTTTGTTGAGCAGAACTTATGCATATGAGTTCCCCGTGTTTACTTTTTGCTGAGTGTTACTGTATATGAAAGAAGGCACTGGCCTCTCCCAAGAAAGTAGGGAATGTAAAGAAAGAGATCAGGAAAACCCTGGAAAATTTAGAAAATTACAGCAGGACAAATTTTCTATTTAAGGCTTGGGTTATTTGTAAAGCCTTGTGTATATTATGGACTGTGGAAGAGCTACTATTTTGTTAAAAAGTCACTTTCCATCCTTCCCTCACTTTTTTGTGTGTTAAGACATGTATTTAAAAGAAAAGAAAAAGATCYCAGGTACTAAAGTCAAGACTGTTCTTTATCTCAGTAATAATACTGTCACGATAGTAAAATAGTGAGGATACACCTGTTGAAACACTGTAAGAAAAACCTGAACAAGTTGGTGAATTATCAGTATGCAGAAACACACGCGAGTACAAAAACACTCAGCCTGACTTTGCAGCAGCCAACATTTGCCGTCCGTACTCTAGCTGAAACATGCGATAAAAATGTGAAGGGCAATCTAATTAAAAAAAGCTTGAAATGCTGCACTGAGGTCATTTCTGTTAGCCTCTCGCTGTAAAGGACGTGCACACCCTTTTATCACACGCTATATGGTCATAAACAGCCCTATAGAAAGACGCTCTGGCAACTGCTCTAATTTCCAGGGCTGTTCTTTCTCCCCTCTGTCCTTCCTAACGCCGGATAACTCCTCCTTTCTGCCACCACTGGCCTCATCAGCTTTCTTGGGCGTCTACAGGCGGATCTCAGACGCATTTGCCCCCGTTTTGCGCCTCTCCTCAAGGGTCACCAAGGACAGATGATTTCTTCACCTTGCCTTTGCTACTGCTCCATACGCTGCCGGGCGTACAGACATCATTTTGTAAACACGCAGCCCGAACTTTCCACGAGTCAGAGAGAAGAGTTTAAGTCACTTCTCTGAACAGCCTTGTCTGCTCTACAACGCACCTGCAAAATGCACTATCTTTATGTACCAGAGACCTTTGTGGGTGGTTGACCAGGTGGAAAGGTTGTGAACTGGGAACTCGTCCCTGGGTTCCTGCAAGGTGACAGAAACAGGGAGGAGGAGTGGAGGAGTTATTTTCAGCTCAGTTTTCATCATAAGAAAGACGCCCTTTGTCATACTTGGTCTATAATAACGAACAGTCATAGTGAGACATTGTGGTGAGTAGGACACTTCCCTTTCTAATGTTAACTCACTTATCTAAAGAAACGTCACTGGCAAAGGAGGCAGGTGGGAGGAAACCTGCTTGCACAGAAGATGCAGATAGGCAGTATCACGCACAAGACYGAAATCTAGAAACTGATTATTATTGGGTACCACTCAGAAGATTTTATATATTACAAATTTAATATAAACTAATGGACAGAAAAGTCAAAGGACAATCTTCACCCTGTACTGGATTTCTTTGGATTATAATTTAGCTATTAGTCTTCCCGAGGGGGAGTACCCTTACGCTCTTCTCAGTGGAAGAGTGTCTTTATCTTTCCCCATCTTTTAAGACAGACAGACAGACAGACAGTCTTTAAAGAACTTTCTATGACAAAGGCATGTCATAAGTTTAGATGTGTAAATTCATCTATCTCAGACGTTTTCTTTCTAGAAAGTACTTTTCTAAATTTTTRGCAGATGTAGTTTAGCTGATATGGACACGTTCTTGTGCAGTGGCTTACAAATCTTTTGAAAAATGGGGAAAATAATATTTCAGCTTTAAATTTTGAAAGTTGTCCAACTTCTTAAAAGCAAAACAAAAACTCCAAAACTTTCTATGAAAACTAATGTTTTCCTTCTCAGCAACATCAGGCTATTTTCACAGAAGTCATAAATAATATTGGAAARTTATCATCCATTTCATATCAAAAAAGGAACTTTTCCCATTTTAGTGATAGTGTGTGAATGCCTGTCCTGCAGAAATGTAACAAAAATTATAAATTACTTTCCTACAAAATGACCTGCCACAAAATGTTAAATCTTTATTTGTCATATAATTTACTGTCTATMAGGATAAGCATTATAATTTACATCTAAATGATCCAATCTCTATATAATCCTATATGTCTGTGCTTAAGAAATGTGAGTCTGGAATAGATAACAAAAAAGTTTTCTATGCTAGGTTTTTCCAGGTGCTGGAGGAAATGATAGGAAAATTAGAACTGTATAATGATGACCCAGAAGGGATCCCCAAAGCTGTATCTTCCACTCCTTAAAAAAAGTACCAATTCCCTATTGTCCTGCCAACATATCTGAATCAGCTTCCAGGCAGATTTTATGTCTGCTTTATAAAACTTGAAACATTTTTCCTATCGGTATGGCATTTCAACTAGAGTTTTCCAAACATTAACACTTCTTTCTCAAATTATCCTGATGCTTATATTCTTTGTAATTTCTGATGTCTAAGTTGGCAGAATCTTACCTGTAAGGCAGTAAGGCTGACCTTACTGTTAAAACACCTTTAAAATGGCAGAGTTTCTAGACAAAGGATATCTGAAATATGTGTCATTTCTTGAAAAAACAAATAACCAGAGGTATATTTATTATTTTCACCTCATAGACTTTAAGTGTCTTCCAAAAGCTATTGTGAGCCACTGAGAATTCCTTCTATATATCTCAGTTCTCTCTTCAAAGGCACTCATAAAAAATGAAATATTTATCACACTTGCTTTGGGAATCTCGGCTTCTCTCTCCAACATTAAATTCATTTCAAGAAAATAAAAAAGAGTTTGAATATAAATGTTACCATATGTTCTACAAAAAAAACTGTCTCTCCAGTAAGAAATACTATTTTTTTCTTCAATTTTTAGGAGCTTGAGAAAATAAAATCGTCTGTTAACGTTTAATTCTAGGGACCAACTTCATTATAGGTGCATACAATGAGACTTGTTAAGGGACAAGACATTATCTGATACTTGCTTCATTGTCACTCTCAGCTATGATCCTAAGTGATGTGGTAACTACAGAGCGACACTGATATAATCATTCTCAAAGTGCTTTAATCTTAGATTAACACACCAATTTTTGTTATGACCTTTTGACTTTTGCTTCTTATAGAATGTGTTATGATAAAAGGCATTAAGAAGAGGAAGACAATTCAAAGACTTTGTGACAGAGTTTGCTTGTATAGGTCTCTCAGCCATAYAGTCACTAGAACCAATTTTTATCCAGGGTTAGATGAACTAAGTATGTGGCAAATTCTTTAGCAAATGGAAAGTAGGACAAAATGCAATGAGCTCTTTCTAAGGTTGATGACCTTTCTGGATTAGATCACTGATTTATTAGTTGAGGCATTTGTCCTAGAGTACCTGGAATGCTGTTGCATTCCGTTTAATCATTTCCTATGATATTACATGGCAAAGTATTGGTCATACTAGAGCAGATGAAGATTTGCACAAATATTGTGAAGGAATAACTGAGCAAACAAAGAAAAGCAGCATCAGGCTTTGCTGGAAGAAAAAAGTCAAATATGAAGTGAAAAAATTCTCCAGRAGCAGCTGACATGGGTGCTCAGGGAGAGACAAGTGTGGGAGGCGAGGTGCACTAACCACGCGRTCATGAGAGCCTTCAGGCACCATGAGTACTCTGTCCAGAGGGTACCAGGGTAGAATAAGCTTTTGACAGCTCTAAAAAACTGATGAGTGTTTCCCAGCTGGTGGATCTTTAGGCTCCAAAGCAAAATCTTTATGGAAGAGTGTGGTTTTAGCTGCAACTTGCAACTGTATTTATTGGAGGCACTGTAACAGACCTAAATGTAAGTATTATTTGCAAATAACCAAACTTCTACTGAATCAGCTTGATAGACCAATGGAGAAGGCCTTGATATGTAAACGAAATAGAATGTTCAGGCTACTTAGCCAAGCTTGATACTCATATCTTTGACTTTTCCCTCAGTTTTTGTAATCACCAGTAATTGGCATGTGTGTATTTATCAGTTTCAGTGTATCAACCAAGAATAAAATATTCATTTACCCTTGGGAAAACAAAACATAAGCATTCATATAAAGCATTAAAACATGTTTGCTCCATTTACTCTGTGCAGTTCCTGTCTCATGGAACATTTGTTTCTTCACATTTCATGCCCCACTCAGCAGGTTAATCATGTGAGACCTCACTGGCACTGAAAAAATCATTGGGCTTTTAACTGCTTATATATGGTGCTCAATACCTAAAGAAGATGAAAAACATGGAMAAATGACTCCACTCTACAGGTTATGTCATGGGGAGATGGTCAATTCAGAGAATTTAGAGTACTGGGAGAATCTGCAGGCAAACTGCACACTTTCAGGAAACTAATAAAAACTTATATAACCAAAGGAGGTGGGAAAAAAGCCAAAAACAATGGCCCAGAAACTCAAAAGCAGATGGTTAGGTAGATAGTCCTGAAAGTTAACTATTATCTTTACCACTGTTTATTATCTGCTGCTATCTTTACTGAAATCTGCTTTTCTTTTNTTTTGATGCACCACTCCAATTTCGATTAAGAGAATTGGCTGATACAAAAGAATGTATTTGGATTTGTCCCAAACTCAGTATCCACTCAAGCTGACTGTCTTAGAAAAGTTTATTTTTCATATCTACTTATCTTAAAATTGAAGGACCCAGCTGGGACTACAAGTAGAAAGGCCAAACTGCTGTTGGAAAAATTATGCTCATATTATTTCTAATTCAGGGAGCACAGTTAAATCTCTTAAGGAAGATTGTTTTGGAAAAGTAAAGCCTCCATTTATAACTTGAAGTTGTCCATTTACGAGCATTTTCCAACTTGCACTGCAATTCACAGTGTAATTCCATGCCTATATTATTTAGTAAGGATTTTTCTTTATTCTAACACCAATTGAGAGGAACAGAAAAATATAAAATAGTCTTTAAAAAATCCTTCATAATTTAAGTGATCCAAGCTGCAGTATTCACAATTCTTCTTTCTGTGTACATCCAAGAAGACGAGAAAGCCAATCATGTAAAGGTACCAAGGAAGCATATCTCTAAAGGTGAGTGTATTAGTCCTGCCATTGAAGTTACATCCACAGAGACAATCAAATCCAAGCAACCACACAAACAATTTTWAAATTGCCTCATAGTAACAAATTCAAAATTGTAAATGTAGCATACTACATTTCAGCCAAACTCTGATGTCTCCTATGTTGCTATAGAAAAAACTGTTAAACCTACTTGAGCCTGTGCGGTGGTCCAGCTGACACCGATAGGATTGTTAAAGGATACTGTGCACTATGCGATTAAAGAAAGAGGCTGAGGTTATTAACACTGAGGAAAATATAATGGTAGGTAGTGAGCATATCTGAAAACTTTATGTACTTTATCTTATCGGGACTGATGTTTCTGTAAGTGATTTTTGTTTCTTTTTAAAGGGAAACCACACAATCCACCTAGCACATAGGGAACTAAAGTAAGGAATGGCTGGGTGTTATAGCTGAGGAGGAAGAGGAGACGAGCACTGCTGCTGCGCAGAGGAAAGCTGCACAGTTTCGTGGGTAGCAGCAGAGGATCAATGTGACGGGGGTTGATATGAGCAGTCTTGTCAGCTCATGCATTTAGCATTGCAGCCAGAGGAAAGCTAGCGACTGTTTACCCTCCCATGTGTAGCATTAGCCATTTCAAAGACGTATTTCCTAAGTTTTTCAAAGCTCATTAAACTGCCTAGAAAGTGTTGGAAAATACTGTAATGTGACAGTTTTCATGTCTTGATCAGCTTGAGATAATATTTAGTGTATGTTATCTGATACTATGCAATACTTCATGGAAAAACTTAAGCATAGGCTTCTTTTAATTAGACATTAAACTTACAGACACATTTAAAGAAAGAAGCTATCATTTGGTTAAATCAGCTTGCCTACTACCAACTTTTGAGAAATCTCCAGACATAAAGGTGGAAAAAGAACGTTCTGCCAAAAAAAGAAGGCTTATCTCTTCAAGTTGCAGAGATGAAGAGCTGCAGATTAATCATTAGGGGAAAAAAACAAAAAACATGAAGCTCACTGTTTTTATACATTGACTGGATTTCAGCCTGTAAAAGCTAATCGAGTAATTCACCAAAATTGCTTRCTATGTATATGCAGAAATAGCCAGGCTGTGTAATGTAAGTAAGGAGGAGTAAATTGGGGGGAAAAAAAAGTGGAAGTTCTAAGCAGGGGAACATGTCTAGCACACAGCGGTAAGTCTGGAAAAGAAACTTATATTTTCAATCAGAATTTCCAATGGTGTATAAATAAACTCACTGCAATAAATAGAAATTGTGATCAGAAAATATGAATGGGATTGAATTTGAAAAGAAACAACACAAAATCTAATTTCATTTTTCTCACATTGTGGCCCTTTGTACATTTCTATTGAAGGGGTATCCGTGCCACTTGAGGCCTGGAGTTTTCCCAAAGGATATGTATGCCTTCTAACCCCACCAAACCATAACYACTCTTTCTTGGATTAAGCAGCTGACTAGCGAGAGGACAAGACCAAATCTTGTGCTCTCTCCAAGGTTCGGACACTTGCTGGGTAGCACTGAAGTCCTGGAGTCCAGTAATTACTTCAGATTGTTCTTATATTTTATCTATTGATTGAATTTAAAATACAAATGCAGAGCCAGAAACAGAGGCTAGCCCATAGGACTCTGCCTTCCTACACTAATATCCTGAGGGTATAGCTGGAGATTTCTGTATTAGCAAGGAGTGGCAAGGTATATAGTTCGTAAATGCCTCCTGCCAGCATGGTTGACTGGGGCAGGTCTGACAACTGAGTGCTAACCCAGATTAAAAACAACCACTTTGTGAAAGGGTTTTTGTTAAATCTGGTAAGGTTCCTGATCTGATTCATTTACCATACCCACAAACAATTTTACCTGTACAACATGGAGCGACAAACAAGAGACCTGGAACCACAGTTGCACTCKTTGTTAGTTTTTTTTCTATGGAAAAGTGCAGTTTCCTGCTGGCCGAAACAGTTTATAAGTTTTTACCAAATTCTGTACCTACTTTTGGCCAAAAAGAGAAAAAGGCAAAAGATGATTAAATTGATATTTCAAATTTTTTTCATTCTGAGTAACAGCTTATTATATTTTTTCTTCTAACCTTTAAGAAATATCTTTCTCCCTTCCTCAATATGATGCTCAGACTGTCTGTTCTGAGTAAAGAAAGGCAAACATTTCTTATATCTTATTTCTTTTCATCTTCTGAGCAGTTTTGATGAGAGACCTCCCAATCTGTTTTGGACCCCAAACTCAATTATTTACTCAGACCATTTATTGTAATTATCCAAATGAAAAGAAGGAGAAGAAAAATTTGATTATTGGAGCTCTTTATAAAATCATTTTTCATTTTAGAGGCCTTCACTATTTGTGAAGAAAAAGGCTAAAATAAATTCATTGTTTAATAAAACACTCAGTAAGGAAGAAGAGCTGAGGCATCTTAACGAAAACATTTTTTTTTCAAGTGCCAATTGACTAATAGCTTCCAAGTGGTGAGCATCTCAAAATCTGACCTTATGCTTAGGAGCAGGTACGTTTGTCAACGTTGTCGTAGACACTTGCAAGCGCCTTTTGTACAGGCTCAACAGTCTGCACTACCTTGCATGAAAGGCTGTATTTTTTTCTTTAGACTCACAAGTTCAGTGTCGGCAGGGGAGGAGGAGAGGGCTTCTTGCATGGCAGACCTTTCAATCCTATGAAATGAAGCACTCTCACCTCTGGAAATACTTGCTCTAAGAYACAGCAATGGTGTGGACAGTGGGAACAGCACTGAGGCTTATAACCTACCCTGCAGCAGGCAGGAGTGCGTGTAGCCTCTGCCAGCAAAGCCGCTATCCTTTTCCTAGCCTTTGCTGACAGATTTATTTAAGTCATACAGCTTCATGCATAGCATCCAACATAGAAAGRTTTGATGTCACTTAGGGCCTCTTTGGACCACTTTAACAGAAATAAGGATAATACAGTAACATAATTCCATTGTCATCAACAGAAGACAGTTGGATTTCTAAGCAGCAGTTTTCAATCTGGTACTGCCAGTTCCCAGAGCCTGCCAGCAAACACTCAGCAAAAGTCTTTGTTCTGTTTTTTGGAAAGAAATTAAGGCAGCCTGTTAAAAAATAATTGAAAAAGTAAATGAATAACCAATTAAATCACCACGAGTTTGTAAGTCTGAAGAAGCTGGCAATTGTTCTGTGCCCACTTTAGTTTATAAAAGGAAGCTGTATTTAAAAATCCATTCAGAATGTACACAATCAATTTTTATAGAGATCAAACTTCAACTGAATTTTGCATGACGTCTTTGTGTGCCTGTGTTTTGTTCAGGTTAGCAATTCCAGGTGATCACATGCAAACCGAACCAATAAAATTGCTTTGTCTTGAAGCTTTAGTCTCCCATCATAGTTGTGGCCTGATTGTCAGACCTAGTAATTTAATAGTGATCGGTTTTAGTTTTTGGGATCAAGGTGAAATGCCTATCTGGGCAGAAGGAGCTCCCAGCGCCTTGGAAGGGAATTGCAGAGAGATGTCTGTTTCTCTTTCAACACACAATTCTTTTCAGCTTAATTCACCTTTTCCTTTTTTGCCTTTTTCGTTCATCGGTTTCTACAGAGCTTTGCTCCTTCCCTGACGTGGATTTTTTTCATCCTTTGATTTTTCCACCCGTGCAGGGCCCGCGCTGCCTTGCTTCCCCACCACCGAGTCGGCTGGCACAGTGACCATCTGGGTCCTGAGCTCGGTGGCGCACGCCAGCCGCACATCTGCTCTGCAGCTGCCCGCTGCCCGCTGCCCGCTGCACCTGGCTGCCCTCGGGCTGCCTGCTGCTCGCGGGCCTCCGCTGCCAGCTGCGGAGCGCAGGACGCGACTGTGGCTTTACCAAGTCTCTGCCTCTCCTCTCACTCCCTTTCTGAAGCCTTTCCTAAACTTTCTCAGACTGCCCTGCTGATCCCCCCCCTCGTTCACCTGTTCTTCATTTGATTTTCCAGAAACTCAGGGAAAAGGAGTCTCATGAAAAGTACTCATTTGCGTATTCTCATGTTTATTTTGATGGGATACTGTGTTAGAGGTTCATCCAAGAGTTCTTTATAGGGAGAAACTGGCATGAACTTCTCTGAGTCACTGGAGACCAATTAGGGGAAAATACTCCTTCCTCATCCCAATTTTGGACCCCCAGTTTACCTTGCTGCTAACACTCATTCTCCCTGGGCACTCAATTCAGTATACAAGTGGTTCTGTTCCTAGATGACCGCAGACACCCTGGATGCACTTTGCTCTTGTGAGCAAGAGGGCCTTGTGGTGAATCATCCCCAAATGGGACAAAGACATTTCCACAAAGACTTCTGATAAGTGCCATATGAAATTGTATTAAACTCCCTGAGAATAAAATAAAAGTCAAACCAACCAAATAAAAATTATTAATCAAATCCAACAAAATCAGGCTAAAAGAAAGTCTGGGAACTTTCAATGTATGAAATTATTTTAGAAGCCATAAGAGCTACAGCAGTGCTGGAACTAGTTTGATAATGTATTACACAATGTGTAGCTATTACAGTTGACTCAGGATGATCTCTTTCAGTTGGAATTTATACCTCTTGCAACCATTTGTAATCAGTTACTTACCTTWTTAGTAACTCCAGCTATAATCAGAAAACGTGCATTTATGAGTCATCTTGGTTAGATGTACACAAAACTTTGAGCCAACTCTTACACACCAGAGGTTGTCAGAAGCAGAGGAACTGAGGAAACCGTTTTAAAATCCTCTTCTCATGCCAAAGCCATATGTGAARGAGAAAAGACCATCCCTTTTAATACTATAAATGTTTTAACAGAACACAGCTTTGTATTTAATCATTCAGCTTCCCCTACAAATGTTAGTGATGCTGTAGACATGGAAGAAGACAAAGAATCTGTGAATGTAGAGTTTTAGAAGCAGCTTTGTGAAAGATTACAGTCAAATAATCTCTTATAAATCAAGACTATCTTGCAGCTAGTCTGCTTCCCTTTGCATCGTTCATTTCATGACAAATTAGCAGTGRTGGGGACTGAAATACAGAAAAAACAAGAAACGAGTATCAGAAAGAATTTGGAGAGCTGTTGCATTTGAAAGACTCCCTGCCAGTACAGAAACTGGGAAATAACTGCTAACTAGGCCCTSATCTTTTGATGCAACAGCTTACTGAAGACTTTTAAAGTAAAACAAGTATGGTTTCTCTAAAAATGAACATCAAGTCCTAAGACAAGGGTGTCTTAGACACAAACAATCCACTGGAAATCACAGTGGGAGAATGAAACATGGGACCATAGAACTACAAAGGAGGAAAAAGTCTGTTTTCTGTAACCTCAGATGGCGAGAAGACACAAGAGAATGCAGGTAACCAAGTAATCATAGGTCTGGATATGAACACAAAACAGTGTGGCCAATGATAATTTGTTTCTGACTGCCTCTAATTTATTCCTGATGCTGCCATCACATCAGAAATTTTAGGAATTAGAGTTATTAGTGCACATGCTCATTACTTGTGACTAATGAGACAACACAAAAAGAGGCTTGGTACCCTCCTCTTGGTGGCAACCACTAAGGCTGAAATTATTATCAAGAGCAATTTATTTCAGAGTAGCTTACAAATAGCAATGCTGCAGCAAAATCCGTGGTGGAAGGTGACATGCTGGAATTTGTCTCTGACATGTTGCTTTTGACAAAGTTTTCCTCACCAACTTGGTATCATCCTGATCATTTTTTATAATAAAGGAAAAAGATCTTCAGCACTTTGCTAATAAATGTGTCCTAATAGGCTGTCAGGCTTGGCTGTTATCTTCCTCTATAGATAAGCTGTAGGTGGGGCAAAAGCTTGAATTTCTGACTCATGCTTGTGCTTTTGCTTTTACTGAGCAAGACCCTGGAACAAGGCCAGGGCATAACAAAACTGCCACAAATTAGCTTTGTGGCAGTTCTTGGAGTTCTTGTCTGCACAGCCAAGAGCTCCCTGAGGAGAAGGGACATGGACAGCTGGGCTTAGAAATGCAAACAAAACAAAACAAAACAAAAACAAAAAACAAAAGACAACCCAAACCCAAAAAACTCAAAAAACAGAAAAGGATTTACGGGGCTTAATTAGGAAACCTTGGAAACCCCATACATGTGAATCTACACTGAAGCCATTCATACTAAGATGGGCTGAAAACTCAGCTCCAGTGACTGCTATCTTGTCTGGCCTAGCACTATGTTTGCACTAACAGGGTGGATTTACCAGGCAGGGTTTTTTGCCACCTGAACTGATGGGCTTTGTGAGTGCA
This sequence comes from Rhea americana, assembly GCF_003343005.1. Lineage (NCBI taxonomy): Eukaryota > Metazoa > Chordata > Aves > Rheiformes > Rheidae > Rhea > Rhea americana. Next base: position 121,769 of record NW_028186514.1, on the reverse strand, counting down.
ATCAGCCCAAGCCTGTCAGCTCTGCGAGCTCGCACTGCAGTACGGCAGGATGTACAGAGGCTTACAGTGAGAAGTGCTGTATTTCTGGGATGCAGATGGCTCACCCCTGTGAAATGTAGCAGCTGTGTCACCACAGCTGCTCTGAAATCACTGGGACTTCATCAGTGTTAAGGAACTTGGATGAGTGAGCTGCTCTGGGATGGAGGATTAATATTTTGAAAACCACTAGGTCCCATTAAGGGACCAGCCTTAGTTTCTTCTGGTTAGTAAATACCACGGGAAAGTTCCCAAAACTCCCCAAACCTTTGAGAAAAATCTCCCCCAACAACCTGATATTCAGGAATTCATATGGACTGGAAAGCCACTGTAACAGTTTCTGAGAGGGGGACCTGCTGTATCTAGTCAGACATCATAGCCTTACCTCCTTTTGTTCAGATTTGTCTCAAAAAGCCGTGCTATCACTCTTAGCAATACAGTGCAGACAGAAAAATCTCCCTACCAACACTATTCTCCCTTGACTCATTGTTAGCTATATATTAGAATTTCTAAATAATACACATTAAAATGACAATATTGTTGTCTTCTCATATGAGGACTGCAGTTTACAATAAACTCATGAAACATCCATTTAGGCTGTAAGAAACAGTTAAGCTTTCCCAGACCACCTTAAATCACCTCTACAGTAAAAATTCAATAATGTTTCTTCAGGAGAGCTCAAACTGAATATTTTTCTCCATTATCTGAACCATGGTCTTCTCAGCCACAAATCTGTATCCACACCTGGCCCTGACTTCAGCTGGATTCAGTCAATGCAATCCATGCAGGAGGGGCAGCAGAGATCTGCCCAGCAGATACACACTCACTTGGAGAGAAACAGTGATGACTGTCAGCATTTTTCTTCCTCAGAAGGTCTCAGAACAGTGAATTCTTCATCTCAGAAGGCTTTCTTCTTAGGAAAGTGTTTTGTCACAGTCTTCAAAATTGCTATTTGGTCTTTTCAGGACAGAGTTTCACTACTGAGAAGGTAAAAGAAATCTGGCTTGAGAAGCTCTTGTCCCTCCATCTCTCCTGATGCTAGGCTTTGGGTTTTTTTATATAATTTAGAAAAGAAGGAAATAATCTAGCAGAATATTTCTGCATTTAGTAAAGTTATTCATTTCTGTTTGGAGACTAAATCTCAGAATTTTTTGAATAAATTATACACACACACACACACACATGCACGCACACAAACACAAATGTATTTTTTCTGGCGASCTGGAGATATCTAAATGAAAAAACAATAGCAAGAGTATTTTTTCTGGGTGTGGCATGRGCAAACACTATTTTGTAAATGTGGGGTATGTACATCAGGGACAAAATACCTCAGACAATGTTTTAAAAATTGGCCAGTGATTTTGCTGCTTTATTTTTAACAAGCCTTGAAATATTGAATTTTTGCAAAGTAAAAAGCTGTTTTAAGTCTCTCTTASTCTGGTCTATTAGAACTCAAGACACTCTCTAAATCTCTTTCCACTTTGTAAACTTCAAGCCAAAATACAACTTTATTTAGCACAAAAAACTCCCTTACAGGAAAGCCTTACCTTTTCTCTATAGCAAAAGGTTATAAATGTGTTAACAAGACTTTGATATCACAGCATGATGGAATATAGAAGGCAATAATGTAGTGTTACATGTTGCTGAAAGGCAGTACGGAATTACACAGTGATTTCCCTGGAAGTCCTACTTGGCATACGTGCAGTTACAGCTTGTTTTAAAGAAAATATGTTTTCAATTGCTTCGGAAATACTTAATTCACAAGGAATTACACCATGACTTACTAAGTCATAATCTACGTTGAACTCTAGGATAGGAGGTGAACAGGGAGGACATGCCAAAATGGGAGCTGTACTGGCTGCTTTACATGCAGCAGGGGCACTGTGTGGGGTCACTACTCGTGTATCTGCCACTCTTGGACAGGCTCCCTACAGCTGGACCGTGTGCAGAGACGTAAAAGCTGAAAAACTGTATTTAAACCCCCACAAAAACAAATAAGCTACATGTTAAGAGTAAGACAGGCTATCAGGCACTACCTATTCATTCCAGGACCAACAACAGGGCAGTGCTCTTCTACAAGAACCAGGCTGTAAATGTGTGATGGGATTGTGCGATTTTTCTTAATGACTTTGTAGCCACAGCACAAGTTTACCACTCTATTTCAATGATGTACTATTTCTCCAGGCAACAGCCCTCTGGGATGTGTGACTAAATCTGCACCAGCTTATTATTTCAGGGCTACAGAACTTTTCAAAACACAGAAGTAGGCAAAAGAGCAGAACAGKCCATCAGAATTAGTTTCCTTTCTTCCAAATTGGATTTTAGAAATTGTATATCTGAATGTTAGCATTTTTCCTTGCACTTTTGTCTCCCCTGGGTAACAGAAGGTACGGAAGGTTTTTTGTGTCCTAGTGTTGGTTCTATTCAAGTTAGAGGCTTCATATGGACTTCAGAAAGATGAGAACCATTGGTCCTTGGTGCCAAGGTACCTTGATACCCTGGACCCTTTTACTCCTTGGTACAACACTAAATAGAGAAGCAAAACCTTTTTAACAATATTAAGTCAATTGTGCACAATGTTGCTTTCCCCAAACCCAGGCTTATGATTCACTAATTAAATGTTGCAATCAGGAAGGTGCTTCTTCCTCATAAGTGTCACRAGAGACGTTGGTTTGGAAATGAGAGCACCTTTTCAAGCTGAGACCCATGACCTCATTTCGCATTCTGTTCAGTTCAGACTCAGGCATTAAAGACCTCTCACCTTTACTCCAAAGCATTACATCAGAATTATGGTGATGATGTGACTGCAACTGATCATATACGAATGTAATCACACTGTATATAAATCATATAGTCCTTCCCTCYGACACTTTTATTCTAATGCTTCATGAACTAGCTCATAAACTTAATTATAGTTGTTATTACACAAAGTTATATCAGCATCACTTCATCCAAGCCTCTACCATGGTTCATGGACACTGAACGCTAGCTAAGACTGAGAGCTATGTTTTTCTTGGCCTGTTGCTGTYGATGGTCCCATGGAAACAGCAAGCAGAAGTCAAATAAGTAGTAAAAATATGGCTAAAATCAATCCAGCATCTGTTGCAAAAGAATTGCCTAGGATTTTATTTCAAATGGATTAGACTACTCATGAATGACATGACATTTGATTATAGGATGTGTAGTAACCTGTAAATTACCTCTCATTGATATAGCAGGATATACAAAACATCTTTCTTCTCTTTTAGGCCCTCATCTTGAGTAGCATATTAGAAAAAACTTGTGAATAGAATTAATTTTTAATTACATGTATTAATGGGATATCATAATGGAATTAACATTTTAAATTAAAGTAATTAAAAAATTTTTATTTGGGAAACAAGAAATACTCAAATAATCMTATGGAAAGAGAACAGAGGAGTTAACTGAGCTAGCCACTGGATGGCACAATTGCTCTATTTAACCATTGCAAAACTGTTTTTTTTTTTTTTTTTTCCTCTAGATGTAAGTGAATAAATAACTTAGTTGGGGTACAAAGTAGTTATCTTGCACACAGTGTAATAAACACAAGTACAAAATCAGAGTCATGCAGCAAGTAGGAAGTATAATGTGTTATTGCATAATTTATAACGTCTTGCAAGCAGCACTACTTTAATAGATCAAACAAAGCAATTATTTGAGTAATTGTCACAATGCCAAACTTTGCTTTCATTWATGTTATGCATTGCCACTGTCTTCAGATTAGTTAAAAAAAAACCCTAACAAAATGAAATTAGACTTCTTAATCAAATAATTRGTGTTTTAAAAATACATTAAAAYTAATAGGTCTAAACAGTGGTCACATAGAAATTGCTGTAATTTCTCAGTTGAGTTATTGAGAACATCACTGCCCAGTTTGTTTTAAGGCCTCTATTTCATAACGTCAGGGATAACACTTTATTTAGTTTTTTTTTTTTTTTTTCTTGATGACTTTATTTGGATCCACACCTTTTCTCCTCTTTTGAGGAAAAATAGGAAAGATATTACAAATTACAGCATGGAAGGCTATGATATACGATGCTAGCCTTCCATGACATGTATTATTGGTTGGATTCTTGTTTTTCAAGAAAAGAATAGTCATACAAGGCTGACATTCAACCGTAGTAATACAACTACAGATCATCAGCATCCTTCAAATAGGCTTTACTGGCAGCCAATTACTCATATTGGACCTCTTCTCAGAATTTATTTTAATTTTCAGCTGATCTCAATTGTTATTTCATGGGTAGATATAAGACCAGCAACTAGGTGGGCAACCTGGGTGGGCACCATTGTTTGTCCAAACCAAATAAGGAATAAAGCTTAAGAATTGCTGATGTAACTTTTATTGTGGTTTCCTAAAAAAAAAAAAAAAAAAAAAAAAACGGGAGAGAGAGAAAGAGATCTACATGATCACATCACTTGTTACTTGGTTGCCTGCCTCCAATAATTTCTGGAAGATAACAGCAGGATGAAATTCTTAAACTTACGAGGTTTCTCCCAGTGTTGGGAGGAATAAAATGGTGCATGGTACAGAAGCAGACAAGGAAATAACAGGGTCTCATTACTCTTTCCAAAAGCCTGCTGTTGTTGGCTTGTCAACACACTAGTTTGCAAGTGAGYGCATGCATTGCCTCTACCTCTGATCTGCCCAGCCAAACTGAAAGGGACATGAGAGACCATACCGAGATTATCGGGAAAACATGGGGAGGGTTTAGGTGGATGGAGATAGTAATCTGTGGGAAACTAGACTTCATCGATTCCACTGCTCATACTTTATTTATTTATTTATTTATTTATTTATTTATTTTTAATTTAAAATCTTTAAAGACACAATCGGATGCCTAATTTCAGACAGGCACTGAAAAAAAAAAGGAAGAAATAAATAAACAGTTATACCCACGAAAGCTATAGAAGCAAAAAGCATCTATGGAAAGAGTGAGAGTAGCTCAAAGAGTTTACATGTGGAAACCATGGCTTGTGGCCAGCTCAGAATCCCAGAGACTCCAGTCTTGCAGCAAAGCAAATTCTTTAATAGGCATAATTCAAAAACAGAAGAATAAACAATATTTGTATGAATAGCTGACCAGTTCATGTGTGGAGGAGGGATCCCCTTGATGGGGAAGAGGAGTAGTACCCTTGAGACCCAAAACCACTGGATAAAACTGAAAAAATGCACGTACTGAATACTACCAAAGACTCCTACACAGATCCAAGGCATTACCATGAAGGAAGAGCTTGCTTCTCTGTAAAAAAAAAWGAAAAAATAAATAAAKAAAATAAAAAAAGAAAAAAAGAGAAAAAGAAATGGTAGCACACCATTAATAACTAGTGTGCAATTTGGATCTCCTGTAGAAGACAAATTAGCTCAAGATCCTAATTGTCCCACCATGACCTTTTGCTGCTGCCCACTGGCCAGCACCAGCCCTCTGGGAAGGCTGCTGCAAAGAGGGGAACCCCTCAGGTCCGGGGGAACAGCTGCTGCTGCTTTCCAGAGGCACTGTGATACTGATCTCACCCCCATCTTGACTTATAAAATGGTCRCTGTAGAAGGTGGGGAAGAAAGTAAGTTAAGAAGGGCACCCACAAAATGCGCCTAAATTTGCAGCTGCTCCAGTCCATAGTGTCCCAAATGGATCATCCTGACTTAGATGGACCCTCCTTGAGGGAGAATTTGTCATATTGTTCTGGGCTTGTATTGAGCAACATGAGTGAATAACCAGGATTTGGGGTGCTCCTGTGGTGCAAGTAACAAAGATATTTTGTACTGAATTAAAAATACATGTAGAACTATTTGGACCTACCGATTCCACAGGCAAAATCGCAAGTTTTTGGTGTCTCTGCAATTAAAGCTCTGAGGATAGAAGCCTTCCTTTCTGTACATTTAGTGCTTATTTCTCATAAAGAATTCTAAAACAATTGTCAAGAGAATAGAGCACATAGAATAAATATACTGTAGGTCTCTAATTTATTCTCAGAGCTTTGCTGATGCCACAAAACCACAAACAGCAACAGATCCCTTTACGCGAATTAAAATTTATATTGAGTTACAACCATCTGTTTACAATGCATAGTTTTGGGGTCTGATTCATTATGGCACAACTCCAATTTTATAAATGGCATTTACTTTATAGTAACATTAGAATACTATTTGGATGAATCTGGCTGTTTAATGTTTTAATAGTTTGTTTTGCTTTAACTGGCAGTTATTACCTGTTGAAAAAATAATGGCTGAATGTAACTTTCACTTCCACGAGCCTACTAGAAGGTCTCCTGCAGTTATCAGAGAAACGGACTATGACTACAGACCAAGAATTGGAATATGTTATAAAACAGAAACACTGGGCAATATATTTGGCAGGGTGCCAAATACTTTGCCTCCTTTTTTCTTAGTGTGCTAATCTCTCTTATGAAAACTCAAATGTGTGATAGTTGTACAGGGAGGCAAATAGATAGGGAGTTTGTACTGACATGTTGGTGTCTTTCATTTTTTGCTCTGATGTCATATTTGCTTGGTCACTCAAAGTGCATCCACGTTGTTGGATGGCACCCCTRTGGAAAGAAGTCAAGTGGCTCCCTAGGCAGGGAAACAGAGTCTTGTTCATGGCACACTACTGTWGGCTTTCCTACAGCGTCAAAGTGACCTGTCTGTGCTATGTCTACATCTTGGCCTCAGAAGCAAGGGTTCTTCTGACACCAATGACACAATAGTGCAGAAGAAACTGGTACGAGCTGTCCTTAATAGGACAGTCTTACGAGGCTGCAACATTGACCGAGTTTATTGTAAGCCTTGGTGCCAGCATAGTGCTATTAATATAAGAGATATGCTATCGGCTTAAGCCATGCCAGATCTCACCCTTCTCTTTTATTATTTCGATGTAAAGCAAGCAACTTAAACACCAGAACCTATACCTTTCTAATACAAAGGGTATTGGTTTCAGGATGCCACGAGTGGTTTGTATCTACTGTTCCCAGGCTGGTAACTAACCTACTACAGATTTAAAGCATAAGGGAGAGCCCTACACAAGAGCTCAGGTTATGAAAAAGAAGTGTTTTCTTGTTTGTTTTTAAGATACACTACCCCAGCTTCAAGTATCTCACCTGGGATTCTTGAATTTCCTTATATGTTCAAGTTAAAGAAAAAAAGCAAGTATTGTGGACTGCTGGCACATGGTTTGCCATCATCATTACTGGTCATCTGTCTAAGTTTCACATTYGCAGACCTTGTCCAAGGAAGTATACATTGGCCCATTAGTCAGGAATACTTGCAAAGACATAAAGTTTTTTGTTCAGATATATCTGCTGCACCCATCCTTGAAAATGTGGGAAAATACAAGACAATAAGTTAATGAGTTGTGTTTCCATGATTATATAATCTAGAAAGCAACTGAAAGCAGTTTTGTTTAATTTTAACTTTAACCATAGCAAAGTTAATTGTAGCTCATTTTTTTCTTAGAGTCAGTTCCTGCACATATATAGTACATTACATCTTGAATTTCAAGAAAGACTGAAGGAATATGTATGGTTTTAGAGGTTCTTTTACAGAACATTTTATTAGAGCTATAGAAATACATCTTTTACAAATCAAGCTAGTAATGCATATTTTTAGAATATGCTGAGTTTGTATCTCAAACTTCTACCTTTGCTCTTGTTTATTAAGTTAAAAAGCAACATCAAAAAAGGCACATGAGTTAAGTAAAACTCAGTAAAACTTCACCATAATCTTGACATTTTTTTGCACAATATAGGAAATTAACATTAAATATTAAACTGAGGTATCCAAACTTCACTCATTTCTTTTTTCCAAAACATCAACATTAGCATAGTCTTACTTTAGATTGTCAATTAGCCTATCTTTTTGCAGGAAAATAAAATAAAATCGTTAATAAAAAATGCATCTAGTACTTTTGCCTATGAAATGAAATTACCTTCACTGTTGTGGTATCAGAATGCCTTTCCTGTCTAAAGTTATAGTGAGTGGTATTACATTTTACCTAGTTTATAGCATCACTTTGTTATATTCCTCTGTTCAATATTTAAAAGAGCTTGGAGACTGCAATTTGATTCTAAAAAGTAATACAATATTCTACAGTGGATTAAGCTTTCTTGTACTTRGACTTTTTCGTGCCAAAGTCTACTTTTTTTTTTTTTTTTTTTACAAACTATCAGTCAGCAGCTAAGGACTCCCTTCAGTTACAGGCATCCATACAGTTGTTTTCACCTCAGAAATTTAGAAGAGAAGAATTTTCCCTTTAGGATTCCAATTTAATAAGAAAAATATAACTGCTACATCACAATAGTTTAAGCAATACTATAGAAGCCCAGAGGGGGGGAAGAAAAGCAAAAAGGAAAAAAAAAATCTCTATGACCTTGAGCAACACGCATACTCATTTTATGGTTCCTATTGTATCTGGTTCAAGGTCTTCACATGGAAAAACTAAACTGTTTTTTCCTAGTCTGTTCAATGCATGTTAGTAACGGCTTATGGCCATACAACCCCAGGCTACGCTCTCGTAATGTTGTATTAGGGTCACGCTTGCTCAGGGCCTCGRGGAGAAACCTCCAAGGAAATTGAGGCTTTGGTGGGAAGTGGCACAGGTGTAGGTGACACCCTGGTCCCTAGCAGAGCTGTGGGGGACATACTGAGGAGACAGGAATAACCCCAAATACTTACCCCCTGCACCAAGATGCCTTGGTGCTCTCTTCAGCTGTAGGGCTATTAAAGCCACTGTGTCAGCTGTAGTTCAGTGTGTGCCATTACATTTTGGCTAATTAAATTCTTTCAGCAGTTGCAATCAGGTGGGACGTTAGGGAATTTATTTATAGCACCCTCTCCTAAGTCTCAGTGGAGTGTTAACTTGCATTAAACAGCTGTGGTGTTTCAATGGCTATGCTCAGCAATTAGGTTTCTCGGGACAAGCCTGACTCAAGCTTTGCTATCATTATTCCACTGAAGAAGGAATAACTATGGCTTAACAGTAAACTATTAAGAATAAATTTTAACTCGAGGTTTATAAATACACATTGTTTTTTTCTGAGCTGAAAATATCATCACTGTAAACAAAATGTCGCTATAATATATAAAAACAAACAACCACAAACAGTCCAGGAATCCAATGCAGGATTCCTTCTGCATTGCAAAGCAGAGGCACTTATATATTGGGCATGAGGAAAGTTGTAAGATACCTGAAGACAGGGTATAGCATCTCTCCCCACTCCACAGGATTTTCCCATGTGCCTTGTGATAGGCCACCTGATTAAAGCATGGTCATGTACACCTCCTCTCCCTGAACTCCTTCCTTGCCTCCAAAGGCAAATCACATCTAATTTCAGACCCACTGTAAACACTGTGACAGACAGACAAGGCAGTACTGGTTCAGAAAGGCTGTAAGATTGACTTTTAAGTATACGAATAATTCTGCATAATCATTTATGCATATCTCAGAAAAGGAGCTTAGACTACAGCTGTGCTTACTTTGTTTTGTTTTATCTGGTTAGTTCTGTTGGTGTAGCGTGTACCTGGCCTTGAACCACTAGTATCAGAACAGATCTCAGATGCATGCGAGGCTTTCCTTGGAAAAGTCACAGGAGCTATCCTGTCTATGAAGCTGGTCCCTGATAGAGAAGGCCTAAAAGCATTTTGTCCAGTGTTGTTACTTCTTTATGCCTTGTGATAGTCTTCACTTCTGGCCGGTATTGACCTTATATAGAAAATTTTCCACCCTGGTACTTTATGCTTTGCTAACATATGGTGGATGTCAGTCTGTTGTTTCTCTTACATCTGCAATAAATCCCCTTTAGATTGCTCATAAATTAAAAGAGCCTTCCTAGTATTTATAAATTACAGTGAACCAAGTTATGCTTTGCAACTTTGTTGACATCAATGATATAACCCTAGTGTAACAAACAAACTTTAATATGGGAAGGAAAGATCACAGAAAGGGAAATTTTTCATATGAAATGTGAGTATGGAATATATGAAGAATATTTGGCACTTCTCTGATATGTCATATATATTCCACAAGCTTTTCAAATCCAACTCATGGGTGGCAAGAGAGCATGAGTTACAGAGCAGTCTCATAGTATTTGATCTAATGCTGCTGTGTGACACTTTTGGCCTGAAGTGATCATGTGGAATCGTATTTCAGATTACCCAAGGTCTTTCTCGAGAAATCTAATTAGACTTCAAAGATATTCCCACTGAAGTAGAGGAACTCTGTAATTGCAGCAATAGAAATGACATCAGAACCTTTGGAAAGCAAAAGATGCATACTACAAGAAAAAAAAAAAAAGACAGGAAGAAGGCTGGCTGGCTTTTAGGAGAACATTGACCACGGGCCAAGCCATGCCCTCAGCTATGTGTATGCAATTCTCATTGAAGCTAAGGGGATTTGTATATGCCTCAGAACAGAATATGGTCCCCTGCTTTAGATGACAAAGCTCTCCCATAGCCAGATGAGAAACATACATTAAAAAATCAACATATGCTATAAGTTTCAATGTATTAAATTTCCTAACATAGCTATTCATTCAGCTGAAGAGGAGCTGTCTGCTTTTTACTGAAGTTTGAAAGTTTGTTTTCTTCCTAACAAATCCTTAGTAAATTGTTGCTTGCAGTACTGTTGCTCACTTCCACACAGCAGGCTTCTGGAAGGAAATTCAGGTAATACAGAAGGGGATGGTCTCACAACAATGTCCCCTTCAGAGTTAACTAGACTCCATATTTATCATGGATTCACGGACCTATTCAGGTTGGAAGGAACCTTGCAGGGTCTCTATTCTAACCACCCTGCTCAAAACAGGGCTGACACTGTATTGAATCAGGTTGCTCAGGGATTCGGCCAGTTGGTTCCTGAGAGGACTGAAGAACAGATGCCACATCCTCTCTGAGCAACCTTAATTACTCTCCTAATGATTCCTTTTTCCTTATATTCAGTCTGAACCTCCAGTTTCAACTAATGTGCAGTATCTCACCATGTACCACAGTGAAGAGCTTGTGCTCTGTGTTCTTGATAACTTCCCCATAGTCACTGTCAGCCTACAGGTAGGTCCACCCAAAGCTGCCTCTTCTCCAGGCTGAACAAGCCCAGCTTCCCTAGCCTCTCCTCACAAGGCAAGGGCTCCAGCATCTGATCACCCTGAGGGCYCTCTGTTGAATTCACTCCAATTTATCAATGTCTTTCTTGTCTTGCAGGTCTCAAAACTCAGATGCTGTGTTCTAGATATCATCTAAGGATTAGAGAAGGAAAACCACTTTCCTTGAGGTACTGGCTTTCCTCCTGTTAAAACAGCGTCAGATTTTGTTAGMGTTCTTTTGCTGCCAGGAGACCCTCTTAGGTCATGTTCAGCTCCCTGACACCAGTACCCTCAGACCCTTTTCAGCAGAGGAGCTTCCCAGCCTGGATCAGTGCTATGCATTAGGCTGCCTCAGGTGTGGGACCTGGCACTTGTCCTTGTTGGGTTTCATGAAGTTCAAGTTGGCTTGTTGCTCCAGACTGTAAAGATGTCTACCTTAATTGAAATAAACACCCACATGCAGAAAAGCTCTTAGACATCAATGCTATGGAAAATCTCAAAAYAGATTTCTGTGATGCAGAGCCTTACTTTCAGAGCAGTCCTAATAATCTTTTCTTGTTATAAAATTTTCTGCTTCTTGGGATTCAACCAACACAGAAGTGGTTTTGCACCTGTGCTGTGCTGTGCCAAAAGTTGGAGAAATCTCTGCCAACATTTTTAAGTGGCAAAAGTTCAGAGCTTTAGCTTTTGAACAAAGCCTMGGAGTACAATCATAATTTCCCATCCTTAACTAGTCAGGTAGCCAATCAAGGGTATTAAGGGAGAGCAACCCTGTCAGGGAAGCATCCAGGGGTTGGGGTCAGCTGTGAGTGAGAAGAGGCCACGGAGCTACAGATATAAAGCCAGAGACAAGGCAATGATGTATTCTTCAGTTAAGGACAATTCTAGCTTGGAGTGAGGAGGATTTGAGAAGTAATTGAACAAGAATTTTGGCTCTAGTGAAGAAGTAGTAGCAGAAGAGGTTGGCTAGTCTTTGCTTTTTGTGCCTAGGGAGATTAATGGAAGAAGGATCAACTGGCCAAAAAGACAGCGTTGGGAGCTGCTCTTGCATCTATTCTGAAAGATAAAAGGAAGGGAAAGCTCTAGAAGAAGTACTTTTCTTGCAGCAAGAGAGGGAAACTTACATGAGAACTTATCCTATAGAGAAACCGGCAAGTGTATGCATATTTCTGAATATTCAGGGTAGGACAGCTGACCAGAGAAAACCAAGATTATGGAAATGTTCATAGARGACACTTTACATTGCTGAGCAGTTTAGTTTTCAGAAAGAGCATCCTACGTCTGCTGAGAACGAGGCTGATGGAAGAGATGTCCAGRAACATCGTACTGCCTAGTGAAGGGAAACGGAACTGCAGCAACAAGGTTCTCTCGGCTGGGTTGTGGCTATGTACCCTCACTTACTGAAGGTACCCTTCTGGAGTCAGGATGTTCAGCAAGAAGGAAGTGACTGCGTATAGACGTGGAAGATGCTGTCATCCAACAAACAGATAGCTGGGGCTTGTGCCTACAGAGATTCACACGGWTTGCCTACTTGGTGCAAAGGCAATAAACCTCAGAAACCGTGGGTTGGAGCTTCTAGTTACTATTCGGGTGAACATCAGCTACATACAGAAGAGGGAACGTATGAAATTCTGAAGGCAAAACCTTTTGCTTTGTCATAACTTTCTCTGAAATATTTACCGTATCCTATGCAGGACTGGAGAATAAAGCAGAAAGACAGAGTTTTAAAGCCTGGCTAAGAGGATGGTATGTGGCAGAAGATGTCTGATTCATTAGGACTCGTTTATCTGCAGACCAAAGAGAGCCTGTAATGGAGAGAGGGACAGAGAGAAAGACATGAAAACTATAAAATAAAGGCTTCCATTAGTGGCCTACTGTAATATCACTTAATTAAAATACAGGAAAGACAGAGAAAGTTCTTGGAATACTACAAAGAATTGAAAGGATCTTACAATAAAATTACCAATCTAATCACCGCTACAAGCAACATGGATTGAAATTTCAGGGCTAAATGAGGAAAATAAAGGGTTAGGTCATATTACTTCCCATTCTTACTTTGGCAAGAGATCATGATGTTATGATAGTTCCACAAAAACATCAGCTGTGTCCTAAAGCCATTAATCAAACTAGTATTAGGATCTATTATAAAAGGAATAAGGGTGAAAAATGTGTATAACCATACATAAATAAATCTTTCATCTACATTTAAAATCCTGTATATAGCTCTACTTTCTCATCCTAAAGGAAGGAAAAAAAGAATACCAAGGACTGGAAAGCATTGGAAAAGGGGCAATGAAGATGGCCAAAGTTAAGGAAAAGTCTTACTATGAAGAATGATTCTGTAAGCTTGGACTCTTCAGTCTGGAAAAGATGCCTTGCACAGGTCTGACCAGCTCTGTAAGAATAGAGTTGATAGGGCTCAATGTCTATTTTATTTGAACACAGGAGGTAGGGACCACCAAGCAAAGTGYCAGGTTCAAAACGAAAAGAAGTGGTTCTTTATGCAGCTATTTTAACCTCAATGTATTGGGGGGGGGGGGGAAGAAGAAAAGAAAGAAAGGTGTGTTCAAGGGCAAGTACTTAGAAGAGAGAGTTACTGATTAAACAAACTAATCAGATTTAGGAAATTCCCTGAGCTGAAAGTGATTGGAGGCTTGAGGAAACTTGAAAATATTGTACAATTGTGCTGGTCTTTCTTACTTTTTTCATGGCATCCATTTTCTCCACTGTTGGAGAACGTGGTTCAGCTAATGTCACTTATGTATCCCTAATGGATGGCACAATGCCTCTGACTGTCCTTGTGAATATTGCAAATGAAATCTTATTTTAAGATCTTATAGGAGGGCACTATGGGAAAATGAAATACATTGTTACAATCAAACTAATGCTAATACTTGAGAATTATTACTCCAAGGGACATCTCAGAAGCCTTTAATTTAAAAAAAAAATTTGACTCTTCAAGTAAATTACCCATTGAACAATAATCCTTAGAATTAGCAAGATTTCAGATATATTGTACTGGTGACTTTAGGAGTAGCTGGATAAAAATTCCACTATTAATTTTATATTAGATAAAACTGCAATAATCCAGGTGTTATAATCTAAAAAAATTATAATAGTCATCTCTGCCAAAGCTTACTCAAGCTTAGTTCTGTTATCTCACTAGTTCAAAGAACATTGCAAGCTTCACTTTGTTGGCAACCACCAGCATTGCCCTACACAAGGGCAATGGCAACGGAGCACTGAACAAGTAGGGAGTAAAATTTGGCAAGATAAAAACATTTGAATTCCACTTGAATGATAGCAATTAAGGTCAGTAATACACTTTCTTTCAAGATGTTTGAAGTTATATTAGGAGCTGTTTGTTAAATATTCATTTTTTCACATAAAGATCAAGTACATTTTTCACTAACACATTTAACAGAAAACAGCTAACAAGGTAAGCAAAACTCTTTCAGGAAAGACTAGCCCAGTGAGTTGCACACTGCATTATTTTCAAGCAGTTCAAATCCAGAGTCTAGTCTTGGTRAATGAAAGAGGATAAATACAAAATACAAGAATACAATAGTCACTTGAATAAATTCTTTGTGAGGCAAGAGGGAACATCAGCTAAGACAATAAATAGAAATTCTTCTGTTTTGGTTTGTGAAATATGTCCTGTAAGACAAATAATCAGTTTTTCAGTGGAGGGATACAAGATGTGTTACTAACATTATCTTTCCRAACCTGCTACGCCTGTTCTCAAAGGGGAGCTTAAGGAGTTGATCCACAAAGGTGCTCATCATGTTTCCTCGTAACGGTCTTCAGCTGAACTGCATGGGCCCTGCRACTCTAAAGACTCAAACCTCAGACAAAAGTGTTGAAACCAAAGGTTTCTATTTTTTGCCTGGAAATTGATCTAACAGGTTTTCATGCTAGGCAGCAAAAAATTCTGTCATATGACAATGAATCTCCCTTCTGAGAATGTCACTTTTTATTGATTTGCAAAATGACTCGACACATTAGCCATTATCTTTTCTTTCTTTTGATTGTTTCATTTTTTTAAAGAAAGACATGAGCAATAAATTGGCTAAAGGCATATTCATTTATTCTCTGTAACGTCMTGATTAGAACCTGGTCATGAACCAAGAATGTACTGTGAAGGTGCTGTCTGTCTTCCATGATTTAGGTTTAATATGCAAGACAGCGGGCAAAAAAAAMCAACCAACCAAACAAACAAAMAAAAAAAGAAACAGGAAAGTGCAATCAAGGAGATGGATTTTGGACAGCACTTCAAATAATGGTTTTGCTGTGATAGCAGCCTATCCAACAAAAGAAACTTGAAAATGTGAAGGAATTTTTAAAGAAAGATCTGATAATGCATGAGAAAGTAGGAGAACAATTATCTTAAATGTAGAAAAAGTAAGTCATATAGCTTGTAGCCTCTGACAGGCTACTTAGCAATGTGTGACAGACACTTTGATAYTGAAGAAAAGGTGATTTGGATGATATATTCCCACTCAACAACTCACATATAAAAACCTACATATAGAAGTATTTATAAATAAAACTTGTCATCAAAATGATGGTACTTGATAGGAAATATGCCTTTGTTATATATACATTGCAGAAGCTGTGAGGGGTCCAGATTTAGAGCCAGAGAATCCCTGTGGGTGTTTCAGGATTGGCTAATTCACCAAGAAATAACTCTGACTTCTTAATATTGGAAAGCACCAGAGGAATGTGACTGCTGGCTGCATCTGACAATTTTGGGAGATGCACTGCTCAGCTTTGCTCTAAGACTTTTTTTGAACTTGTTCCTGTGTGTCCCAAAATAATAAAAAAGTTCTCTTCAGAATAAATCAGCTGTTTGCTGAAGAAGTCCTCTGATTCAGTGCCTACAATTTTTCAAGAAGGCACAGGGGGAGAAATCTCCAATAGCCCAATTTAGATAGGGAGAAATGCATAAGGAGCTGAGAAAGATGTAAAGTGTTTATTTTTAACTATTTTTTTGTTGTTGTTTTGGGGGGTTTTTTGCACTTGGGGCAGCTGCAGAATGATTCAAGAACAGAAGTCAAACTACAAGCTACAAACTACAACCTTTTTAAACACGTCTGAAGACACCAATGACAAGGGTAAAGAGCCCTGTATTTAAGATTTAGAAGTCTTTAAAACCCCTGCTTTGTCTGTTAAGTAAAGCAAAGGAATGCGTAAAAATTCTGTGTAAAACCTATCAGCTGATGTGTCCTGCTCCTTAGCAGTTAAACCACATATTTTGAACCCTCAGTGATGCTTTCAGAAAGACTGAGTTAGGGCTATGATCACAGGCTAAGGAATCAGAGGTGGATTTGTGGGAAGGACTGGTCCTGCAAGCAGTTCTGAGGGCACTGGAACCCCAAAGAGGGACAGGTCCCAGGCTTCAGAATTCAAATTTCAGAAGCATAAAACAGAAGCTTGGGATGTAATTTTGGTTAGGAGTCAAGAAGAAGACTTGTCAAGCTGCAAAGCTGAATGAAACACACCACATACACTGATTTCAGTAAGCATAATGTGACATAATTTGGCAGTGTTATGTTTTTGTGGTTAATCATTTAGTTTTATCAACTTTATTAACTTTATCAACTTAATTTATCAATTAAACAGCAACTGTTCTTTATGAATCATGCAGTACAAGGCCAGAAAACAATTACAGGCCACATTACGCTCTGGGCTAAGTAGATGACAGATGATTTGTAAAAAAAAGGAAAAACCTGCTTTCTGCCATCCAGCACAGTTTCTTCAGGGTGAAAGGCCAGGAGTTGATAGTGTTTGCTTTCTAGACCTAATAAATAAGACTTGCAGCCTATGTCTATATAATGTGAATACTGAACAATCAGAATTTGGACCAACATCAAAACTCCCAAACAAAACAGAGCAGTYAGAAGCTCCAGCACCACACTAATGATATCATTGCTCCAAACACAGCTTCAGACTATTTAGGTTTTTTGAAAAACTCGATTTTTTATTTAATTCATTCAGTATACTTAAACAGTTCTGTTTTAGATCCAGGATAGCAGGAGTGTATTTCCAATATTCTTGTCTTCATTGTAGACCTGGAAGGAAAAGAACCACCCGTCTTTCAGATTAACATTTTACTAGTTAAGATCTGCCTGTTAACAAAGTCTTMATTCCTAATTCTAATAATCACATTTTGGTTGTCATCATGCATATTCAGATCTTCACTTAAAACTGAGCAGCTAGCTTAYGCACAATGGTCCCAAATGCCAAACCTTTCTTTCTCCTCCCATCCTCTCTGTATATCAGATCAAATTGTGCACCCAGCACAAGGGGTGCACAGGGAAGAAATTTTCACGCAGGGAAAAAAATTTGTAATAGTGTTCACCTACATGACTACTGTCAAAAAGTCTCCGAAATCAGGATTTCTTTCCTTTTCCAGCTCTAGAGGCTGTAATTTAGGTTTCATTCCTCTTCTGAGAGCTTGAGCAGCAAGACTTTTTCTTGTCAATGGTATCTGCAATAAAATAGTACTTGCATTACACCAGAGCCAAATGAGGGCATTGCTGTGCCCTCACTTGACAACTTCATGGAAGTGAATGAAAATTGGTTCAAGACAAGGGATCACTGGATAGTGCCAAAAACCCTCACTACCTAGACATATTAAAGTATATAGGTATGTTTTAATAACTGGATTTCAGGACACAGGAATAAAGGAAGACTTCATACAGCTCACTTACCATTATTCCACAACATACAGGGTATGCAACATAGCTTGGTGCCAGGATCACAGTTTATAGGAACTTAAGATTAATCTTAACACTGGCTTCTTCAGGATTACATACCAACTGGCAGAGAAGAAGCTCTATGTCTGTAGCTCAAGTTGCATGCTTAAACTACATGTCTGAAATTCAAATTTGGGCCTACGTTTACCCTGAGTTGGTGAAAATATTAACGTTCCCTCTACACAGAGCTTTCATGGGAAAATGTGTTTACTTCTCAGTCAGTGGACCTGGATATACGTGCTTATTCTGTGTGTCGGTGAACGCTTATGGATCTCTTGTCTCTGTGACAAGGACATGAAAGGACATGTCTCATATACTGAGATGATGTTCCTTGTTTTGATAGAAAAAGCAATAAGGATGCACAGGCTGTTGTCAAAATATGTATTTATTTTTTCTTCCTAGTTTTGCTGTACTTCTTTTCCTAGGTTTTTCTATTGTACTGGTAAGTGCTGGAGACTAAGTGACCTAATGACTGCACATATGTTAGTTGTCACTTGATTCTAACTCTCATCCCCAGAGCAAAAGCTAGATCATGTTAAAAATATGAATTTTCCTCTGCACCAGAGAGTCCAAACAGCTAGCATTACCCGTGATGTAACTTAGGAGTTTGGAAGTGGAGCATGTTCTTAGTGCCACAGCTGTCTCTTAGTGATGCAGCATGTTCTTATAGCACAAACTGGATGTCCTGACACACAGTACTTCTGAAGTCATTTTCATGAGAAATTTCACGGCAATTTGTGTAAAGCAACTGGTATGGCTGATTCTACACAAGACGAGAATGCAGGTGCCTTCCCAATTTGTTGATGCCTTTCCACCAGTACTCATAAAGCAATGTAAGGCTGCAGTAGGTGGCAGAGATGAGGTATCTGCTCAGAAATTCACTCATTCCCAGAGCACTAGCTCCTCTACYGCCCAGTCAGAGCAAAGCAGAAGAAAGGATACTGTAACTACCTATTAATTCATAGAATATTTCTATAAGAAGGATATTCTTGTCCCCTAAAAGGTGCATTAATGTGTCCATTAGGTAGCACAAAGTAAAGCAGCTGTGCTTCCAAAGTGCTCACTGCTAGCCTATTTTTCTCAATTTTTCAAAGTTTGTCCTGAACATACATTCACCTGCTTACCTACATCTGATAAACATAGGACTTTTCCATATTTTGATTCATCTCTCCTGATAGTCTTATTTCACTTTAAAACTGCTGTAATCATATACYTCATTATATTTCTTCTTGTGGACATATTTACACACCTTACTGAAACAGCTTTACAGTACAAAAAAGAGGCCAACATCTTTTTCTTAAGTAAGTTATCACAGATATACTAAGCATTAAAAATATGAAAATTCCACATGGATTAAATATCAATTTTATTTTTTAGAGAGCAAGTACAATGATGTTGCATTAAAATAATGCCATGTCATAGTTGTTACAGCTCTGATGATAGAAAAATAAACATCTCAATATACTACAGTGTCAACTCATTAATAAATATCAAAATAGAAGTTAGTAGTCAACCAAAATTAATAAACAGCTATAAAAGTATACTATTTTAAATAATAAAATATTCAGTATATTTCCAGACAAACAAAAGTAGTGATTTAAAAGTATCACTTAAAACGGGAAAAGAACAGTAAGAAGCTATACATTTAGTTAAAACCTYTTCCCTTACTAACATTCTCTATGCATAAAAATCTAGAGAAACATTATTTATCTGCATATATTTTCTTACAAAAGGTAGTATATGTTAAACAGAAAGTTAAAAACAAAATATGTAGTATTATTAATAGTTGTCACACCATTGCTAAATAAGACATGTTAAAGTAGTTTTGTTTTCTGAAGCAGTAGTAGGTAAAAATGAAAAAGATGTTAGCATGGAGGATTCATCCAACACTAATGCCTTCCCAATTTAATCTTTCTTATTTCACCATCTCCTTTCAAAATATAACTGAAACAGCCTCAAAACAAGATAGACATCAGGACAAACTTTAAGATCTGTGTTGAATACATTTTTTTAACAAGTGCCAGGCATTTTAGTATTTTTTTTTAATAAGCAGGTACTTTTTTCAAGAGTATGCACAAAAGAAAACAAAGAGAACATGTAACCCATTTCTAAAGCTTAAGAATGTCTTAGTTTAATTTAATTCTATTTATTTTAGAAATACCAATCATTCAAAGCTGGCTTGTACTCATTGAAACTCCATTAATTTGGCTCACTATGGAAATTTATTCATGCTGACTAAKTTTAACCTTTTTTCCTCCTCATGAATTTCAGTTCTATGTAATATCCATAAGAGTTCTGTCCACTGAGCAGTGTCAAGATCATGATTAAAAAGTAGTGTTCTTCTTAACTACTGCTCTATTCCTGCTTACCACATAAATCTCCATTTCCAATGTACTRCAAGAACACCGTAACTACATTTCATATAATTAGACCATTCAGCATTGATTTACCATATTCTACTTAATTAGGAAAAAGTTCCCTAAGCTTCTATCCCTTCATATTTTCCAAAAAAATTCCAAGCAGATTCGTCTATAAGTACCTTTTCCCAGCTACAGCTCACATTACCTATGGCCAGTGCAGATTCTGGGGAGGTGGAGGGAGTCAATGAGCAGAAAAGATGCAAAAAGCCTCCATGGCTGAGGAATASAGACTGCATATAATTCATTTCCAATGGTTGGCTAAGCACCTAGGGTAGACAAGGTGTCACCTCTGTCAAGCCAGCCTGCTTTCAACAGGTTTCCTGTCCTGACAAATAGAGAAGTATGGCCTCAGAGTGTGATCTCTTTAAGGATGCTACCTAGGATGCACTCTAGGATGTATTATGCCTGCTTAAGATGCCATCGCTTTTCAGGTTCCTGCAAAGGCAGCAGTAGGTCCTTGTACCTCTCTCAGTCTTGGGCATCACTAGTCCTGGTGGCTGCTTCCAGGACTAAGGGTTGACTGAAGCAGCTTCTCTCCCACAGTTTGCAATACGTGTACATTTATGTATATACACTAAGCAGTAAGTAAATATTATATTTGATCAGACTGGGAAAACTATTTCTTCCTATGTAGTTTGAAGAATACTTCACATAGCAGACTTTCATGACACCATAGAGAGGAAAAAATGAATCCAGTTGAAAATAATGGGTAAAATGTAAACTATGCCTATAGAAAAGTCCTTCCTTTTTAAGCCCACTTTCAACATTGCTTGTGAACGTAAGGGAATTTCAGCCGGGCACAATGAAAATTCCTTGCATACCATATGCACGTTTTCTAGATGAAATAGCTATTTTCCCACACCCATCTGTAGTGATGTTTTTAATGTGTCCATGATGCTTGGATATAATCAATTCATAGTATTTCTTCAGTTCTGTATCTTTTTAAAAATCTGAACCAGAAAGCACATTTTCATTGTATGAACCTGTGCCATTTCTGAAATGTTATACNAAAAAAAAAAAAAAAAAAAAAAAAAAAAAAAAAAAGAATTAGAATTAGAAAATTTTACCTACACTTTTTACCATTTACAAGAGGTATGTAAATGTTCTGGCTTGTGGGATGAAAATCTTTAAAAACAAAACAAAACAAAACAAAACAACAATGAAGTACCACACTGTATGGTGCTATATTTTGGGGTATAGGCATGTAGTCAAATTATTCTTTTTTTTCTCCCCTCATTTTTTGTAGGAGCCTAGTATTAAAAGTTTTATTTAAAAACTTTAGAGCAATCTATTCTGAGGCTAGATGCTAGGTTCCTCCACCTCCTGTTTTTATGAGCATCTTTGATGCAGAATACACTGAAAACTAATACGAACTAATTTGTCTGTAACATCTCCTATATTAAGCACTATAGGAAGCGCAGTCATTCTGCAATTGCTGAGCAAATTCCTTGTGAATTACAGGCTGCTTTCTCATTTAAGGTCATGTGCTGAGGGAACACAGCTCCCTAAATAGTGAGGTTTTTGTTGGGCTATTCATCTCCTGCAGCAGCTCTTCTAAAAAACATGGTCAAAGGCAGAGAGAAACAAGTACCAAGTAAAGCCACAGTTTCTCATGGAGAGATTCCATCCATAGAAACAAAGCTTCTCCCAAGGACTCTGCTCTGTGTAAGCTCCCCATGGGCCTTCTAAAAGCCTTGACCTGTCACATTAGCAGCAGCTTATTCTTTCTCACTAGCCCACTCATCACCCCCTCCACAATATAGCAGAGCAATGAGGGAGATGCAAGAACCTCCCCCACCCGCTGCCTTTTCCTTTCCTTTCCTTTTCTTTTCTTTGTTTTTCTTTCCTTTCCTTTCCTTAAAAAAAAAAAAAATCAGGACAGCAAGTAGCTTACAGCGCAGTTTGCCCCGTAAGCCAGCTCCACTTACCAGAGCCTATGACATGTTCAGGCAGGTTCCCCCCCCCCATTTAAGTCTAATGATGAAAAATAATTTTAAAGACAAACAATAGCTATCACTTCACTAATTGGTCTAAGGGCTATGAGAGATGTACAATTCTGAGGAGTCTTTTTTGCTAAAAAATTGGTATCCCATTGTTTGAAGAACACAGCTACATCTTTTATTAAACTGACTTATTTTCAGTTGAGCTTTTAATATTTTTGTTGTTGTTGTTACGCTGACCAGACAACCAGGCACTCTGTTTTATACTCACTTAAAAATACCAATTGTGACAAGGACAATATTAAGTAATCTCTTACAGATAGTTTATCATCTTAATCCCACTGGAACCAATGGTCTGGAATCTCTTAATTTCCATAGGAAGAAAATTGTTCTATGCTGTTCTGTTTTAAAAATAAAATAAAGTTTAAAATAAAGTTGATACATTACAGAATAATTCTTCATACTGAATTAATCTATAAATAACATGACAGTGAGGCTACCACTGAAATCAGTGTCTGTGTAAGGAACTCCTCTTTTCTTTAAATGAGACAATTTTAACCATATGGTAAGAAGCTCAGGTTCTACTGTGAACTGTGACTGCTTTAGAAACATTTCATGGTGCAGTTTATAAAATTATTAAAAACAAATCCTAAAATCTAAATCTTTGAGGAAAATTCAGTGGAAAGCCAACTGTCTCTATATTATTTTTCTTAATCAGTCACTTTATCCTTAGCCCAAGCAATTCACTGTGAACCCCTGTATAACACACAGTATCTGTTCTACATCCTGCCTTCTTTTCGCACATATACTCCTCAGATTACAGTGGGAATTTACAGTATAGAAAAGGTACAGAATAGGAAATAGTAATATTATACATTTGTAGAAATTGCATATAAAGATGTTTCTGTAACTCTTACCTGTAACAAATACAGATCAATATTTAGTTTCAGTAATTAACACTGCTAAAATTATATACTGCATACTGTCTTCTGAGATGATTTTTTCGCCAGCTAGATCTTAGTGCGTATTTCCAAAAGGCTGATCAGAATTCCTATGGTTTTGGCAGCATAAAATAAGTCAATCAAATTGTTAGTTGACCYTTCCAAATAGCATATGGCAATAACATGTCTTGCAGCACTACAGCCTGCTTCAGGGTAAAAAAATGTTTCTGGCTGACCTTGTAGCTTAAATTCTGCTTTCAGATAAGCTTATATTGGTCCCACTGTGTTTTGAAGAGTTTTTGCTCACTTCTGAAGGTAGAATTTGATACTACACTTAYGAAGTTAACTAACATGTTCTCTTGAGAAAAGAGACTCCTATTTTCCACACCTCCTTTTGAATTGCAGTTACCTTTTCATACCAAACGCGACACATTTCTCAATGCACAGTCAAAAAAATTGAAGTGGTTAAGTAAGGATTCAAGAAAACTAATTCTGTCAACTAATTTTACACAGAAAAAAGAGCCCATGTGGAAAATCACACTTATGTCTGACATTCAAAAAGAACAGAGCCCTTATTTGGCAAAACACTGACATGTAGCTAGCAAAACCAAACACATCTCTGGTGTAATTTATCTGATTGCAATAGAGTTGATGCTGCTAACTCTGGAGGTGAAGTTARCCAGCAGTGATTACTCTGTAGATCATGCAGCTGGTAAGAGGAACTCTCTCATTTTTTATATGCACTCAGTTTTCATATATCTAAAATTTTTTATTTTGAAATAAGTAAAAGGCTAAAAATTATTCTCTTTATCAGAGAGAAACTATAACGGACACCATCATGTAGAGATTAAAAATGGTATAATATACATATTTATCTGTATTTGTGTGCATGTGTGTATGTGTATGTATGTATCTACACATACACACAACTATACACACATCAGTATAACTAAGGACTCATTTAATCTAGTCATTTTYATTTAGTAATGAGAAAAACCTAAGAGGCTAAAACAAACAAATTAATGGAATTTAGTCAAATGAGAGAACTATAAAAGTACCATTTACTCTATTTAAGAGTATTTGAAGTTTCATCTATTGCCACAATATACAGCAATATTATTAGTTCAGTCACAGTTTTTGTCCATTCCCACAGAGCATATCAGTACTAGCTACATGTAGAGTGAGATCAGTGCTTTGTCAGACCTGTTCAAATCTACATTCTATGCCATAACTAAATAAATTAGAATACATTAAAGTGCTACATCAACACTAATGTTCTGGAACAGTAGTAATGCACATTTCTCTTAAAAAAAAAACAACAAAAAACAACAACAACAAAAAAACAAAAACAAAAAACCCCCCAAAAAACAGCAGCTATCACTTCAAACAGAGTCACATTATGTGACTATGTTTGCATGTCACTTTGTTACAGTATTTAACAAAATACATGACACAAAATCAAATAGCAACAGTCAAGACTCTTACAGAGTACAAAAGTACTTTTTAAAAGTAGAAAATGATGGAAATAGACATTTGCAGGAAACACTGTCTTCAGAATTCACACTTGAAGGTTTCGTTTAATCGTAACTTGCTGATGTCGATATTTATTTCTTCTGGTTTGTCACGTCTGTATGTTACCGTTCTGGTACAAACAGTAGGCAAAAACATCTTATCCTTGAAGGAGAAGATACAATTTTTATCAACAATTAGCTAACTTTTATGTGCAAGAAAAAATACTGAATGTGATGGGTCTGAAATCAATTACCTTCTTTGTTGTAGATACTCTGTAACCAGCTGAAGACTTAACTTTATTGCTATTCCACTGCAGAATTATCTGCCTGATGATAAGTACAGTAAGCAATCCAATCAGAAATGTAACTATAAAGATTATGGAAAAGATTCTAAAGTAGCTTCGTCCAGAGAAACATTCTGCAACAAAAGGAAAACACAAATGTAAAGTCTAAAATATGGAATAGACACAGTCCTAAAATACTTTTGTATTTCTCGCTGCACATTAATTTATCAAATTAACTGAAATTTAAATTGCATTTAATTTCAATTAACTAAAATCTAAATTACATTTCAYGTTAACTTAAATATAACAAGATCATGTTAAAAGTTAAGGGGGAAAAAAAAACACATGTTGCCATATAGAGGCTTTAAAATTAGTATGTTTAAAGAAATGTAATTTCAATTAAGATGAGCTGTAGAAAGAAGATCAAACACTATTACTTCTTTACTCTACAGAACTAAGATTAAAGCTTCATTGTGGCAGCCACCATAAATTATCTGTAAAACTATGAGTTTACAGCTTAAAAAATAAAAAAAACACAAATTGTTCTAGAGGTAAGGAGCCAAGACAGTTTAATTTTCACAAAGTTACAGAGCAAATCACAGGCATTGTATGGAAGAGAACAGATTTCCTTGATTCCTTGTCCAGTGCTCTCTTCATTGGCCTCACACAATACRCTTTTCTCTAATTAATACTAAGGTCATGAAACTAGTATTCTCAATATGTATTATCATTTATGAGCTTCTGTAAAATGAAAAACAYAGAAAAATGTTAGCTAACAAAAAGTGCCCATATATCTACATTTTTGTTCCAGTCTGGACCTGATTAAGATTTACAAGATTTTATTAAAAATGACCATATTCTTTCACAGCTCTCGTAAATGTACAGTTGTGTGTACTTGAAAAGCATATTTAAACATTACTGAAAGTGAAGTAAGCATTCTACTTTATTATTCTTTGTTTCTGGTAATGTCAAATAATGTAAACATATCCAAAGTAATAAAACATACAGATGCCATAATAGATTTTTATAAATATTTCTTTAAGCATTGCTCCAGCAGGATTCATTATTATTAGATGTGACTTCTCAAGGAGCTGGGAAATCTGATGTAGCAATGCTTGCCAATCATATTTCCTGTTATTATTTATCTTTCACTTTCCCTGAAGCTAAGAGTGGTTTTATTCTTTTTCCTGCTTTGTTATTGCATTAATACTAATACACTTTTGAAAAACAGTAGTGAATTCTATTATTAATCCTGACAGATTTTAATCTCTTACTAAAATTATCTAGAAAATGTCACATACCTGAAGTTTGGTCAATATAATGCAACATATAACTGCATGAGGTTTTACACTGGTCAAGTATAGCTTGAGATGCATTGTTAGGATGATGGCACTGAACACAATTCCTGTAAAAGAAAAATGTATTTAAAAACCCTTGTCTTCATCTGCATTTGCCTTGAAAGATTATATCAACAGGCTGAAGTATCATTTGCACATTGTTTTCCTTTTGTTAGTAAAAACAGTATGACTTTTATTTATCTTTTTCTGAAATGTGATGCCTCTCTCAGCATTTTCTCCCTGTGATACTTCTCAAAACCAACTGGTGAAAAGTAGTAGAATAACACAAATATCTTTGGCTTTTAGCCACCTTCATCTGGTCTCTGCTCTACATTTTATGATGTGTGTTTTTCAGGGGGTGTAGCTCAGGATGCACSTCTTCTTCAACTGTCAGCCTCCAATTCAGTTTTAGGGCTCCCTCTTATCTATAGGATTCATTCTTACTAATTTCACCTTACAGCTCTGCAGAAGATGGACATAACAAATTAAATTGAAAATGATTTTTTAATGAAGATATGCCATCTTCTGAATTTATTAAGGGCACGTATTTCACAGTGACTTTGAACAAATCAGAGCCAGCAAGCCTAAATGCATTTTATCTACTGAGGTCTTAGCAGTTACTTTTTTAGACGTGGTCCAGCTTTTCTCCCCAGTTGTATTTACCAGATGAACCGTAATTCAGTTGAGTACTAATAAATAATTCGACTTTGATCATGCTTCCCTTTCCAACTAAAAGCTGATCTGTCACCTTCTTGACCACAGTGAGGTTCAGAAGATTACGTGCTCGCACGGGAGAGCCTAGAACTGTGCCCAGGGAGAAAGTTTCGTGTGCTCTTTAAATCAGCACCCATCAGTGGACCACCAACAGAGCAGTCTGAACTTCTCTGGCTGCTGGCTTCTGCCTCCACATTGCCCCTTCCTGGGCAGGGATAAAGAAAAATGATGCATTTTAAAACTTACACAGTAAAGACTAATTGGTTTGAAACTGAGTAACAGACAGTGTTGTTCTCTGGGTAAGACTAGTTCTGCTCTGCTGACCCATGAGAGTGGCAATGAGCAGGCACCACTCTTGTTCCAAAACTCCTTGCTTCATTTAGGAAGCACAAGGAGTGGAATCATGAATGACCTGTATGCAAAAACAAATAGAAAAATACTTTTGGACTTTGTGGCATACAAGAGTAGGATCTAGTGTCCACCTTTAAAACTCCAAATTTATGAGCTTTAATTCCTACCCAGAGGATTTTGTATAAAGAATCATCATTAAATATATATGATGAGACGATAATATAAAAAAGTCATATTTCTAAAGACGCACCTCCTTTAACTGTAGAAAGCTGAAAGTTGAACACAGATTGGTGAATACGTGTGGACATGCAACTCRCTTGATTGCTAGTGCAAATCCCTCAAACACATGAAAAATCTCTCAAGTAGGAATTCTGTTTCAACTTCACACAGGCTAAACATCTAAGAAATACAGTACGCACTTAGGCCACCAGGAATATTCCTTCTCTTTGAAGTATATAGTCAAAAAGTCAAGTGTAGCACAAGAAACATACCAGTTTTCTTCACAGGCACTGTTACAACTAGGGCAATATTCACACAAACGGCCAAAGCTTCTTGGATCAGTGCATTCACACTTTCCACATACACAATTTCCTCTTCCACTGCAAACCTGCCCCTTTGAATTCAGGCACTGTTTTGCTAATTGCGACGAACACTGACAACGGTCACCTTCCCAGCCAGCAAAGCATCTACATTTACCAGCTTCACATTCGCCATTACCTGCAACATCAGATAATCTTAAATCATATGCTTTTATGAAAATATAGAAAGTCAGTTTTTATATGCATATATTTGTAATATTACTGCTTGAGTCTTAAGGTAACTTAGCTAACAGAGCTAACTCAGACTTTGGCTTGCTAATAACCTTTTAAGTGTTACCATTTTAGACTGAAATTTCCAGAATGATACAGATTTATGCCTGCTGGTTGTTGTTAATTTAAGCTAAAGTCGTTACCTTATCTCATTGTAAAATGTTTTACTAGAATTTTCCCGGTTGCACTTGCATCAAAGCAGCTGAGATTAAAAATTACACAACTATCAGGAAAACAGTCTTCAAGCAAACTAAACAAAGTTCTCCTCTTTAGCAAGAAAGCATTCAATTCAAATAAACTACAAGATTTGAGGAGGAAGGAGTTTCAAGTTCACATGCACATGCCAGTTTGGATTTTTTTTTTCTTCTTAGGAACATGCATTATAACAATATCTTTCTACTATTCAAAGAAAAGAAGACTGAGCTGTATAAGTGGATGTGTTGTATTTATGAACTGTAGGTTGTTCAATAAGAATTTAAAATGCACAGCCTCAAGGGTTTAAAAGCTATAAAAAGTCCCTGGTAGCCTCTATATCTTTCCAGGCAAAGCAGTGGGAGCTTTAGGATGAAGTCCATATTTTTCCATGTTCTATTACATTTAAGTAGGTGTACAAGCGACAGGCTGATAATGTTTATACACATTTTTCACAGGGTGGGAAAGCACCTTCAGGAAATACAGAAATAGCACATGAAACACATGTGGATCTAGCAAACCTCATGAGACCTCCACTATGCCTTGGCCGTACCCAAATTTCAGACACAGTGTGATGGTCTTGTGCTCCAGGGATTCGCAGGCCAACTGCAGATAGACAGTTGAATCTAACACACAGGATCCCCCAAACAGGAATGAAGGAGTGAAGCCAAAGTGTAGGCCACCCCTTTTTTGGCTGGGGAGGAAGAGTCTCATAGGACATCTCACAGCAAGGCTCTGCTCTGAAAAACACCCCGCTGAGAGGCCCATTGCTCAGTTGCGGCGCAGGTTCCCCTTGTGTTTCTGCTAGGCAGGACTACCTCATGCATGAGGATTTCCAATACATCTTATACAAAGATTCCCCTGTCTCATCTTTTGACCCAGGCACCACATATCAGGCTTTACCGGTTTATAAATTTGAAAGGTCTGTTTATGTTAAGAAACATTAAATTTGCAACCTAGTTGCAAACCTAGAAGAGTGAGAACACAAACCATAACTCTTTGTGCTATAATGAAGCATTTAAAAGATTACGTAACATTACTTCTCTTCCTTCTACTCAAAGTTCACAGTCACAAGCAGAGCAGAGCAAACAACTCTACTAAAGTCAATAGCATTACTCTAAATTTATCCTACTGTAACTAAAAAACCTGTTCCGCAATTTACTCCTTGGTAAATACAGTGACGCAAGAAAGTAGTGCAGATTTTAAAATACTTTAAAATATTACTTCAAAAGGAAAAATATGTATATTCTAGTAGAAATATAGTAGTGATGCTGATTCAGTCCCATTTTTCTAAGTAATATTAACTGAAAAGTACATGTGTTGTACTTGTCTCACACAATTTTCATTTGCATGCTTTTGTTTATGAATAGGAAGTAGGCCACAAAAGGAATAAGCATTTCTAATAACTCTCCTTGTTTATGTGCCAGTTATACTTAGAGCAGATATTCTGGACAGTGTTAACATATATTTTAATATTTGAAATCAAGTGTTAATCTATCTCTAATGAGATTGATTTAGGATGTTAAAAAATCATAACCTCATTTGGAAGTTAGTCCTCATAATCTACTATCTTATTTTCCCAATAAGACTGAAATGGATCAATTCATTTTCTGGAATAATATAACTGTYTTACCCAAGATATCAGTATCGTTAACCTTTGAAGAAATTTGAGACTGAAGTGTTGAAATGGCTAAGATTAGAGACAATCTCAGTAAAACCCTTAAAACACAGTGCCAAAATTTAGAAAAAAGCCCAGGAGTGTGCTCTTGCAATAGAAATCTTGTCCTTGGCAGCCTTATATCATGATTTTCAGCTGTATATACTGTATATAATACAAGCTAGAGAAACAAAACAAAACAAAAACAAAACAAAAAATCCACCTAAATTCTGCAGCTTACCAGAACACAAGTTTCCATGGTGATATGGGCAGGAAAAATCATCCATTTCACAGTACTTGCCATACACCTTGCCCAGCTTGTTTTTGTAACAGAAACATTTTCCACCTACGCAGTCTCCTTGGCCACTGCAGATGGGCTCATCCTGGTGTCGTCTGCACCTCTCAGAAGAAAATGTATCTCTATTGGGATTACAGTTAGTGTCACTGCAACGGGACTGTTCACCATCAGGAAAAGTTTCATCAACACAAACCCTTTTATGCCTTGCACTGTCTCCACACTGACAGGCACAGTTTTTATGTACATTAATGATGGTGGTTTCATTGAAACCAATAGGCTTAAGTATCGCATATTTTCTTCCTCCAGTTGTATGACATCCTTTCATTGTAAGCGAGACATTGAAAAGCACCTAAGAAGAAATACAGATTTTACATCATTATTATTTCCTATAAATTGCTTAACATTTTTAACTCATAAGTAAATCAGAATTTTACATTATGTAGTTATGTGTACTAGGTAGTAAGGACCAAACACATGGTGGCTATTTGAGAAATATGACACATTAGTAACTGCAGGGATCACAAATGGAGTTAAAACCCTAATAGTAAAAGAATGATAACAGTCTACATTTCACGTTAAGGAGGCATGGCTGCAGAAGACAAGTTAAGTACATATTAAATACTCACAGAATTATCATTATCATTATCCTGTTTTAATTTAACATGTCTGTTATGTGTAGAGAAGTACTCTGATCAGAACCGGGGCTAGATTGTACAAGACAATACGCACACAGAAGGAGAGATACTCCTAATAAAGGGACTCTATAATGAATGGTCCTGTTGCAGAAACAAACCATGCCAATGTAAAATACACCAGATYTTTAGGCCAGTTCTCTCTACTTCTACTAAAACAGAGGAATGGCTCAGGCTGAATCAGCAGTTTATTTTTGCCACTGAGTTTTTGCCACTTAGAGAGTAAGAAGAAGAGGTCACAGGGTGAATAGGAATCAAGAGCAATTAGCTGGCCTTGCTGCTCTGGGTGCAGCCCTGGGCATAGCGAGTGCTGCTCTGGGTGAATCCAGTGCCTATTYCCTAGCCACGTCCCCCTTCTACAGCTACTGCCACCAGCCCCCTTAGCTTTCTGCTATTCTGGCATGGGATCTCGGATGATTTTGGAGCTCTAGGCAAATTCCATCAAGCTAGTATCAATCACTACCAAAACTCTTTGACATCTTTGACATCTGTAATATGTTCACGGCAGAGTAGTCTTTGTATTTGGTACTTAGGTTTTTTTGTTTGTTTTTGGTGGGTCTTTTTTTGAGGGGGGGGACTGGTAGGCTTTTTAAAGGATCTTCTCACTACAGCCTTTTAGCCTGCTGACTGAAAACGATTTTTATTTTTCTTAGACTCCTCACAGAGCAATATAATCAAGAAAAAAAAAGGAAAAAAAAAAAGGTGATAAGAAAGCCCAAGAGAAGTGAGTATTTTCACTCTACTCTTTATCATCTAAGGACAAAGATTTTCCAAATCATACAGCAGATACGGAAACATAGGAACTGATTACAGAAGAGGTTGAAACTATCCGCAAAGACTAAGCCCATTCATTTCTGGCAGCCTTCTCCCCCTCCCGCTGCGCCCCCACACTAGAATAGCCAACCTCTTGTTTGACAATGGCATCTTTGTGACGAGCCGGGCCGTGGCAGCATACATGAACAACAGCAGAAGACTGCTGTGCAGAAAGGCATGCACTTCGTTAACTGTAGTATTGAGTGTACATAAAGGTTTTGTCACTCCCTTTTCTTCTTTTTGTTAAAATGCGTCCCTATGCACATACCTCTCAGCTGCCCTAGAATCCTTGTGCATCAGACTTCCTCCATTAGGTTACAGGGCAAAAGTGTGGATATGCACTAATTCATATGGCAGGTGCACATCGTGTGGGGAGAAAAGCCTGCAGCTAGAGAATATCCTTTTTATTCAACACAGAACGCTGCTAGAGAACACAGTCTTCAAGTACAACACAGTACTGGAGGAATGGCCAGGAAATGGGAGGGAAATGCAAATAATATCTTGCACATAAACCATGAAATTTTGCAGGTCTGAACACAGTAGCAGAAAGATTAAACATATTACAACTATACAGTTATGACAATGTGAATACTGACACTCACTAATAGCCAAAMTTAGTTTTGCAACCCCTAAAGAGGYTGTAGGACTCTTCTAGAATATAATACACTTTTGTGCTTTGGTTAGAAAAGGAAGGAAGAAGGATTAGACAATGAAAGGAATGTTAGAATTAAGGAAAAGCATTTTGCCTGTAAACAAATACTGAAAGGAGGATTTACGGTTAAAAATAAATTAATCTCTTGAGGATGGCTCACTTTCAACTGCTGTTAGCTTTAGAACCACATGTAATCTTTTATAATCAACTGGCTTGGCTTTTTATTAAAAAGAAACAGATATAAATATTTTTCTTTTCATTAAACACAACAAATTCCAGTCCTATTTCTTATGACTTGCACAGGACACAATACTGTAGAAAAGATGAATTAAGAAGAAAAACATAGCAATTCTCCTTAAACCATATGAGCCAAACAGCAGCAAATCATGCAGACAAATTTAGAAACGCATAAAATACGTTTAAATTAACATATTCAAAATTCACACATTTAATCTACTTATTTGTGAGGTTGTTTCTACACATAGACACAAATAACATCACGTCAGCTGAGCCACGTGTACATGGCAAGAAGGAAAAAGCTCCTTGACCCTACACTCCAGAAACACAGCCCTCTTCCTGGCAAGCAAAACGAGTTACTCTGCTAGGCCAAGCAATCAAATAAATATATCAACAGAACAAGAGAAGTTGTTCTGGGAAGAAAACCATGTTCTTTATATTAGCTAGACATTATCTTCCCCTGCATTTTCTTGGTGTGATGCTCCAGTTTTAAAATTAGCTTTATTCAGTAGGTGGCACTGGCCCAAACGGGGATAAAGCATTTTATTAATTTAGAAAATACACTGATTATCTGCATAGAAGACTCCTTCATAAGACAAGGAGAGTTAAAGGTAGAGTCTCATGCAGAGCCAAGGAGCAAGAATTCCAATGATTCTTTTCCACTTGGTGATCATCTTTCAACCTCTTAAAATACAAATCTCGTCACAATGAACACGACCATTGTGTCTGGTGATGGACTACAGAGGAGAGTTTTAATGGACATTAGCTTTTGGGTAAAGCTTTGAGTCTTAGTTCCATGAGATTAGTGAGAATTAAAATAAGACTCAGGAAAAACAGAACAGAAGAGAATAATAGAGAGTCTGTGACCATAAATCACAAAATTCCATTTTCAGTTGAAATAAATCCTATAAGATTTCACACTATTGAAAACCAATCAAAGAGAAAAAAATAGCATTTGAATTCCTTAAAGAAYGAGAAATCTCAACATACTTCTTCATTATATCCCACATTTTTACATCCTTCCATGCCTGTTTTTTTACTTCCATCAGGACAGATTGCAGTGATATTGAAATTAAGATCTTGGATCTGGTTATCCACTTGAATTTTCACTTCAGAGATTAGTTTCTGTAACAAAAAACCCCAACTTTTAGTTGCATTGCTTCTCAACATATAATATGCATTAGTGGCTAATACTAAGTACTGCTACTACATCTGATTAAAAATGAAGAAAGCTTGTCTATCTGAATAAGGGACTGAATTCAACTATTGTATTCCATAAAAAGACCCAGTAACATTCCAGATATATACGACCAGTGAACTGGTAATTCTGAAATTATCAGCTATTTTAAGTGATTTTGGGGCTTTTTTTTTAATAATTTAAAAACTTATTCTAAAAACAATGTGCAACAAAAACTGGTTATTGTTTGAGAGGGAATATTGTCCTTTAGCCATACATTTAAAATGAAACAGTAAATATTGTAGCATTACAACAATATAACGTACAATTCTATGTACAATGTACAATTATATGTACAATAGCAGAGCTATTCTTAACCAGCAGAAAAGATTCCTGATTGACTTGATACTTTAAACTTCTGATATTTTACATCTACCTTGGAAAAATTTCCTCTGAACAAACCTCAGGGAGATCTAAAGGCTACAGGATTATTCTTATTAGTGATTTATTCAGGTAAAAACTACGACTGTATAAATCAACAAGTGGTTGATATCCATTAGGGCTTGTTACAACATAAAATAATGAAAACTCTGTGAATAATATTTGCTGTGTCCTCTAAAATCCAACTTATGAATTATGACAGAAGTATTATTTCTTGACCTCTTACAAATTTATTAAAACTTGTACAAGCTAGTGAGCTGAAAATTGCACAATGAAATTACTAAAATWCCTTACATTTTAGAATTAAAAATATCAGGTTAGTGGTATATTTTTACTTTTACAAATGGAAATTTAATTACATGAGTCTGAACACATATTTATCTTACTGACTTTTTGAAAAGTAGTGACTCATCTTTGGCTTTTTAGCCAGGGATTTTCAGCCAGGGTTTTCCGCAACTAAGCCAATAGGTTTCCCTGTTTAGAACAAAAGTGCAAGAGGCCCACTATCATCTAACACCAACACTAAACTTCTTTTCTTATGTAAGTACTTTTGCTTTCAAAAGAGCAAAGCATTGAAGCCCAGTTAACCTTGTGTTTGTAAATTACAGGTCACTAAAACCATGGAAAAAAAAATCTAAATATCAAATGCAACAAAATTGGGGTTGAGAAGGAAGATGATGTCTAAAAAATGAAAATAAGGCAAGAACAAAGAGTGTGGGTGGCCAAAGCAGGAAAGTCCCAAAGAATCTTCTATATAACTAAGTGATTATTTTATAAATTTTCCTTTCCTTTCCTTGAATGTTTGCCCTGGGTTGTCCTCTAGAAATGGGAATGGGATGGTCAGTGGCACTTTAAYAAGAAATAATGCATTCATCCTATAGCATGCAAAAGGACCACAATCTTCAAAAAATGGAACCAGTAGTATTTCATACATTTCACACATATATTGCCTAGACAGTGGTGTATGGCCCCTAACTACAGATCTGAGATGCCAAAATACAAATAAGTAAGTCAGAGATTTCTGTGAAGTAATGTGACAAAAGCGCAGAGAATCAAACAGCATATTTAGGAGCAGCCTTACTTAGGAAAGGAGTGCTAATTCTTGGCTTTGAGAAGTCAACAGTCAGGGGATTTGACAGACATCATGAGACAGTGTCACCCACCAACCTGGACATTCAGAAGGAATGTAGGRAGCCTATCCACATGGACTCTGAAATCCATGATAGTCCCTACTTTTCTGAATAGGAGTCAAGACCCTTCTAGGCATCCATGAAAATTCCAATTTCAGGCTTTATATTACTAATGGTGAAAAATCCTTGTACAAATACATTATATAACATTGTTGTTCTGACCATACCTGATAGGCTTCCACCACCARATCATTGAGATTTGCTGCTTGTGATTCTATCTGTCTTGCAACAGTACCAGGCAACAGCGGTAACAGATCCTATGAAAAATACAATCATTTATGTATAGTTTTTATTTTTAATATAAATACTGTTCTTTTAAAATCAAGGGGGAAAAAATCAGGTTTCTAACCTACTTTATACCAATGAAACTGGTTTCCTTGAACTGCAAAAATAACATTGATGTTATTGTCAATCAACTTTTCAGAAAGCTGCCCAAGCGATGGATGCTCCTGCAAAATATAACAGACCAGAGAAGACTGTAGTTTAGTAGGAAAAAATCTGACATTTGATATATTATGCTATACAGGATTACAAAACCACTCCCATCCTTCTTTTTAAATTTACAGAAGAATGCTAGGCCTACATCCAAGAGAAGGATTAAGGCATAGGTTAGACTGTGACTGGCCTATCTGTTGCCAGCTATGTAGTGGCGCTGCATGCTTGGAGGACCCACTGAACCATTTTGTTACCATTTTGTTGGTGTTGAGTCTGGTGTTTATGAAACATCAACTGGATATGATATTGCCTGTGATCTGTCTAGAATTATGACAGGACTCCTGAGAACAGCAGGAGGGCTCTTGTGCTAACAACAGAGAGAAAGAATGACACAGGGGCACTGATATGAGGTATATCTTGGGGAATGGCAATGCTACTGAGTGGTAGAGTAATTAGAGTTTGTTTGCCAGACATACGTATTTTGGCRTGGGGGATGAGACACAGCAATTCAGCGTATGCTGTGGTGCACGTTCTAGCAATCTCAAGATTCTAATCTTATTTGCGACTGACACTTTTTTCCTACTCTATATAAGACCTGCCTTAGCAGTGATGCCTTCAAGTCCCCCAAGTATGTGTCTGCTATTTTCTGAACAACMGTTTTGCTTGGTGCTTGAAAGAGGCAGCATAAGTTTCATGTCTCTCCCAGTATTTTCTCTTATTTGGTGAMGTGTCTAAGATAATATGTCCTAGGCCAGTGACAGTGGTGTGACCTGCTGTTCRTTTGCTGCTGGAATGAGAGATCTGACACGGATTCAGAACAAGAGGTATGCTACAATCACCTCATCCAAGCGTATGGGGAAGCACAAAGGTGTCTGTGTGGTCCCAGTGGGCTTTGTACATCTGGGCCATGTGAGATATTTCCAATTCCAGTATTCTAAAATAAACTACACCTGCAAGTTATCATTGCTTTACTATACATCTGTGAATGCTTCTCAGGAAGGAAATTCAACACTCACAATTCATGACTGAATGCAGAGTAGTAGTCCAGGCTTTGGACAATATCTCCCCTTACAGAGATGTCATCTAGACACCTATCCAYTTGTGCCAGGTTCTTCAACCTCCTTCCAGCCCATATACTTCTGCTGTCCTTCTGTTTCTGATTTTCTCTATCATTGATCCCCTATTCTTTCCCCCCCCACCCTGTCTTTTGCACACACAGACAGAGACACACAGACACACAGACACACAGCCACACACACACACTCTCTCTCCATTTTCCTGAACAATTCATTAATCCTCAGAGCGCCACTTRTTATTCAAGGCACTCTGCAAGTCAGCTGCTATCCTAACCATAATTCAAGTGTCAGGGCAGCAGAGAGAAAGTTATGCAAGGAGGTAAAATCTACTTTCCATCACATTCCACCATTAAATATAGCCTAGAATATAAGCCTAAATATAGCCTAAAAGAACTAAAGAGTCTCTTACTGCAGTTTGATCTTAGCCAGGGTCCACACATGTTTCTCACCCTTTGGTAGAAGAGTGGTTAAAGTTAGGTAACATAGTGATAAATGGGCCTTCTTAAGGTTGCAACTGGGGCATATGCCATTCACCAAGGTCAACTGAGAATACAGTCCTATTACACAGCACAATTATAGATGATGTGTAGTTGCCTTGTTGCCATTCTCAATGTGCTACAACTGAGACTTCCTTCTCCATGACCACAAAACACAGAGCTGGGGCCCCATTTGTGCACTGTAACCCTCCATACAGCATGCATCTCTTCGGCAGTTCACAGATGAAGCAAATGCATCCTAGAGCACAGACTAGCAAAGCCAGATGTTCTGCAACTACCTCCTGCATTGTAAATGTGTAAAAAACAGGGGCAGCACTGAGGGATCATTAGATGGTAGTCAAATAAATAAGTCTCCTGCTTAATGCATGACAGTAGATATGTCTGCATTCCAGAAAAGTGACTCTTCAACATCTCTATGTCTGATGGCAAAAGTCTTGAGATGAGCGGTATCAGAAATGGGTTTCCAAGCCCTGATGAAAAAAAGTATTCTGATGTACTCTGTATTCTGATGGAGCTCACTGAAGTCAAGAGGTGATATGCAAAGAATAGAAAGGGTCATAGGGAGTAGATATGCAAACTACCTAGTATTTTACAAGTACAACTGAAGAAACTTTCATCTACTTGTCAAATAGAACTCACTGCAGTATCCAGTTTAGCTAACAGTACATTAAAACCTTATTTCAGATGAAAAAGAAAATTTAACATTTTATTAGAAGAGAGTTGAAAAATTTAATCAATAGAACTATCCACACTTTCTTCTTCATTTTAAGCATGTACAGAGATGCCCTAATGGATTACTGGTCACTGAAAGGGCCTCATTTTCCTTGCTGAAAAAATCTTGCTGTGCTTTATCTGTTTTTATCTTATCTTTTCCCACTACTATGCAGAAGAATGTATTCCTGTTATTGATGATCTTTTTTCTTCCAGTTACTATTTTAGTCAACTTGTTCTTAAGCTGAGACGATAACTAATACAGATGTTAAGTTTTTCAGAAGGGTGAGTGAACCAAGCACATATCTAATTAAAATGGACTAGATTTCTTTCCTGTCTTATGCTTTTTTACTGACCTTTGGATGACTACTTAACAAAAGCTAGAAAGAAGACAGCCGTAAAAGTGACTAACTAGAAACTTTTCTATCTTAAAAGTTAAGTTTATGCAAAGGTAAAGCAAAGTCCTCTTAACTGGTAGAACAAAGAGGATGCAAAAATGTATCAAAATGCCATCTGATCTATAGCAGCAGAAACTAAGAATGAAAGTAGGAATATAATATGATTATAGACAGCTCTTTAATTCAGTATATCAAATCAAAATTACACTGATAAATAAAAAAGCAAAAATAAATTTTTATTCTTTATGTCTCGCTTATATTTTTAAAAAAGATGACAACCTTTCATAGAATCATAGAATCAGTAAGGTTGGAAGGGACCTCCAGAGATCGTCTAGTCCAACCCCTCTGCTAAGCAGGGTCACCTAAAGCATGGTAGACAGGGTTTCATCCAGGCAGGCCTTGAAGATCTCCAGACAAGGAGACTCCACCACCTCTCTGGGCAACCTGGTCCAGGGCTCNGAAATTCCCCCTCACGGTCAGGCGGAACTTCCTGTGCTTCAATTTCTGCCCATTGCCTCTTGTCCTGTCACACGGGACAACTGGAAAGAGTTTGTCCCCGTCCCCTTGACACCCTCCCTTCCGGTACTTATACACATTGGTAAGATCCCCCCTCAGTCTTCTCTTCCCCAGGCTAAAGAGGCCCAGCTCTCRCAGCCGTTCCTCACAGGGCAGGTGCTCCAGCCCTCTGATCATCTTCGTAGCCCTATGCTGGACTCCCTCCAGTAGCTCCATGTCTCTCTTGTCCTGTGGAGCCCAGAACTGGATACAGGACTCGAGAGGAGGCCTCACGAGGGCTGAGTAGAGGGGCAGGATCACCTCCCTTGGCCTACTGACAACAGACTTCCCAGTGCACCCCAGGAGACCATTGGTCTTCTTGGCCACAAGGGCACACTGCTGGCTCATGCTCAACCTGTCATCCACCAGCACTCCCAGGTCCTTCTCTGCAGAGCTGCTCTCCAGCAGGTCAGCCCCGAGCTTGTMCTGGTGCCTAGRGTTATTTTCCCCTAGGTTCAGGACTCTGCACTTGGCCTTGTTGAACCTCAGGAGGTTTCTCTCTGCCCAGTTCTCCATGGCTGATATATATTATCAGTCATTGGTTTTTCATTACTATATAGTAATGAAATGTTATAGTGCGAGATTCAAATGTGTTTGATATTACATTAACACAGCAAAGCTCTGTAGCACAGGAAATGACATATTGTTTAAATAGATTTTTGTTTTGTTTTGTTTTTTGCTTGTTCATTTGAAACTCAAGGTTTTTTCTGTTTCTTTAAAGATCTCTAGCTAATGAGAATATGACTAAAATAATTACAGGATATATGACACCAAGAAGAAAAAAAAAGTCAGCAGGAAACCAGTACAACCACCCTTCTAGGCTCTTCTGTATTATCATACCAAAAGAGCTCCAGAAAATATCTAGTATTGAGAAAGAGTGCTGTTCTGCTCTGTATGTATTACCAAACATTACATATGAGCACACAAGAATTATCCTGTGGCAGAAAAGAAATAGAGGCTAGCAGCCAACAAACCCATTGGCCAAAATGTGCCAGCATAGATCTCTACCTTTTTCATCTACCTGGATGGCTAAAAGGTCTACCTAATTTCACAGAAAGCATCATAGCAATAATCATGAAGCTTTCTTATTCTATATGGGACAATAAAATCATGATCCCTCAGCCCTGAATCTAGAAAATCATTTTGAATTTTCCTCATGGTTGCTTACATAGAGAATAATTCATTTTTTTTCCAGTTGAGACAGAAGTTTATTTCTCAAGCTGGACAGAAAATAGAAACAATTTGTTTTGAAACAGTCAGTATCTTTATTATCAAAGGAATCCTGAACACCAGAGAAAGATTTGTATCCACAGCAAGTGTTTAATAATCAGAGCCAAATTCCTCTCTGCAACTGAGAGTATTGCAACTCCTCTGAAGTGGAAAAAAAAGAAAAAAGGAAAAGAAAAAGAAAAAGATTGCACCAGTAACTCTTTAAAAGAAGGAAGAAAAAGGTTAGGGAGACCGATAAGTAGGCCCCACTTTGGGAAAGGGAAGTTTCTGGATTACTTGCTTTAAGAAGAATAAAGGCATGGCTGCTTTCATCACTGGAACACTGTAACAACACTGAAACCGAACAGACTAGCTAGAGGGAAATAAATAATACCGACGCCTAAAAGGGAATACCCGCAAGGTGCCAGAGGGAGCATATTAATGCAGAACATCAGATGATAATCAGAAATCCAAACAACCTTCCTGTCAGCTTCTGCTGAACTCCCTGCTCCTTTCCGAAAGGTTCTCAACAYGCATCTATTCCAGGAAACCTTCCGTATTTCATGATCACACACCACACAGCAGCTGCTTACTGCTGCCTCACCATCCTCGTAAACACCAGTTGTTTGGACTAAATTCAGGCCTAACCTAACTTGCACGTAACCCTCACTGGCTGCAACAGCACGTTCCCGGCTTGCATCRGAACTGAACGCAGGCGGTGGCCTTTAACAAAGTGAAGTTAGCACTGGGAAGAAAGCTGCAATGTCCTCTCACTGATATCATAATTTATATATCTCTCTTCTGATTATTTGGTATAGCAAATAAGTAATGATTCACATTTCTTGTGACTTAATAAAAATAGTCAATGTAATTAAATATTACAAATCTTAGGAAAAATTCCTTTCTTAAGCCACTCATGACTATTTTACCCTTCTTGAAGAAATTCTTCTGAAAGCTAAAAAATCTGCTGATATAATTTTGCAAGCACAGATTTGATGACTTTTTTTGTACAGATATATATTATCAGTCATTGGTTTTTCATTACTATATAGTAATGAAATGTTATAGTGTGAGATTCAACTGTGTTTGATATTACATTAACACAGCAAAGCTCTGTAGCAAAGGAATATTTTCTAGCCCTTCAAAGCTGTTTTAGTTCATTGCTATTGTACATCTATTTTACAAAAAAAAAGTCTTTTCCATTAATTAAACTATGCATCTTCTGACCATAAAGCATAATTGTGACTTTTGCCTTACTTGCAGAACCATGCAATTCTTGCATATTACCAGCTTTATATCATGGAAAATATCACAACAGAGAATTCCTACACACATTTTGTTAGAAATACACATG
This sequence comes from Rhea americana, assembly GCF_003343005.1. Classification (NCBI taxonomy): domain Eukaryota; kingdom Metazoa; phylum Chordata; class Aves; order Rheiformes; family Rheidae; genus Rhea; species Rhea americana. The sequence continues at coordinate 79,990 of NW_028186514.1, read as the reverse complement.
ATTTTTATGATATGGTAATACTAAAAAACACCAAAACCCAGGAATACATTCTCCTTGCTGTGTACTGCTGATTTCGACTCGAAAATACTTTATCCCAGATAAAAAGAATACCAGTATTTCCAGGCAACTGATTCTTCATTTCTTGCCTACCAGGCTAATATTATTCTAACAACTGAAGTAAAAGTAATGCATTAACACCAGTCTACACTTTTTCTACATTTTAAGACTGCTTCCCTGAAGGCAGAACATGACATATACCTTACCATACTCGTAGCTTTGACGTACACATTATCTTTCAGATGGCAGTTCCCATCATGAGGAATTACTATCCCTGCTAGTTTACTATCCAGGGCCAGATGGGAAGTTTGATCTGTCATCACAAGAAGTAGTCGCTTGGCTTCTTTGCGCCATCCAATATGACTCTGAAAACAAATCAAAAATAAGCATAAGAAAGCAGTAACCACCAATTTTCTAAAATAATAAAGAACAATATGAAAGATTAATGAAAAAGTCTATTTTAAGATTTGCACTGCTTAGAAGCACATAGTTTAAACAGGGGTATTTAAAGCATTCTTTTTTTCTTTTTTATTGTATGTTTATCATGCCCTAAGTCTGCAAACTACTTCTGTGAGGCCCATTTACTACTTTCTTTCCTTTTTGAAGAAAGATCCCTTAAAATATATACAAGTTATGCATTATATAGTGGGCTTGGACAACAGCTGCCACTTCACGTGTGTCTCCATTATATACAAATGCAACTGCATAGCATTTGCATAATTCTCTAGGAGCTATAAAGCACAGCTTTATAGATATAAAGATCTTTATTAAGATCATTATTTAGTGCTCTCTTTTATTTTCCTTGCTATTTGTTTTTTTGATATTCTTGTCATCCTATGATTTTCTCCTTCTATACAGGTTTCCAGAAAGGACACTTACATACGATTAACCAATAAATAAACTAAAGCCTGAGTATCTTCATCCATCTACAAATTGAGAAATTTCTTATTAGGTACCAAAAGACTGTGCATATCCACCACTCTTAAGAGATTAATGACATCGTGTCAAAAGTAAGGGTGATTTAATGTGCAAGTTAGTAATGTGGAGGAACTAGCAGGGCAAGCTTATATYTAAATTGGGTTGGGTGCCAACTTGTATTTCCACAACATTTATTTTCCTGCAAGGAATAAATGGCTGTTTTAAAAACAAACTTCAGGGAGGGTCACATGAACCTCATATGCTTTTCTATTCTTCTTCTCATTACTCCATTTTCTTCTTCTGTGATCCCATTTCATCCTCCTTTTTTCTTCTGCCTTGCTTCTCCTTCCTGTGACTCTGTTGCATCTCTGCCATTCACCTTATCAGGTATCATTCTTCTCATGTGAAATGTGTCTGCAATGTAGCTCATGTATTCAGCCAGGCTGCACAAATTATTTGCTACCCTTCCTTTCTTTGCTTTGCAGAAAGGGCTTTATCTCCTTTTTTTTCAGACTCATTACTTGCTAGCTCTGATTGGGGAACAACAGTAGGGGTACTAGGTGCAGAACAGTGTGATGTCCTTTCCAGCTTGCATATCAAGCCACCAGCCTGATTCAGCCAAGCCTAGACAGTATTACCCTAAAGGAGTATTTTACATTTTATTTATAAATAGATTATACCTTAAATAATCCCAAATCCTGCACTGAATTCTCCTCCAGAAATGTAGAACCTGCTTGCTCCTAAGTCTCCACCATTTCACTTTGCCAGTTCAACGCTCCTACCTACATGCACCATGGCAACCAAAAGTTTAAGTAGCTTCATGTCCTTACCTGCTATTGCTTGCAACAGGGATGTATTGGTTACAGCAAGTTGAAGCAAGTTATACAGTTCTATTGTAGGCAAAATGAATGTACATTAATATAAATTGTCATTCATGATGGTAGTTATGAATTGCACATTGTTCTTATCCATTTTGGTTCACAATTCAATTAGCAGGAAAGCCTCCCCACTCATGAATGTTTCCATTTTACTGTTTTTGGAAGTATATGTTATTCTCTAACTTGAATGTCATAAGTGTGGAACACTAAATTTTAAGGAGTATTTCTAGTGCTTCAGCATAATTTTTATAGCAGCTGTGATCAGTGTCTGTGAAGAATGACTTTTATTCACCTGTTTTACAGCTCATCAAATTTTAAAAATAAAATTGTGGCCAAATCATTCATTTTTTGCATCGTTTGGATTCCTTTTTGGTCTTGACCCATCCTGCCACTCCAAAAGAGAATATGAAGATGGACAAGATAAAGGAATTATCCTGACATCATCCCAAGAGACTAGAAACACCACAAAATCCTGTAATTCAGACAGGAGTTGAACCACTTAATGCAACAGGATCAAAAAGAGTATTTTATAAAGCACTACTTAACCAAAAAATCAATCAATGTACAAAATTCTATTGCACTACTAGGCATACAAGGAAAATGACATTCAAAAGAGCCCTTCTGAGCAGATTCTTACTACTTAATATGATTACAGCTTGGGAATTACTGGTGCAGATATTTTCCATCCCTTTCTGCATGGGCAGGATGGTGATGCAACTTTATCAGTATAGGAAAGTTAAATTTTAGTTGATTTTTTTGTATGTACTCTTTAAAAGCAGAAATAACGCTTAAGTGCATTTATTTTCAGCTTCTGCACAAGAAGATAAATAATTGACTCTTCAGTTTTCAAAAACATTTTTAAGTAGAAGATATCAGAAATGTCAAATTGTATGTCCGTACTTAAGAAGACAAAGAAGGCTTTAATGATTTTTTGAATTTTGTAATTGACTGAAAGTAATATATGTGCTTGTTTAAGCAAGAAATGGTTATTTCAYGATGCTAGTGATCTGCTGGATTGGTTGAACCAAAAAGGATAAAAATAAACTTTGGGAGTAAAAGCATCAATTTTAGACAAACATGCTTCAAAAAAGCCACACTATAAAGGACATCATTAACTAGTGTTGAAAAAGACTTCCTGGTCTTTTCAGTTTCAACTGGAAACAGACATATGGAGCTAAAGCAGAAAATAATTAGAAAAGAAGAAGAAATCTTACTGTTATCAGGCACTGAACTGACATTCTGAATTCAAGAACAATGAACATAGATGTACTGACATATTTATCCATGCCTGAGTTACCACTTGGTCTTTTGTTCATAAACTCCTTACCTGGCATACAGCTGCTTGGAGCATTGCATCAAAACCCCCTTCGGGTGTATCAATATTCCCAGAAATTTTTTGTTTATTCACTGCATTTCTGAATTCTCCTATGTTGTCAGTCAGGGATAGCACATGAATATAACCATGAGGAGGCATACAATCTAAATTATAATCACTGCACAAAAAACCCCAAACAAACAAACACAAAAATAAAAATATGTCCATTAAATTCCATATTTTCCATTTGAAAGAGATGTATTTCCTATCAACCCATTAAACCAAGTTACTAATGAAGATGTATACACACACAGTGAAATAAATATTTAAAGAAACAAAAATAACTCCACATGAAATTAATTTCAGTGGGAACCAGTTCTGTTATCTTTTTTGAACAACAGATTTTTCTGGCATTTTGCATAAATTTATACAATATAAATGTCATTAATATAGTAAGGTAGATATGTAGTATTTCTATGCAGAATGAGAAGGAATACAACATGGGAGACAGTGTGATCTCACAGAATATATTATGCCTTTTGGAATGTCTATAAAATGATGCAGATTCACTTTTTGTTATATTGAGAAAGGGCAACTACACAATAACATTACGATCCTATGCTTGATGCATAGGCTACAGGATTTAAATCTAAAATAATCAAATTTAAGTTCTTACATCCACTATTAGGATGTAAAAATCACAAAACTCATGCTGAGATTAATGATTGTTATCTCATTATATGGATGGGAAACTAGACTTTCAGTATCTAGAGTTGTTAAACATTACTTTTTGGAATGACGTATGAAGGAAGAAAGCATTAAGTTTGACATAAGCAAGCTAGTACAGTAGCACTTATATAGGTTGTTGCTCTGTGATCCATTTACAGCAGTGGCATTTATGGCACAAGCTGAAGTGCTCCGCTGATTTAGAGATGCTAAACAGGCTTCATCTCACTTAACTTCTGTTTCACAGAGTGTAGTAAATCCACAGTATTCTATTCTCCATAGTAACTCTCTCCGGAGTAATCTATTCTCCTTGGACTCAGTTTACAAGCATTGAAGGGAAATTGGCACTGTAAGAAGTAATACATCTGTAGATATCAACTTTAGGGCAAAATGACTCATGTCTCAGAAGTGCAAATTTACTGCTATTGACTATATAGATAGGTAGTCTAGATGATCGTTTTGGAAATAGTCATTTGTATTTATCGGATGAATTCCACCAATGTCCAATTCAAAACTCACTGAAATTAAAAAAGATGATTATGGACTTAACAGAATTTTGGATCAAACCTCTTCTGGGAAGATTATAATTAGCAAGGAGATGTGAACAGTGTTAATATTCATTTAAAAAAAATATTATAGTTTATGCATATTTGAATTTGTTGTGAGTAATCTTGCCCTCTAATAGGTTTAGGAGGTGATCCCTCACTTCCCAAAGCATTGAAATAATGTATAAAAGACATAACATGAAAAAAAGAAATGCAATCCAGAACATCTTACTCATTTAAAATGGGAGTTTGTTCATGTAACAACTTCAGAATTAGATCAAAGGATTGCTTTTGTTCATTAAATAAGCTAAAAGAAAGAAAATGCATCACATTTACAGAAGTAGAAATTCTAACAAAAGTCTTAATGAATACAAGACCATATACCAGAAAGAGAAGTCCTAGGTTATAAAGGACAAAAATTTGTAACAAAATCTATACAACAGATATCCCAAATAACTTAGAACATATCAGTTGATTATACAACCAAATGTAAAACAGGCTCAAGTATACCAAAGATGCACTTCTACCTAGAGTTTGGAAAGTTATATCTATATTGTTTGGTTTGTTTTTATAAATCAAAAATTGCACATTTTTTCTGATACAGCAATCAACTCTGTTCTTCTAAAATCACTCTTCAGATATTTCAAAAGTAATCACTGTATAATAACTTTTAGCATTTTCTTAAGGATCTTGCTGGAGAACCAAAGTCTAATCAAACAGATACAGATTTTCAAGAGCTTTGAAAACAAAAATGTATGATAACTTCTCAGTACTAAAGTAAACAGAAACACTACATACCTGCATTGGTTATGGATTCTACCTGGGTGAATGCTAATATAGGGTGACACAGTTTTATCCACATATGATCCAAATCCAAGTCGAAAATCAAGAGAAATATTCTCCATTTTTTTAGATAGAGCAAATCCAACCGAATTTAATTTTTCTATATTGTTGTGCATAGAGGCTGAGACATCAACTAGGTAATAGAGGTCCACAGGGTATTTCTCTAGAGGACGGACTTTTAATATAAAGTTTGTTTCGCTTCCTGATGCAAAAGAAACAAATAAGTTTATTTACAATTTTTGAATGTACACTTAAAAATACCTTACATTTATTCTTGCAGGAACATCAGCATAAAGCTGTTTGTGCCCAAACAAATAAACAAGAAAAACTCCTAAGAGTAAATAAAAATGTGAAGCATAGATCAAAAACAAGCTGTAAAGAGGCTCCCTGTAAAATATATTGCTTTTCTTCCCCTGAAAGAGTATTGTATGATTTATTGTAAAAAGTTTGTCTTTTCCCCATTCTCTTTTAAATTCCTGGTTATGCAAACCCTTTAGCATTATACCCAACAGCAGCAATGACTAAAAAAGTACATAGATTTGCATATAAATCGTGGTCAGTTACTTCAAGACTACAGTTTTAAGTATATTAACTCACATTGCAACGTATTTATCRTATATGTCTAAAACTACATATGCGTACCACAAAGAAACCAAAACCCAAAAAACTCAAGTCAGTTATGCTTCAAGTTTATATCAGTCCGCTTCTAAAGATTCAATGGGAATATTTAGYAGGATAAAAGAAAAATAAAGTAAATTTGATAAACAGGTCAGCTCAGCTCAGTTGGTTTTCGTAAACGAAGTGCTCTGCTGGCTGTCTGGACTGTCAGATCTGACCACGATGGGCCTGACGGGACAGCCCTTGCCCCGCGCCGCACGGGAGTGTGCAGCMGCTCCATTTTACACAGCGCTTCAAAACATTTACCAAGATCCTGGCAGAACTCAGACTGATTCTCTTCTCTGCATCTAAGTTTACCTACTTTTCAAGAAAGTGCCCTCGTACAAAGGTACTTCAGTGTATTTTATCCTTCTTGTCAAGTAGGACTTGACATTGTTAAATGTTCACTGGTAAAGAGAGTGCAAAAAAAGCAAGAATGACTTTATGGATTATTCTCATTTAATTGAGAGAAGGGACATGTGTCCCAAAGTCACTCCACTGGATGTATTATCATTTTTTTCACCCTTCCTTTTGAAAGAAGAGTGGTCTTAATATCAGGCCTTTTTAAAGAAGGAGAATAGACATATATATATAGGAGAGGGTTCAAGAACGTTAAGTTTTATGAACTGCACAGCCCCAAAGCAGGCACTTGACATTTCTTAATGGCTATGAGACAGCTCCCCAGCTTGAGGATACCATTTGTAGATGTATACCTATCTCTACTGCTTTCCTCCTAGGGGAATCAGGTTTTCACTTAGTCTTTGTAAATGAAATTTTAGGCACTGAATAGCTAAGTCTCCTTTAAGAATCCAGCTCTTTCTTTCATATGGACTTTGGTACCATCACAGTTGTCTAGTCAATGCATTTAAAAGTGACCAAATGATCAAAAAGCTTATCAAATGGTGAATTTAGGAATTCTAGCTCCATTTACTTACAGTAAAGGTTTGTAAGGAAAGCAATTTATAGGCACTTAAGGGAAAATGATTTTTATGAGTGGCTAAATAAAAAGAATCAAGAAACCACAACAGAAAGAAAAACAGAAGACTGTTAAAATCTTGTTTCCACTTATTGCCTGCATTATTCTGATCTTCATCTGTGTTTGTCAGAACCACTTCTTGCTGAAAGCTGTCCTTGAGTTTGGGAGCAACACCATCATAGTCCTACAATATGATGTTATAGCATCATTCTTCAAAATAAGTATTCCAACCATTTTGGCACAAACTGTACTTAAATATTATTCTATTTAGTTTACACTGAGTATAAGATCAATGTGTTAGAGACAACTCAACCTGGACGCAGTTGGACTGAAACTTCTCCCGGTATCACTTGTGTATTTGTTTCATGGTCACTCGGTATTGCTACATGAACTGTGGGATTTTCTACAAAATCTGATTGGCAGCCTCTTTTCATTAAGTTAAAAACAGTGTCACAGCGTCCCGTCTGTGTTGTGTCAGCCGTGAAATCCTGTTTTATAAGAGACAAAAAGTACAAAACAATCTGAGCTGAAAAAAACAACTGTAGCATCTTCAAAGGCATGCAAGAAACAAAATAACAGTCTTTCAAACAATAAAATATGCTAACATAATTGCATAAATTGTAGGACTAGTTCATGGAAGCCATATGTTTTTAATAAGGACAATGACAAAATATTTAAATTAGAAGTTAAACCTAATTGCTACAATGATTCTTTTCTACAAAKGACAAAACTTTTGTGTGAGAAAGAGGATCTTGCACAACCAGAATGAACTGACTTTGGAGAAAAGGAAATCATGTACTATATTTATGACACTACAAAAAGTTTTATGCTATGTTCACTGAATTAGTTCCACCAGGAAAATGTCATTCGCACTACTTCAAAACATATTAGTTTTCAGAGGAATCTACCAGTAATTTTACTTAAGCTAATTCTTAAAAGTAGAAGCAGAAGTGAGCTTTAGCTTTATCTAACCTGAATTTGTCTACCACAAAAATTTAGGTTTTATCTTATACCCTAAATCCAGTCCAAAGACTAACTGGAATATAGCTTTTCAGTCCCTAGAAAGAGGAAGCTATGTACTACAAGACTGTAGAGTTTAAGATGCCACCTACATAAGAAGCCTCTGTAACAAAAGAAAATTGATTAGCTGAAAGATGATCTCAGAATAACCAGCATGTCCTTTGTTCCAGTGAAACGGCTAGTTGCCAAGATTGTGCCAACATGATCCAATGCAAAATTTCTTCCTGACCACAAATCCTGACCACAAATCTGGTGATTAGTAAGATCCCGATCATGCAGGGAAAAAAAAAAAAAAAACTTAATAAGATCCTTTGTGCTCTTTCAAAGCCTTGGTCCATCTCAGCCACAGCTGGAGACCAAACAATGGACAATCTCTAATATTTCAGAGGCAGATGGGGAAAATAAACAAACAAAAATTGCAGGGAGCCAACTGTGCATTAGGGAATAAATAATCATTCAGACTCTAAAAGGACCAGAGATAGCCCCTGAAAAATGAGACTGGATAGTCATGTATGCCTTAAAAACACAGCTGAAAGTGCTGCAAACACACTGTTTATGATTCTGGCCGTCCTGTAGTCCCCAACACCTACAGAGCTATGGGATAAACACAGGATTTCATTGCACAGATGCCAACTGCTACCACCACCATCCCCTTGCTCATTCAAACTGCAGATATCTTTCAGAGGAAATGTTTTTGCTTAGTCAGTCTTTGGAATTTTGAAAGCTATCTAATCTCACATATAAAATTCCAGAAAATGATAAGGATCTGGTAAATTCAAATCACTAATAAAATATTCCAATAGGTACTCCTTCTAACAGGCAGGAAATCTTGTCCTGTTTAAAGATTGAATTTGTTTCATCATTTGGTTTTATATTTCTTTTGCCAGAAAGGCTGATAGATATTCTCTCTGCTCTCCTTGCCAACATTTGCTCTATCTTTTCTTCATACAAAAGAKTTAAACCATACAACTGAATATAACCATAAGCTGAATAACTCCACTTAAGTTCTGGGCATTAAGTCCTATTTTCCATGTTCCAATTCATTCTTCTGGTCTACCTCTGACATAGTACTTCCATAACCTTCTTCAATGTAGACGACAGAGATCGCTTTTTGAGTTGACTGCTATTTATATATCCTTTTAGATGCACACAGGTTTCAAAAATACAGATTTTTTTAAATGTGCAAAGTTAGCTGCTCTGCTGGTATCACTGGCAACTAATACATATGCAACATTTTGTAGTTTATTGTGTGGTGGTATAAAGTCATCACATATCAGGTGTTCCTCAAGTCTGCTTTTCCTATTAAAAATATTGATCAGATGAAGCAGTCACGCTATGCTGAAAACCTATCCCTTTAACCTTTGCTCTGGAAAAGTTCTGTCTGAATTAATACAGGTTTTGCCATTCCACAAATGTTGATGCTGAGTATGTGAACTTACTTTTAAAGGATAGTTTGACATATCATTGACTTCCACAAACAACTTGCAGGACTGACATAACAAGTGAGACAAGAGAGCTAGAGGAGAAGTCAAACCAGGTCAGCGGAGTGATCTGAGTGCCTGGTTAGAAGGAAACCTATTATGTCTTTAGTGCTAGAAAGCTAAGAAGTGCTGTTCCATGATAAATACAGATGTAGCTGGATAAAACTGTTCCTTTGTAACACAGGATATGAGATCACAGTAATGGCTCACTCTACATCSTAATCSTTTGGGCCATATACACATTTCCTAAGACTTCTCTTGTAAAACAGGCTCTCCATGCCTCTAATCATCCTTGAATTACTTGCCTTAAACTTGTTTCAGACTAAGTTAATCATTCCAAGACTCAGAATCTCAGATAAAGTCACACTAGTGCCTTGTAACTCCTTATCTCTTCTGGGCACGCCCTAGGACCTTATCTGCCTTTTTTGCTAACCTGAAAGCTACTAGAGATAATTTTCAGGTGACCTTCAAAAGCTCTTAATTGTCAAGAAACAATCTTAAAATCGTTGCTCCTCTGAAGTGCTTAAAATGAGTGCTTTACTCAAAGCCATGTAACCAACTGGTTTTCTCCTTCAAACAAACTCAGAAACTCTCCTATTTTTACAGTTCCCAAAAYGTTAACAATTCCAGAGTAATTCACCCTAAAATGATAAATCTTTTGTGACAAGCCTCAGAACTGACAATTTTAATTGTCAAAATAGAAGAATATCATTTTTTTCCATTTGTGACAGAGGTTGTAATATACAATGAAGTCAAAGTTAAATCCACTGTTAGTAAAACCTTTTGCAGAACTGCAATAGGCATATATGTATAGACTAACTCTGGTATCAAATGAGGGCTTAATGTAAATTATTGATAAGTAATTTGATTCTGAAGCCAAAAATGGTTGAACTCTCAAAGTTACTATGTCTGCCAAAGCTGCCTACAAAGCAGATGGAAGACATTAAAAAGTTCTCACTTTATTTAAAATTACTGCTATTTTCCAAATAAAATATTGTATTTTCTCTTTTGGAAACTAAATATATTTCACATGATTTCTCAGGTGCTGTCTCCAAAGGTTGTCTAAAAAGATTTTTCTGATATTTCTCTGTATAGCTTTTATAGTTTAAAATATTTTTTCTTTATAAAGATCAGAGATATCTAAAATATAAGGTCAAAAATAAATAAGCAATATGCCATACCTCTTGAGCACACCATCCACACTCTGGACCCAAAGCAAGGCACTTTGTGCATGTTACTGCATTTGAAGTGGCACATCTGTTTTCTGCTGCAGTGAAATATAAAACCAAATATTCATGATTCACGATGATATGTGGGAATTGTAAATACCTAATTTTAAACTAAGATTTCAGAAATGATTTCACCAGACTAACAGTGACGACAACAGAGCAAAACAGAAGTAAAACAGAATAAAGGCATTTGCAGAAGTTTTTGCAACTATAGCCTAGAACTCTTTGTATAGCTACAATAAAATCCATTATCCAGTCCAAATTTCTAAAATCCTGATTTAGCATAATTTTGAAGTAAAAAATTATCTTTTGGTATGGACCTTGCTGATTAACTGCCTAACAGAAAACATTTACCATGTAGTTTATCTCTTTGTAGATTCTTTCTTTTAAGTCATTTGCCCGTAACAAGTTATTTATTATTCACTCTGTATGGAACCCAAAATGTTTTCTTACTTTCTATAAATATTCCCTCTCTGCATTTGCTGGACAGAATTGTAGCCAGAAGCATATTTTTTTTTTTTTTTTTTTTTTCAGGAGCAAATACAAATTTATCCAGGATTAAGTGTGACATAGATTGAGGACTCTTATAATTGTGTACTAAACTACTGCAGAAATTGCTCCTACTAACAGAGCCACGAGCAAACTACCTTATATCCTTTTCACTTTGTTTTACAGGTCACCGCTATAGGTCACTCCTTGAGTTACCACTATTTAAAAAGCTTTGCTACACAACTTGGCTGTCAAAAGGTGAGAAAAAGAGATATCCTTTTCAAGGGTTTCAGTCAGCTCGACTTGAATGTCAGTGTTAGTGTATTCTTTCAGGACATTCAGYGCAAGTATCTTTCACATCAGTGTGTTTCTCTACAAGGCAGAATCTGCCTCTGAGAGTTATAAGGAAGGTACATAATTTGACCCTTCAGTAGACAGAACAGTAGTGGTAGTGTTTTAACAACACTGCTTAGTGGCATATTCAGCATGCTATATTCAAGTCTTATGATTATAAAATATGCTGGGAAAAAATGAGTTACTGTATACTGGAAAGTCTGCATCTCTTAACTGGTTGATTATTATAATGTGCATATCCTCAAATCACAACAGTTTGAGGAGTGGTTTGCTTTTCATCTGAAGTTTTGACTAGAGATGCTGTGTCAGATTCTTTCTTTCCAATCAGCAATAATGCAAACCATCTCTCTTTTTATACTAATGACAGCAGTTTCTCACACTGAAAAGCAGTATTAGGAAAACATTTACTAAAATATCTTTTAATCTCTGTTTTACTGATTTCAGATAGGGATTCAAAGAGGACACCCAGCATTACATGAACAGCTAGTCCTCTAAATCACTCTGACTAACAGGTGATCCACAGAACTAATCACAGCTTGCAAGTTATCATCATCTCCAATATATATATCATTATTGATATAAACAAGACAGYGTTTAATACAGCACACTTTCAGTGTTATACTAGTAACATTTTAGGTTGGTAGGAATTCCATTAATTTCAAAGGTCAAACCTGTATTTCKCTTTCACATAAATGCTGTTTACAATTTTTGTCATGCAGTCAATGTGAAAAGAAATAAGTATATGAAAGGGAGAAAAATCATTACAGATGTGAAAGAATAAGCTGAAAAGCAGCCCAGAAAGGTGCTGGAACAGAGGAAAGACTGATTAAAGGGTGGGAGACATGGACACGGATAAATAAAGGAGGAGTTGCTAAGGAGAGTAAAAAGAACAAGACAAAATCCAAAAGGTTTTTGTTTGTTTATTATAAAAACAAACACAGCAAGTTTGACTTGGATGTGAAATGAGAGCAAGTTCATTCACCACTACTCTTTGACACAATAAAACTTTTTTGCATTTATAAGATTTTTTTTAGCAGCATTTTATATAATGTACTCTGAAGGACCAGACTTGGAGCTGACAGAAAAAGTCCATGCCAACCCCAAGAGATAAGAATGAGAATAAGGATGCCAGGTTGGTAAAATCATGCACAGGGTTGTAGAGTTTGCTGTAGGCCTATTTCTGGATGTTATTTGTAAAGAATAAAGACAGAGTATGAAGACAAGTTGTTTCCCTCCTTCATACTGAAGGAGAAAAAAATAAAAGGGAACTCATAAAGTAACATCCACCTTGAAGGGATGGAGATATTCCTAGAATAAATAGTTGACAGGAGGAAATGACAGACCTCTGTCTCTAGCTAAACAAGATGATACTTAATCAAATTAATTCCTGGTCATTACTTCCAACAGTAAACCAAAGTAAACCAACAATGGCATTCGGCCTAATTCATTTCCCACAGTAATTTCTGAGTATCCTTGCTTAAAATGCAGAATCATAGCTACTTAACACAGGCAATAAACTCTCTCAAATTGTCCCTTTCCTAAATTAAATGCCTTTAAATATGTAACAAAACTGTATTATCTGTTATACTGTACTACCTATTACAAAACTGTATTATGAATATGTAACAAAATTGTATTAGTGTGTTGCACTACACACATGCTAAAAGGAATAACAAGTGTCTCTGACAGGCATAAGTGCTTATTTCCAGATGCATGATAAAACTGAATTTGCAAAACAATTGTCCCAGATATTTTTCAGTAYGTTTAGTTTAGGTACCAAATCTATTTGAAGTCTATTTCAATTAATAGAGTCAGTATTGGAAAACATAGGTTCTTTCTGTGTCTGCTAAGGCAGAAGGAAATACGATCTTAAAATCCATTYTGGATTTTCAATGTGATCATGGGAGATGAAATGCTTTAACAAACGAGATGTATAATATTGCTGGATGCAAATCTCTGCTGATAACTCTCCAGTCTCAAGAGTTCCGTTCTCACAACATGAAGTCACTGATTGGCAATTGACAAACTTGGTACCACTGGCTCAAAATTTTGATTTTTTTGGAATAAAGAGAAACTTCAAAAAGGTTTATTAATACTCGAGACACATTCTGGCTACATTACTACCATAGTTCCCAAGTACACAGTCCCTTAGAGCAGTAACATTTACGGACATGCTTTCATTCACCAAATATTTATTATTTAGTTATAAGTCTACTCTAAACCCATATTGATTTAGTATAAACTTCTCAGTTTCTTTTAAAAATCATACACTAAAGCAAGAAACATTTTTATGAGTTGGCTCAAKAAAGAAGGATTTTTCCTGCCACTTCACCAAAAACAGAGTCCAGACAAGACTAAGTTACTATTCAGCCAAAGCTAAGGGCAAGTTTCTACTGGCTTAGTTATAACTGATGTATGCCAAAAAGTATTTTCAAAAAGAAGGCCCAAATTTTGTGCTGGGAACTGCACAGGCGTACACATATGATAAAAAGTAAGTCCAGTAGGTTACACTACACTTTTCCAGCTTTCCCCACAAAARGAGAACTGCATTCCAACTACTCCAGCTATTTACAAGGAATACAGGTGTCGCAAGCCTAAATTCTCAGCAACAAGGCTCAAGGCTCAGTAACAAGATCAAGACTGGACGAAAATCATGTAAGTTATAATCGTATCCTTCCTACCTCCCTCATATGAAAACAGCTTTATCATGATCAGAGTATTTATCTCAGAGATGGAATAATAACAGTGCACACAGGGAGCCAAGAGTGGATGTTAAACAGGTTTTCAAACAGACAGCACTTTGTCGAAGCACAGCCAAGAATTTGGATTTATATTAATTTCGCTGTTGGTACATGTTTGTGCTGTTTTTGGAGGGTGCACCTTTTGYTTTTTTAAAACAGAAAGCCAAAATATAACCAGCAGCTCACACTGCCTGATGATGGTCCTCACATAGTGGAACAGAATTTAAAGCAAGAAGGTTTAAAATTATCTAGCCTCTACAAAGCTCTTTTTTTTCCCCTTAAATTCTACATCCAGTTGTCTTCTAYGGAAACAGGCAACCAATCTGTCTCCATAGATAATGTCAATAACTCAGGTGTAGCATCACTTAACTTGTATTCAGTACACWGCAGTTACCTTCAGCCTTCTCTCTTGAGAAGCTAAACCACGTGATTCCTGCAGAGGGGACAGTCAGTAACTGTCCCAGGTAACACACAGCTTCTCAATACATTTTGTCTGAGAGTGCAAATACAATGAAACGCATTGTAAAAATATTACCGAGGGGGAATTTTTTCCGTGATTATTGTGTCTGACACTACTTGCTCAGATTACAGGGGAAAAACCATGAGACTGCTCTTTAACTGCCAGTTCTAACCCTTAATCCTGGTATTAGRGTTTCCCCCCAGCCTTTAGCAAACAAGCACTAAGCTCTCTACTCTTTGTGCACAATGTCATGCTCTAAAAACATGCTTTGTCATACTCAGTTTTTCCAAGACATAGCTATACCCCCAAACTGCATTTTAGAGGCCATTCTCCTCATCTAGAAAATGAGATTTTGACTTGAAAATTGTACATCTATTATGCTTAACAAATTCCTAAATTGCTTGAACAGAAATTCCAAACAACTGTCCTCCTTCCCCCCTTTCCTGTCATATACTTGATTTGTTAATCCATTTCACTGTTGTATTTATGGTTACCCACTTCGGTTTCACTATTCAGACAGGAGTTAAGCTATATACTGACTTGAAAATACTGTTTACCAGCAAAAGAAGCAGCAAACCCAAACTGAGTAAGTAAGAGACATACATATTTGCTAAAAAGAAGACGATGAACAAAATGAAGTGCAAAACATGAGCGTCATTATTAAAAACTGAGCCCATGAAAAATAGATCTTTAAAAATGGCAAGTGAATAAAAACACCTTCCCATAAAAAAGACGTTCTTTTCCAATTAATCATTCAAAAAAAAGTTAGCATTCCTTAAAAGAAAAGTGGGGCTTACTGAAAGAGATAAAACCATAATGTGGTTATAAACAAAATAAAACATGTAAATAAGGCATAAATAAAAAGTAAACATGCACATCTAAATAAATACCATGAAAAGTATCACTAGTGAACAAGTCCTGATGACCAATATGGGTTCCCACTCCTAACTCTGCCACGGTCTCACGGATTGTTTTGGAATATCTCAGTTAAACTGCATTTGAAGGGGAAATGAAAATGGCAACAAAACTTAAAATTCATTTTGAGTCCTAAAGAGTGAAAAACAATTATCATAGGAAAAAATTGCCCTATGAACATGAGGGTTATTACTGATAGTGACAGAAATTAGTTTGAAAAGCCATCAAAATATCTACTGCCTCAGTGTACCAGAGTTCACGACTTTGCAAACTGTGCAGTGAAATAATTAAGACTTTCCTTTTTTTTACAGTTCATAAGGTATAAGCAACAACATTCTAGAGAAGTGATCCTGGATATCAGCTAACCAAGACAAACAGTGTTATCATTCCCCCTTTTCATTATCAGGTATTGGTGGGTTGAAGATGAAAGGGAGAGACCTCTGTCAACACAGCATTAGGAAAAGGATAACTTATGGCTGGTGGCGGTGAAGAGCAAATATAGCAGAAACCTGTTATTTAATGGCATATAGAGGTGGAGTTCCCGAGCAGTGTACACACTGTGCACACTCTTGTGACTGAGAGATGATACGGACACTAGGCTTCATAAAGCTACTCCTGAAGCCCCTGTGGGGCTACATGTGTCTCTCTCTGCTTCATTTCTCCGAAAAGTTTGGTCAGTTATATATTGGACATTATTCAAGACAAAAACTTAGAGAACAGAAGTCTCACCATTTTTTCCATGGGAAAGTATTGTTTCACATAAACTCAAGTTTTTCTTGGAAATATATCCATTTTTGATGACTTTTTTTTTTCTTCCTGACAGAAAGGTGCATATAGTGCATTTTGGGAAAAGATACTGCCACAGAATAGCTACCAGTAGAGCAGCTTAGAACACACAAATACAATGTTCAAATCACAGCTTCAGATATGACCTTGAATGTGGGCAGCAACTACCTCAGACTGACTTTGTTCCCAAGCCACAATACAGAACGCAAACAAGCAAAGTAACCTTGAATTTTTCATAACATATAGTTTTTGTTTCTTGGCCAACTCTACTTGCAACCTCTCCTTTCTATGAAACTTCCTGCTTTTACAGGGGATGGTTCAATTTTGTTGATGCAATCCATGCCTGCATGAGTCAAAGACTATTCAGTTTCTGAAACCAACCTATCCTGTTCTTTATAAATAAAAACATATATGATAATTTACTTTGATTATATCATTAGAAGGGTCTCATTTCCCACAGCCATCAGCTGTTATGTCACAGGTTTGATGACCCTGTTTGCACAGCTTTGCACCCATAGAAATGAAGAGCATATGAAACCGCAAACTTCAAATCTCTTTTTATTAAATCCCTTGATTTGGCAGGTTTAGCTCAGTTGGTCAGAGCATGGTGCTGCTAATGCCAAGGTTGTGGGTTCAATCCCCATACGGGCTATGCTGAGGGTTGGACTAGATGATCTCCAGAGGTCCCTTCCAACCTTACCTTATGATTGTATGATTATAAAAGAAACTCCAGGATGTGTGGAGCTGTGTTAATTCTCTCGTTTCCAAAGTGGGAATATGAACATGGGAATTATTATACCCTAGTCATTTCCAGCTGCTAGAATCTCGCTAGGAGTTGGCCAGCTTGAATACAGTCTGCTACACTGAATACTGCTATAGCAAAGCCTAGAATGGCTGCTGCCATATTTCATGGCTAGTTTAATTTCCATGTGTATTATTAATCAATACAAGCAAGTAGCATAATAATAACCTAGAATCATCACTATATTCCTGGGTATAATATACAATATTTACTTAGATTTAAGATGATGATGAATACAAAGGTAGACACAAATAACTTTTTTTGCCTATTTAAAGAAGCTTGATCTTGAATAAACGGCAAGCCCAAGGTGTATCTCCCATCAGCTTGTACAGTTCCACCTCCTCAACCAGGAACTCAACACTACATCTCCTCCCTAGTCAAGCTTTCGATTGCATGTTGAGTCTTTACCAACTTGCTTTCTACTTTGCATGAGCACTACCTCCGCTTGCTGCTACATTTTCATTAAGAAACTCAGAACGAGTGCAGAGGAGGGGAAACAGCTCAAAATGTGGTAACTGCATCTTCTTCACAAGATGCGTTACCACAGGCTTGCTGATCCTTGTTCACTGCTTCGACATGGTTTCTCAGTCCATAGCGGTGTAAACAACTGACTATACTTACTTTATCTATATCTGCATATCCTGTGACTAGAACGTAATTATTCTATACTTCAGACTATCCTGCTAAAAGAACCAGTGTCTCAGTTCTAAACAGAAAATGATAATTAAATTGCGCTCTTACAGCATTTTTTCCTGAAACAAAACCCAGACCCTAAACCAAAAACGGTGTGTGTGTACATATGTATTAGTAAGACGTTACAGGGTTAAAATAAAATAGTAAACACATATGTTGTTTGCAGTCACAATTGGAAAACTTCAAGAGTATTAAACCAAAGAGAAGACAGGTATCAGAGAGGGTAACCATTGCTCTTTAATGACTTGTAGTATTTAATACACAAGTCTTGGGAAAAGACGTACTCAGCAGGGCTATCTTAAAAATGTCATTGCATCACGGAATACAAAGTATTTGGTATTTGTTATTTTGGTAATTTGCTTTTCAACAGAATTGTAAATCTTAGAACATGTTCAGTGGCCATGAGACAAATGAAACATGGTAAACATTTTCTGGGATCTTCTTTTAAGATATTTTTATTTGTTTTCCACTCTTTGAATGCAGAAACATTTCTAAGTTGTCATATCTTAACTAATTATATGATAAAATAGCATCASAGCCTATTAACATCCAGTTTGATAATTACAACTGAAGTATGAGTCCTTCAATGAGTCCTGAATACACAAAACAAAAATTAATGAATACACAGAACTTCCAAAACATAACTTGGTTTCTAAAATAGGAGATATATGCATTGCTCACACACATTCAGAAAAATACCAATCAAATCTGTCTAGGAACAGATATTGCCCATCTTCCATTTTAGGTTTTTATAAGCCATTTACTTTTTCATAATTTTGGAGCCAAGATTACACAAAACATGACTACAGTCTATAAAATATGCAGATTTACATACTAACTATAACAGCTTGCACACTGTTTCAACACATGCTTCTGCCTGGGTTTCTGCAAACAAATATTCACATATGTGTATGTTTTGCAGGTGCAGTTTAAATGCTTTACAACAGGAAGTCTTCAAATATGCAAGTTCAAGATTTTAAACAGGTAGTAGTATATTTAATGTTCTGAAGTCATTCCATAACATTTTGGGAAAAAAAATGCAATTCAACAGTTTTGCTTAGATTAGAAGAGAACACTTGTTTATGTCATTTGTTTTATTTAGGATATTTTGCATCATTCTTGTCAGAATGCGAGTTGTCTCAAGTCTTCTTACTTCCTGGGAGTCCTGCTTGTAAAAGAAGATTAATCTTTTTATATTTCACCTTCAGCTTTTCAGCAAGAAACTGCCATCTGAAAGAAGCAAGTTGTCAGTATAGTACTAACTCCTGTCAGCTGCAGGAGATGAAATGGAAACAAATCTAACCCTGAAATACAGAAGAACAAGTGGAAACCACTTAGCCTAATTCACTGGAATACTGAGAAAGAAGAGAATTTATTTTGGGAAAGGGCAGTTTCTGGTTTTATCAAACAGAATACTTTTGTGATGCCACCACACAATAACATGCAGCTGTATCAATTATACAGCTATGACAACAACATTCTAAAAATAAGTTTTTAAGATATGAACGCAATAACAGAGTACTGCTAACATCTTGAATCCCAAAGAAGTCAGAGGAGGGACTTACAAACAACAAAAACCCAGCCTCCAAGAATATTATTCCACCTGCCTAAGCTAGAGCATTTTCCTTCTCCAATATTTATAGCTATAAGTCTCCATCTTCAGATCTTTTGATAACTATAAATACTTTAGGCTCATTGCTGTCACTATGGGTAATAATAGACAGAAATTACCACAGGCATATGATAATGAAGTTAGGGAAAACATAGAAAGAAATGAAGAAAAAGTCAGTTATGAGCTTTGAAAACTTTCAAGCTTAGGCAAATAGAGTCTCAGCTAGAAGTTGCTTTTTTGGCAGCTTTCTAACACTGTAAATTCCTATCATCCTGAAACATATTTTGCTCAAGGGGTTATTCTTGTTCTGCCACCAGAACAAGGGGGAATCCTGAATGGCTGGCAAGACGCTTACTTTTCTTCTTGAAGAATGGTTCCATTACAGTGGACAGTAAAGTAATTCATTAGAGCCCTATTTCCTTCCCCAAAGCTAAACTAAATAGCCCAAGTCAATTTAGCTAACTGCCAAGAAAAATGATTTTTATTTATTAATAAAGTTCAAGAGCTTAGAAAAGAATAATAGACCATATCTTATTTTGTCCATCGTGATTGGTGCCTATGCAACCAGATGAAAAAGCATTACGTCTTTCAACTGGTTAGACAGAAATGAGCAATTAGGAATGGAAAGACACAGGAGCTTTGAATATAGATTTTGTTGGAAAGGAAGACATAAGTAAAAGGAGACGCTCTGAAGCCTTAAGAATTTGATAAGAGTTTCTTAGCAAAAAGTAATTGATGTTCCATTTTATTTTCAACATATTCTACTTGAGAAGCTAGGTTTATACCAAAATATCTGGACTACCAGTTACAGTAAAAGCATAAAATAGTTCACATGTATTGTTCTTGAAAATACAGCATATGATTCTAGTGTCATTAACATATTTAAGGAGCACTGAACAAACATTAAAGCTGAAGTCACAAAGTCATTCTGCTGGTCCTTCTTATTTTGAAAGGACTTGTTAAATTCCCATCACTGCCCAAGATACACCCATTCCAATACTTAGTAAAAATATATTTTTTCTATTGGCAGTTTTTCATATAGGTAGGTATTGGTCATAAACAAAATACCTCACTTAGCGTAGATTCGTTTTGTCCAGTGAGGTTAACATCTTTAAGCTCAGCCTTTCCTAAAGAAGTGGTATCTCTAGTTTCTTCTAATTCTTCTGGATTGCTAATGATGAACCTGACTTTCTGACAATAGTCTTGATAAATATTATCAAAGTAAACCTATACAATTTGTTAGTATAGTATTACATGTTTCTTGTCAACATGCAACTTTAGTTGCATGCAGATTAGAAATTAGTAAATTGTCCCAAATCCCAAATGCAATAATATGGCCATCTCATTCTTCTTTGCCCCCTTCCCCCCATTTTAAAATTGCCTTGGTTTGGTAACTCTCCGTTATGCTATGCTAATATCTGAAATTGATGTGGTTTTATCTTCAACAGGAGTCATTCTTATAAAAAGTTTCCTCATATTCTTATTTTGCAATGGACTTCTTCCTAGGGACTTGCAAAATCCTTCCAGTATCTATGCACTTTGTGAAGTATATGAGAGATTATAACGATCATGGACTTCATGTTTAAATGTCCTTTTGTTGTATATACAACCACTGGAAGGTTTATTTGATGAAGATTTTCTTCCCTGTCTTAAGCATTCCATAAAGCTTACATTCTGATACCTTACTGATGCCCTGGAAAGGTAAATTAATCTTAGATTATACTTTAAAGGAAAATTAAACGTACTTATTCAGGGCTCTTGACTAATAGAGTATAGCTCCTGCTTGCTTGGTTGTTGTTACGGCTCTGGCCCTTAAAATCTTAAAGACCAGAAAATAAGCTACTGCTTCTTTAATGTACTGTAAAAAACATTCCTGATGAGCGCAAGCTTCAAGATGCCTTCACTACTTCTTTCTGCAACAGCATGTCCTTAATGACATACCACCAACCTTTCCAATGCACCAAGAGCATGCTTATTCCTCCTCTACTGGTAAACTGCCCACATCCTCTCTCTGTGGTTCCCACAACTATCCCATCTCAAACAGCTGTAGTATGGAAAACATTGTAAATATATGTAGCCACCGGTTTCATTCAATTTGCAAACAAAACAAAATAACATTTTTTTAAAAAAGCTTACCACACAAAAACATAGAAAAATCATACGAAAATGCAGCGGATTATGAGAAGTGCGTAATTCGAAACCCAAACCTATACACGCCAGTGGCATAATATGCTTCTCAGGCAAAACAGAAAGAACAGGATCAGCAGATAAGCAAACCTCCACTTCCCTGTTCCTCCGAACAGCACCCTACAGCCATGTCCCCTCCCAAACACTCAGGTTGGCTTTCCTGAAGATGGACCAATAGCTTAGGGAGATAATCACCCACACAGCCTCCGGAAACTAATAAATAAATAAATAAATACAGGATTTCTCTTTTTCTTGGATTGTTGTAAGACTTACAAGAACTGAGCTGTCTCAATATTAAGTATCCTATGCAACACAGCTCCATTGAGCCCTAAGTGGAAATGGACAAGTAAAAAGAAAAATCAACAGGCAAATGCTACTAAATGTAGCATTTCTTTCTCTCTCTCTCTCTCTTTTTTTTTTTTTTTTTTTTTTTTTTTTTTTTTTTTGTTTTCTTTCAGGAACATTTCCTGATCACCTCTCTTCAAAAACATTTCTTTCACGGCTGGTTTCAACGACCTGTTCTACTCTTTAGAGAAGTGACACAATAATAACTTATGAAACTTTCTAACTAGAGTGAATACAGATGAGAATCTGAAGACTAGTGAAACACCAAAGAATCAGAGGAGAGAACATTTATGAAATACATTTGGCATTAGAAGTAAAGCTATTGGGATGAATCAATTAACACTTGTCCCTGCTATGATCACAGGCCCTCTACTTTCCTAAAACCCCTAACTTATCTTTTCACACGACGCTAAAAAAGATGAGAATGTCAACTGCTAAAAGGTCTATAGTTTTGTCAAYCTGACTACGTAACAGAATTGTTGTGTGGCTATTCCACAGTATTTTAGTCTTAGATATTTCATACGGTTACACAGCAGTTAAAAGCTAAAGACTTTTATCCGTTTAGTTTCTGAATAAGAACTAAATGAACTAAATCTTTCCACTCAAGTCAACAGTTACACCACAGATCAACATATACATGGTATCACTGCAAAATTCAGCTTTTATTCAGCTCATCAGTTTACTTATTTAGTTGTTCAGTTTTTAGTATTCCATAATAAATTTGGGATCTGTCTAAATCACTGGGAGGCAAATTTAATTTTGAAATAGTTCCATTCTTATGTCAGGTATTTGTTTTAGCTGGCTTAGTGAGCTGCAAATTTCCTATGGTAAGATTTACTGAACAAGGGAGCCTTTGTAGAAGGCAGCAATAGTAACCTTTTATCTGAGCTTACAGAACATTTAATTTGGGACTTGCAACTTTACAGTGTTGTGAGGTTTCCTTTTGTACTCTTAACTTCAAACTCAAGGGCCAAATGGTACCTCTGTTTATATCCAAGCAGTAACTTGTATCTCAAACTGTAGTTTGCAATGCAGATAATTCAGATAATCAAACAGTACATTTTTCAACAAGAAGAGCAGTAAGTGCTCAAGCAAGAATGTACGAATGTCCTGTGTAACTTCATGCACCTTTTTTTTCTTACAAAACTGGAGATTTGATGCAGCAGATACACAGGTACTGCCAGCTCTGCAAATAAATTAACTGAACTTGCTGATGTCACAGGAACAGCATGATGGTCTTTGCCATGCCCAACTGAGGCTGTCAAGGCAGAAACAGAGAGGAGTGGCTGTTGCAACAAAGCTGTGCTGTCAAATAGCTGTACAGGGAGAGGTGCCCAGAGCCTCTGCAGGAGCAGCCTGCAGAAGTTCAAACAGTTCAGGTGGTGCTGCACTGGTTCCGAGAGCTAATGCAAACCTCTCCACCCCGAGAGAAAAACCACCTCTCCCCCCAAAACATCATTCATGTGTTCATGCAAGGAAGCAAAATAAAACAATCTTTTTGTTTCAAGTATGGCTCCAGCCTGTAAAGTGATTATGTATGAAGGAAAGAATTCAGTGCAACTTTCAGCTTTCATGAATTAGCAGAAGTTTCAAATAAAG
This sequence comes from Rhea americana, assembly GCF_003343005.1. Lineage (NCBI taxonomy): Eukaryota > Metazoa > Chordata > Aves > Rheiformes > Rheidae > Rhea > Rhea americana. Next base: position 56,362 of record NW_028186514.1, on the reverse strand, counting down.
AGGAAAAAAACAAGGTCTCTTTGAGATACAAACTGCCTGCTGACACAGGAGCTGCTGACACAATAAACATGGAACCCATGGCATATCATTCATGCTTCTCTTCACTACCACTGTCAAGTACAGGGAAGACAGAAAGCACTTTTCTGGAGCAAAAGCCCCATGCGTGATCTTCATCTATGTCATTCTTTTCTCATAAGATAGAATACTATTTGTACAGTGAACAAGAATTATATCTGTACCATGTATTACCCAGGAGCTACAGCTATAAGCAAGGACACATTGCACTGAGGCACTGAACAGCCCTCTCCATCAAGTTTCAATTAGCCTTCAAACTCAATTACACTGCATAGAAAATAAGCTGGAATACTAAATGCAAGATGTCATGTTTCATAAGAAATTTAATAATACTATATTTTATTTTTTCATTGACATTTACTTTGGTTTTGAACTCAAAATATGAGGCCAAAAAAGCAAAATAAATTATCTTATGAAAGTTAACAAATTATTCCACTGTGCATTCCATTCCACTGGGCAAATCTGGCTGAAGTGGACACAAACTTGTCACATATGCAATAAGGAATTTAAGAGTAATACATGTTCCAATTATAAATCTTAGAGGTTACAACTTAACATTTTAAATTAACTCCAGGCTTTAACTTGGAATATGTATTTACTCCACAAAGGAAAAAAAAATAAAGAAAGGAAAGGTGATTAACAACGATCTGCTTTTCTGATCACCAGCAGCTAATAAGACTGTTTATGAAACACTTGAGTAGCAATATGATAGATCTGGCTGACAAACTGCTGCATGATCTGAGGTACATTTGCATAAACTCATTTCGACTTTGCGTTTGAGCTTTTACCTGCTGTTACCACCGCCTCTGCCGCCGCCACCACCGTATCTACCACGGAACTGTCAACACACCCGTTATTGCTTTTTGCGAGGGTAGAGGCAACGAGCCATCAATCTTCCTCTAACTCTCCCCGTTTTAAATCCCGGCACCAAGCGCCGTGTAAGCGATGCAGAAAGGAGTGTTTTCACCCCCAGAACTGCCCGTCCGCAGCTGGTGACCCGCGGGGGTCTGCGCGCCGCAGCCGGGAGGTTCGCGGCAGCGGCGGGGTGAGCCCGCAGCCCGCAGCGCCCGCCGAGCTCCCACCCCGCGGGAAGCCCGTGGGGCTCCAGGAGGGCTGAACCCCCCGGGGCTCAATCGCTGCCTTGCACCAGCCGCACGAGCGCGGCCAGAGGCCGGGGCTGCGCGGGGCTCCGCGGCAGGTACCGCTCCCGGCGC
>NW_028186514.1:43295-53832 GCF_003343005.1 Rhea americana | reverse complement strand
CCGGCGGCCGCTCGCCCGCTGCTCCCCTCGCGCTCTCGCCTGCCCCAGACGTGCCGCCTACCCGGGCCGCCCCGCCGGGCCCCCGGCCACCACGGTGCCGCGCCCGCGCACGGGCCGGCAGAGCTTCCCCTGCCACCGATTACTTCATCTTTWAAAAAAAAGAAAGAAATAAGAAATAACCTGCTGCCCTCCTCGCCTTTTATCGCGCCTGTCACCCGCCCCGAGTAATTTCTGCTCGGAGTTTCCACCCCTTCGGGCAAAGTGGGAGTAACTCAAAGGTTAGCGGTGCCCTGGGCTGAGCGGAAAGTACCTCGCCTTGAGGCGCGGGGGAGGAAACTCCCTGCCGGGCCCTAGGTGCGTTCTGCCACCTTCCCGGCGCGCCAGGCCCCGCGCTGCCGAGTCCTGCCCTTCGCTGCCCTTGCTCGTGGTGCTTTCCCTCCCCTTCAGGGGCGCCCGGAGCGGTATGTCCAAGGCCCTGCCTCGCCGGCCCCCCGGGCAGGGCCGCGGGCGCAGGTGCGCCGGGCCGAGCGTACCCCCGCCGGGCCGAGCGTACCCCCGGGCCGAGCGCCGGGCCCTTGGAAGGGCTGCCGGGCCGTCGCTTCGGCTTCGGTGCAGCTGAACAGGTCCCAAAAGAGCATCGCCCAGTCGGTCTGTGCGGCGTGCATCTCTAATAAAACATTCAAATGCAGCCCACGGAGACACCGTGCTGATTTGCAGTCTCGATGAACGTAAGGCTGTCAGAGCATTTTCAGGTCGTGTGCTAAACCCTCACGGCACTAAGAAAAGGATGGTTTGTTATCTTCATGTTACAGGGCTGAAACTGAAGGTACTCTGGTTTTGTTCAAGGACATTGAGGAAGAGATAGTAATGGAACAGTCCTCTACTCCCACTCTTGGAGTTTTTGAATACCACATAATTTTTCTGCTTTGCCTTGGAAAAATCCCCCCATTTTGGACATTTATCTTGAGTGTCATTCCTCAAGCTGCCAATGTTCAGATGAGGATGCTGTATGTGACAAACCCATATATAATAACGATAACATAAAACAGTAGCATCTACATGACTTCAAATACTATGGCATTCTTGACCTAAGAACTCTATGCTTTTAGAGACCACAATTTAAACTACGTAAGTGCTGAGCTACCATGCCTGTAGGGTTACCATGGGAGCTAAAATGAGTAATATTCTTTGCAATGAGACATGTTTGTGGCAGGTGAGCTAAACTCAGTTCGTTCGGATTTGACAGTATGTCTTGTGTCATGACATTGCAAATTCATGATAATTCAAAACTATCTGGAAAAAAGGGACTGCTATGAGACAAATTCAAGGAAATATCTTTTAAAAAATAGCAGAAGCAAAAGCTACAGAAAATGAGATGTCTCTACTTTGGAATTTTTGCTTACCTCTTTATTAGATCAGAAATTAAATTACTATAAATATAGAGAACATGGCTCTGTCCTCCACAGCATCAATTATCTTGTGAATTTCTAAGCAGAGGCTATTCACTACAGAAGTGGGAAAGGCACAAACTGTTCCTTACAAGAATGGTGTCCAATAATTTGTTGTTCTGGACAGACTACAAATACCTATAGTCCAAAATGGAAAGGAAAAAAAAAGATAATTTTCATATAAAATGTGAGACAAATGTAACTGAAATTGGCATACTGTAGTCCTTAATTTAAATGCTGAGAATATTAAAAAAAAAGGGGGGGGATAAGTCAGTGTTGGATGAGAACTGTTCATCCTACAAAGATGACAATAGCACCAGGAATGAAGAGCTGAAGGTGTCAATGCTTGCAGCCTGTACCAGTTGAGGCCACTCCAACTCTTCAAATTATCAAATGCAGCTCCTACCTACTTTTTTCGTTTCATGGTAGAAACCAAAGACCTAAAATATTTATTTMTCCTGCAATGTTGGCATTTTTAAATAAATTGCTCTTTAGATAGCATTCATAAAACAATAATATAAATTGTATTTCAAATAAATTAACTATTCTGATTTTTACAAAAAAAAAAACTTTTTACAAAAGTTTTACAAAAYGAGGACTTTAAGAACACTACAACGGGATTTAAGAGCCGGTTGGAGTCCTATCCATGAGGCCATGAATGCATGTGGTCATGCAGTTGTGGAATCTCCATCCTTGCGGGTTATTTTAAACTCAGACACTAAACTCAGGGACTGGAGAAGTCCCTGAGCAACCTGATCTARTTGATCTGTGTTGAGGAAAGGGCTCTAGAGGTTTGTTTCAACAGGAGTTAGTCTATGAATCTGTGTAGTTAAAAGTGAATAATGCGTTGTTCTTCTGCATGTTCTTATTCTAATTTGTTAAAGTGTTATTTATCATTGTGTTTTCTTTCCRGTCAGTATTTACATTTGCTTTACTACAACAAAATATAATTACTACTGTATCAAAGCGTTGGAGAATAGCCTCTTTATGGAAACAGTTCTGAAAATGTTACGTCTACAATGAATAGTTACTAGAGGTGGTCAAAAAACCCAAAACATTTCCTACAAAAACCATGTTCCTTTTTTGGTTGAGTAATTCCAACCATCTTTGATGTGCCATTTCATGGGGGAGAATCCAAACCAACATTACAAAGGGAAGAGTGATGGTATTTTACAACTTCCAATATCAAGACCTTTTTATATGAAAATTTTATTATCTGTTCATTAGTATGTCATATGATTTCTTACATTATCATGGCATCTTATGCATTATTAAAATCACCATAGACAGCATTTTAGTATACTTAAATTAATTTCACTTTCCTCCAGCTTTTTTTTTTCTATGAGACCTCACTTTGAACTACTGCTTTACATTTAATAATGTCAAATCTTTTTGGAGTATGATAATTGTTTTGAATCTGGGGGGGTTCACTTGTTCCCACTGATATTAACATACAAATTCTAGTTTCTTTGCTATATAATTAAATAAAAGAGTTGGCTGATTGTCATACACAATTATATTTGCTACAGTTTGAGTTCTTTTTTACACAATGTTTGAATCTAAACTACATCTGTTTCATATGAAGAAGTCAGTGAATTTTTCAAGACTTTCATAAAGCATCAATTTAAAAAGATGGAACAATTCAAATTCAAATTCAATAGCTGCTCCCAAGAAATAGATTACCAAGAAAGTCACAGGCCTTTCCTCTAGCAATGCAGACTGTGAACAATCCATCTGTCATCACAGAACGGTAAGATTGGAAGGGACCTCTGGAGATCATCTAGTCCAACCCTTAGCATAGCCCATACAGGGACTGAATCTGCAACCTTGGCGTTAGCAGCACCACATACTAACCAACTGAGCTAAACCTGCTATGCTGTTTTTCATATTCAATAAAATTCTACATAAAATTATAATTGTCCTATGCAATTCACAGTTAAATTTTGTAACAAAATGTACATTTTGTCACTTTGACAATGCTGTGATGTATTTCCTTGCAAAATATTAGACCTATATGCATYATTTCTCATTTGTAGGCTTTATTCTCACTATCCAAACTGTTTGGTAATGTCAGCTTTACAAGACAAAATAGGATACTTACTCATGAAAAATGGAAATACTGTTTTTCATGATATTTTTCATGAAAATGTACCTTAGTCACCAATACACACTGCTGAACTTCCTGAAGCACAAAGAGAAAATTACTCAATATAAGAAAAAGTGGTAATCTAAAAAGACCAATGCTTTATGTAGAGACTTCACATGTGCATTTCACAGAGGCTTGCAAATCTTGCTTGGGTTTTCAGTTTCAGTGATAGGCCTGCATGAGAAAACCTAGCAAGATTTGAAGCATTATCTTTTTAAATTTACCTTCTTGACCTTACATTTTGGTCAATGTTATGCAAAGRCAGGTTGAATTTTCCATCCTTTTATTTTTGATCATTCCAACCTAGTGGTCATTGTGTATGTTGTATCTAACCAATGTTCTTATTCACTATTTATTTATATGGATTTAACTAAGATGAAAGTTTTTCTTGTCTATAAGTACTATAAGCAATATTCCCTCCCTTTCTCTTTCCTGTATGCAATTACTTGCAAAACCCCCTAAAGTACATATCTCCTCCTTTCTCATATAACCAATCCAATTGTAAGTATATATATTGAAAAGTCAATATGTAGTACTCTAGAAATCCCAGATCTTGATCTTGTGTGCTTCAGTTCTTGCCAGAAGCTTACTGAAGCAGGTATATATTGCAGCATAATAAACCTGATCTACTTCATACCACTCTGGGAAATAAATTTCAGTGCTACAGTTAATCGTTTTTATGATCTCACCTTATACTGTTTGAGACAGAGGGAGAAGTGGCTTCTCAAGTGAGGACCTTTCAGTCTATTTAGGGTTTACTATGGCCAAAATCAGTACTTCAGGCTCTATACAGACACCTGTTTTCTAGGACGTCTGTGGTACAGAGAGCCAATTTGTAAATTAGTACTGACAGAGRCCTTAGCAAAGATGCCCTTGTCCCCTGTTGAGAGTGAGTAGGGGATTCTAGAAACAAGCAAATGGAAGAAATTATTAAAATAGTCTAGCTAAGATGCTTGGAAGCATAAAAAAGGTAATGTAACAAGTGGTCAAAGATTAGAATTGTTTATTAAAGTGCTTTAATAATCTCTTTCTGGAAGTATTTACTGAAAAAAACCCTACAGTGTATTCAGTTGAACAGATGTGTTCTGAAACAAGAACATTTTAATTGTTGTCACATGGAAAGTTTTAAAGAACAATTACACTGAGATTTTTCAGTACTTCCACCATGCATTTTTATGTGACGGAACTTGTATTTCAGATAGAAGTATTTTCTTCCTTTTGACAAATAAACATGTGGTGCACTTTGAGAGCATTTCTGATTTCAGATAGAATAGCTCCCATCTGGCCTGTCTTTAAAGTATAAAATTTACCTGGGGCTCTTCTAAATGTAATCATTAATATTTCCCAGAAACTACATCATAGAATTACAGGCACTACAACTTGATTTCTGGAAAGGAAAGAATAAGAAGGATAGTAAGTCAGGTAAGTTATTTCATCAACCTAATTTCAGTGGGACTTTTGCCTGAAAGATGGAAGACCAGGCCCCATGTTACTAATCTTTGTGCCATTTTCCTATGTTTTCTTTCTGAAAAGTAAAAGCATATTGTCTAACTCAGTTTTATGTTCACATATGACTGCAGCCCATCCAAAAAAAAATCATTATGATTTTAATTTGGATTGTGTTTTTTTCAGTTCCACGGGGATGGGTGATGACAAGATTTCCTCTTACTTAATCCATATACATATAGATCAACAGAAACAAAGGCTGATGAAATCCTCTGAAAGTTTAGGTTTCAAAGGACAATTTATGAAGTAAACAAATAGTATTTTCATTTCTGCAAAGGAACAACGGACACTGTGAAGTTCAGTAATGGTATGTGTCACACTTTTATCAAAAAATGTTTGTATTATTACAAATGGAAACTATCCACATTGCACTGGCACTCTGTTTTCCTTTCTTTTACCTCCACCCATTTCCTTCTGTTCTTGTCTCTCTCCTTTCACTTTGGTAGTTCAGAAACATATATAATATCCACTTACTGCTGAGGTCCAGTACCTGAAAGCCAATTAAATGACTATGTTACACTTTTTCTTCCCCCCCCCAAAAAAAACCTATTTTTCTCTCTTTTTCCATTGAGGACTATTTGTCCCTCTCTGCCTCCTTCCTCATCAGTCTTACAGTTATTTTTTACTCTTCCTTCTGATCCTTATTTMTTTTTCAAGCATTTAGATGATCCTTCTGTTATTTTAGAGGCCTGTTGCTTTCCCCACCTTCACTCTCACTGCTTCTTTCAGTTCCCTAATGAAGGGCCGAAGTCACATTTTCTCCTGATGCAGGTATCTCCAGTGGTTGTGCAATTTCTCCCTCATCTCCTCTCCATTATGATTTCATCCCTTGTCTGTCGCTTAGATATAAGATATCAGATGACCAAAGGAGAAGATGAGATATTCCGTAGTAATATAGCAGGCTTGACAAAATCTTTCAAGGAAAATTCCCAGATAAGCTCCTGTCACCTTTACCATTCTCCTATTTCCCAGAGTTTTCTTATGTAAAGTTCCCATTTACAAGCAAATAGTTGAAATAAAAGGCAGGTTATAGTGGAGAAATAGAAGGAAATACTGCATTTGGATTTCTAAAAGATTTAAGTTCCTTATGAAAAACTACTGAGGAAATTGAGTGTTAGAGGTTGAAAGGGAAAGCTAAGCTGTGGTTTAGAAACAGAATTGTATTTTTAACAGAAAATAAATGTTCAGTGTTAGCACAGTACAGGCTCAAAAGTATTCTACAGTTACAATGCAGAATTTTGTCACTAGATGATTGGTAGTCACAAGTCATTTCTCCTGCCTATAGCTAAGCTGCTAAATCTGGTGCACTGAGCAGCAGCCAATSAATTGAAAAATCCTGAAGGCTAACTTTGTATGTGCGTGGTGGGATGGAGAGGGTGGGGAAGAACAGAGACAGAGTGTGTGTGTGTTTCCCCCAAATTCTTAAAGGTTTTCTGGCTCTCTGATAGGATTTCATCTGCTCTTGTCCTCAGTTTTGAAATCTGGTGTTCAGGTTATATCCAGAACACTCTTTGTGGGATATTTTTCAGGATATCTCCTCTCCCCTCTCACCAGATCCCTCAAGACTTACTGCTACTGTGACAACTAAAATAAATCAAGAAACATTTAATGGCCGAATTGAGAAAGAATGGAGGCAGATGCGGGCATTTAGAAAGAAATCATTGCTTACTGATTTTTGTAATTGTTTCAAATATGTGTTTGTATATGTGTCTCCTTGCCCATCACATCCTGCCTATCCTTAGATTGTTATCATTCTGGCATAGAAACATGTATGTTTGGGCAGCACCTTACACAAGACATCCCTACTTCTGAAAAATATTTATTATCATAATGTATCTTCCATTGTCTAGTTCCAGGATCCGGTAGAACTGTGATTACTAGTTTTGTAGTTTTTCTTTCATGCTATGATAAATCTTAGGTTCCTCTAAAAATAATTTATAATTAACTTGTGGAATTCATTGGCTCAAGAAAAGAACTGTATAGGATTTAAAAATAGGTTAGATATTTATATGAATTTTATGTGCCTTTTTACTAGCCAGGATAAAATTTCATAAAGGAGGTAAGCTTTCGCACTTCAGAACAAAACTAACCATTATCTGGGGCTGCAAATAAATTTTACTGGCAGTCATATAGTAATGCAGCCCTTGAAAGATGATTTCTACCTTTCCTGAATAATCTAGTGCAGACCATTATTGAAGTCAGGATAAGGCATGAGAGGGATTAAGGGGTTAATTTATTATTGAGGGATAGACATCACTTTGTCAGGGACAGACACTTCCAGCTGTAGTTGAGGCAGTYTTGGCGTGACTGATTTGTTCCACAGTATTTAAAGAGTCAGTATGAACTGAGGACTAAAATTGAAGTCAGACTTGGTATACACCTGATAAGACTACACAGCTACCTTAGGATTCAGCCGTTTTATCTCAAATGAAAATATTTTACATAATTAAGTGAAAGCCAAACTAGTAATAAGTTCCTTTAGAATTTAATGTAATACTTCACCAGCAAGTAATCTTTGTATGGCATGATGCAGTAATGAACACTGGAAAATGAGGGGAAGTTAAGATTTCAAAAATAATTTAGTAAAACTTAACTGTGGCTGGACAAAAATGCTTCTGGTTAGACTTCTTCTTCGGCACAGTTTTCCATCACTTGGGGTCTTTAATTCAAGAGTCTGTGGTTGTATCAGAGATAGACTATAGCTCAAACAAAAGTGTTATCATTAATGGAAAAAATGCTATGTGAAGTTCTATAGCCAATATAATACAGGAGGTCAGAAAAGATCATCATTATAATTCACTCTTGATTTAAAATCTATCAATCTTCTAAATATCTACTGTTCTATAGCTAATTAATTCTGTAATAAATATCATCTAAATGCTGGTGAGATTCAGCGAGCCCTGCGGTTGCTGCAGGAACTCTGGAGTCTGGATGTATGATAAATAGAGTTTTAGGGAAAGTGGAAAAAAGCTACCATAATACAGCAAAAGTGTAAGACCTGGAAGAAAATGGAACATAAAACATTAGTTTATACAGGAGACTTGCCTTGACTAAATGTGAAATAAATAAGGAGTAAATTATATCAAATTCAACAAAATATTCACACAACTAAAAAGAAAACTACAGATGTAAAACTGAGGTTAGAGAAAGAACAGCAGGCACCATAAGCAGGCACTTCACTTACGCTCAAACTATCATAATAATAAATGCGATAGAAGTTTATGATCTCAAGAGATGTGATCAAGGTAAAAAAATCATTCATAACTATGTGAGTTATAGCGAACATAGACGCATGAACCACTCAAAGGAACAGAAGAGTCTTTTTACTCTTAGCCATTARCTGTCTTCCAAGGAACACTTCATGATCGCAGCTTGAAAATGCTCAGCTATGAGTTTACTGATGACTTGTGGGTTTTCATTTTTACAATGGGGGCCAAAATGATGCTGTCATTAAACTTCTTCCCATGTGTGGGTGGAAACCACTAGTTCTCTGTAGACTCTTGGTTTATTTTTTAGTGCATCATTGTCAGTTGGTCAGTCCACTTCCCTGTAAGAACATGAGAGGTGTCATTCCTGTCAAAGGAGAAGGTAAATAAACTGAAAATAAAACAGTGAGGAGTGGAAATGGAGTTGGATATGTGAATCTGGATCAAACTTCAAAACCAAAATAGCAGAAATACAATTCTTTGTTCTCCATAATTTCTTTTAACTTTTGAAACTATACATTTTCTTCTTCCGAAATATCTTATTTGTTATTCAGTTTGTACTCCAAGGAGCAGGACATAGAGGACATATATATCACACAAAAGGTAATGTGCATTAAAATTACTATAACACTAAAACAGTTGATTTCAATTTTATTTCAAGCTCTAGGCTGACTCTGTGGCAGTTTTGTACTGTGTGGCCAGATCTCTTCAGAGCCCTCTTTCTCCTTACTCAGTCTTCCCTCTATATTCTACCACCTATCCAAAAATATTGATGAACTTTTCCTTAGATAAGGATCAAAACATAAGTTTCACTGTATCATATTGTGAAATGTAGATACGTAGATACATTAGGAAAAGGTTTCCCAACACATGATTTCATTATGTAAAGCTGCCAGTTTATTGAAATTGAATTAAAAAAAAAATGAGTCAAAATATCTGTGAAAGAAGTCAGTATTGGAAGCATTTAACATGACCTGTTGGAAGTTATAGAGAGGGTTAGCTGGACAGATAGTTGAGGCCTGTTGGTGTGAAAAGGAACCTGTGTGGTCACAGTCGTCAAAGCTCCTGCTCTTTTCAAGTAGCTTGAATTTCTGGAGAGTGCCTCGAGAGAACAGCCTCTCCTCTGTGTAGGGTGTAAAATTTACACAACAGGCCTGCTGCCTCTATTGCATTACTGCAGTGGGGTCTGGACGCAAYTTGTCTCTGCAGTTACCCAGTCACCTGTTCACCTGCTGCTCATTAGATTTGGCAGGCTTTTCTCTGTCTGTCTCTCTCTCCCTCTTTTTTCTTTTTTTTAATTTTTTTCATTATATCTTGCATGTGTTATGTTTTAGTTCCCTTCCTGAAACCAAGTGGTCTTTGTAATAAACTTTTCTACTTTTGATATTTCTATTTTTGGTATTTGGCATTTCAAATCAAGAGTATATGCATGAAGGAGAAATCATATTTTCTGGAATACTGTTGAACTAGTATATATACACATTTTTAGCTTTGGTTTGTTTTTTCTGCCAGAACAGTGTTTTTTTCTCTTTAATCTCTTTCAGCAATAGCGACTGTAGAGGCTGCTGTTACCAATATTAGGCAAGTGTTTTTCCATTCCAAAAACAGGAATTTAGTCTGATGGTAGCCTTCTAAAGGAGTACATGGAGCCTTTAGGTGGCAGCCAAGGGCTACAGTTTGAATTCCTAGATTTATTAGTTGTGTGGTTTATGATTTCTTCTTCAAATTGCAAAGAGGATATCTAATAAAATCCATCTAAAAGTAAAATGAAATAAATTTTACACATGTGAAACAATTTTTCAAAATAAATATATCTGGATACATGGAAATATTCCTGGGAAATTTCTCTGTGGCTTGTTGCCCTTGTGTGACCCTCTTTCAGAGTATTCTTAGTAACACACCATAAAGTCTAAATTCTTACTCCCATGGAGAAATTACACATACAGTGGCATTCAATATGGTATTTTTGTGTTACATCAACTAGAGTGTGAATAATATTCAGGTCTGTACCTGGGAAGAGATTGGAAACACTAGACAGTCCCCTACCATCTACCTCCTGTGCACAAGGGCCAGTCATGGCAATGGGATAGGGAGTGTGGGTCCCCTTGCCTCCCTGCACAGTAACTGCTCTGGAAGGAGGAGTTGCGCAGTCTCCTGGGCAATTTGGATTTGCCATGGGAAATTCTGTCTCCAAAGGAATTCATTCAAATTACACTTTCAGGAGTGGCATG
>NW_028186514.1:0-43280 GCF_003343005.1 Rhea americana | reverse complement strand
TTTAATAAAATGGGCTTGTAAAAAATCTAAGATTAGTTTGTTGCAGCTATGCAATGAATTTATTGAAATTCTACTAAAATATATTCTTACAATATGTTATAGAGACATCTAATGATGTCAAAATGTTTGATAATCAAGATAAAACTGTTCTGAAAGAAACCGTGGGACTCCAGAGACATTTTCATAGGGGAAAAATACATTTTTGTTTTTATGAATAATAGCACAAAGATATCTTTTGATACTTTATTTTCTTGACTTACTGTCAGTTTCATATAAGTAAGCATGACCATGTTTACATTATAYATGTTGGGGGTTAAAAAACAAGATGAAAGATTTACAGATAACAGGTAACTCTCTGTTGATGGTGCCATTCCCAAAGTTCTTCTTTGCATAATTAACAATCACATGTAGCTACAAATCAGTTTGTTAACCTTTGCAGTTTAATGCAGTTTACATCTTCTCACTGCACCACAGATCCACTAAGTATTTGACATTGTGGTGCCAGAAACGTACATATGTGCAGAACAAACATCCAAATTCAGCAGTGAGACAAACAATTGTGTATGCTGATTATAAACCAGATGTGAAAAATCAAGAAGTTTAAAACGTAAATGACTAGTCACTCAATACCTAACAATATCAGATTGTATCAATATTTTCATTAGAAAACATAACTTCTTTTAAAAAGCTTTAAAAAGTATGTATGTAAGGTCTGACTGAATATGTGGATATTTTTAAGGTAAGAATATCTGTTTTTTTTTCATCTTTTTCTTCTCTTTTCTCTTTCAACTTCTCTGTTTTGCATATATCCACATGAATGACTGGAGAGAGATGTGAGTTCCATTTCCAGCGCTCTGAGTCTTCTGTGTRCAAGCTAGGGTCTCTCCAGGAGATTTACAGCTGTTTTACCACACTCCTGGACTGGGGCTGGCACATCCGCTGGCCAGCAGAGCCTATTAACTGACTTACGTCTGGTTAATGYTGAGCAGAAGCAAGGTGGAAGTGAAGAGGTACTAAGGCTCTGTCCCCACCTAGAGAGGTGCCTTGCTTTTCTTATCACCACTGTTATACCCTTATTACTCTGTGTCACTGCAAGCTAGCTCACCTCCCGATGCATACAAAATACAGGCATYAAGCTTTACAAATTCTTTGCATTTTGATCATTTATACCCATTATTTGGCCCAGACATCCCTTTATTGAAGTCCGTGTTTGATTTGGTGCAGGATGTCTTTTCTTTGTTCTTTCTTTTGCCTCCGTAAAGTGAAGAACAGGGCATCTAATTCAAGTAGTTGAGTTTATGTAGTAAACAGAATGATATGACTTCCTGCGGAATACCGTCAGGATACTATAAAAGATGCCCTTGCTCTTTCAAGAGGTACCAATAGAAGTTTACATGACAAGAAAAGGTTAAGGAAAAAGTCTTCCATGCAAACTGTGTGTATTTTCCTTATTACTGGCAACTTTGTTATTTGCAAAATAAAACATTGGAGAATGTCTTATTAGAAGCAAAGTTAGTAAAAGGTYCATTTACTTTTTAGTTAAATATTTTATTACTGTATAAACATTATTATTCAATTTTTAAAAGTCCATCCACCTCCTATTCAGCCATGCAGTCTCTCCTGGGGTAAAATTTCGTTCAAGGCTATGCCTCATGATAATGGTGTTCCGTGTAACTGTGATCAGCAGGGTGTTTTTGTTCTGCCTCCTACTGAGCTGGACTAAGTTCTTTTGTCACACATTTCCCTGCCTTGGGGATATTGGGGGTAGTTTTAAAATGTTTGTTTGGGAAACAGGCTAGAAATGATCTCAGAAGCTGCTGGGAACATGCAACCAGAGGTAAGAGAGGACACATCCACTATGATGCAGAAGAAATTACACGTTAGCTCACATGAATAATAACAGCAGGTGTGGGTAATTGCACTTCAGTGAAACTGTATCTGAAAGCACTTGAATTGTAGCAACTGCTACATTGCTACCTTTTAGGTRGCCAAGGCTTTCAAATTAGGTAAAATTACTAGCCTATTAGAATAGAATTAAATAGAAAGAAGCATTAAAGCAGAAGTGTTTCTACTTTTTAAACAGAAACACAGCAGAAGGCCAGAGCCACAAAGGAGGTGATTAAATAGAAAAAAACAGAAACTACTTTYAAGTTTCTAGGTAAGCCTTTTCAGGAAGAACTCTTTAGGAAGAAAGCTTACGGAGAAAGATGTGATACATATGGATGCAATGGATGGGCTTTAGGAAATGTTGACAGGTCTATAATTTGTAGTTAGGTACTTTTTTATTTCATTAACACATCTTGTTATGTCTTTTTATTTGTCATGTGTAAAATTTATGTGTGTAGATGAGTGTGTATGAGAAGATTTCAGCTTTTGGGAACAAATGCATCTGTTCAGTATGAAATATAAATGTTGCAGGTATTCTTCATCACTTGACATCATGCTGCTAACAATATGATTTTGAGTGATAAATAAGAACATTTCACAGAAGAAGGCTGTGATAGAGCTAGCCAAGAAGAGATGTGGGATAGTTAAAGAGAAACAGTCTAAAGAGTTCATAGTTGTCAAGTTATCTTTTTTGTTAGGTGATGCAAATTTACATTTGGTTAACTGATACAGTAGTGTATAATTCACCTGAATTTCTTTATGAATGCTCTACAGAAAGCATTACTTCTCACTGTTAACATTATTGTTAGTTGGCTAGGTCCTGTCCTAAAGCTTGATAGGATGGTCTCAGGTATTCATACCGCTATGTAGAGCCAATGAAAAGTTCTTAGCTATAAATTTTTTGTTTTGAAACTGAATTATCTTCTGGAAATATATAAGCTTGTCTACAGTATCCTGGGAAAAGTTCTTCAGCCCAAGATGGAAAAATTATTAGTGAAGATGGTCTGCTGGATTTAACAACCTTCACATTCTGGAAAAGTGCTCTAACTATTGGCTTACTRTCTATATTGATGAGTGAGCTTACCAGTCTGTCTCTTGCACTTCTTATCTTTTTTGAGTAAAACTTTTTTTTTATGCATATTTATGCAGGAGAGAAGCTTTCCCTGGACGAAGCATAAGAACATGACTAATACACGGATGGCTCTCACACACTACTGTGATGAAGACAGTGCAATGTTTATTTAGAATAACATGTAGTTACACAAAATATACACAGTGCTAGAGACTGATAAACAATAGTGTTGCTTATTTTATTCAGCTCACTAGCTGTTGCGTATGTTTGTACTTTTACTTTTGTCTTGTGTATCCTCAGACAACCTCTAGTATGACAAAGATTCCAATACGGCCACAGCAAAAGACATTTACTTGTTATGTGATTCAAAACACACAGAATATTCCTATGATGTCACCACACATTTACAGGCAGTCCTTGGATAGGAAGAGAAAGAGCTTATATATCCATTATCCTATTAAATGATGAGTCTCCAAATATTTCTTTGTCAGATAAATGCTTTTTAGTATTGTATTGAAGTATCCATCTTCCAGCTTTTCAAAAATTGCATATGAGATATCCTCATCACCTTAATTTCTTGCAATACGGTGAGTCTGATATTAACTTTTCTTCTCGTATTTCAGTAAGATTTATTCCTGACCTGCTCATTGGTTCTGCTTCATGTGAGATAAAAACCGCAGCTTTCAATAGGTTCAGTACTTCCAACTTTCAATATTGTTGCTTAATTTACATTCCATGGGGTTGATGAATGTCCATAATCTTCATTATGGGATGATGCACAGATGTTATACTGCAAGATATGTTTTTCAGCTTGAATTTTAGGATGGAGAAAACTAAAACTGTATGAACTTGAGTAATAACACAAGTTGTTCTCAATATCTTTATTTCTGATGAAAATTATTGTCTGTCTTTCTGCAGGTTTTCGTAGGTCATTCAGGCGGAAGTTGTTGAATGACAAATATGGATTAACTCTGCAAGTGAAAATTCTCTGCTAATACACAGAGAGACAAATTTTCAAAAATGGCCTGAAATTCAAATTACTTGGGTYCTGAGCAGCCTAGTTTTGGTAGCTAATTTATATAGAAGCTGATTTTCACTATAGTTCCCACAGAAATCCAGTGGATTGCGATCTGAAATCTAGATCTGAAACAATCTAGTTCAGCGCATGCATTGCAGCAATAAAGGCCACATATGCCATACTGGATTTTTTTTTTTTTTTAACCAAAATCCAATCTTAATTCCAAACAAGAGTACTACCCTTTTCTATGTTTCTTTTTTTTTTTTTTTTTTTTGCAAACTAGGAAAGTTTAGTTGAAATGATTAACAACTAAATTGTTGCAGATTCTGCCTAATTTCATTATTTTTGACTTCATGGAAGAGGAAAGTAATTGTTTCAATGCTTTTACTCAAAAAGAATGATACTATCTTTACTCAGTAGCTATTTCTTAGTTACTTCTTCATCATTCAAGCATATTGTTTTRACTGATATTCAGAAACCACTCCCAGAATTGTATATCCTGTTTACTTCTGCCACGTAGATTTTTAAAGCTATATTCGTTGCCTGATGGCAGGGCACCTATCCTATAAACAAACATGATTTTGTAGTTTAAAAGAGAGTATARTGTCTCTGTACAGCTTTTGTCTATTACTGCCAATTAAATCATTAACACTTCATTTATGTTTTATTGTCTGGAGTCTGTGATTGAAATACAGCAAAGTGACTCACTGTAATATAAACAGGCCCATATTTTGTTTTTTTTAGCTTTATGTTTCTTGTAAAAATATCTGCATACCAGCACTAATATGGATGTGGCATCATTAGGAAAGAATTTTCAGACAGAATTACTATTCATCCCTTTCACCAGAATACTCCACCTATTTAAAGATCTTAAAGCAGGCAGATGGGAAATACCTAAAAAAATACCAACGCAGGGGAAGTAGAAAAGGAACAGGTTGRAATGGGCCATCTGTGAAAACTTCTTGAATGTCAGATATAAGACCTGCCATAGAGAGTGAAAGCCTCATTGCCTCCAGATGATGCAAATGCTGGGTCTGCCTTAAAATATCACAGAAGTGTTCAAGTTTCACAGCAGTAATTCTTGTAAATTTGCTCTATGCCTCATCCAAATTTGATTCAATAGGTTAATCCTACCCCAAGAAAAAAACAAAACAAGAGTCCTTTCCTTTATATCAGTTTATACAGAGGATTTTCAGTGTTGCTGTATTGTGCAAAGCAGGAAGGCCRACTTTGGTCAAATCTGGCAATTTAGTAAGAATTCTTGAAATTATTTGAGTGAAAATTAAATGGATCATTTTACAACTAAACTTACAAAACCTACCAGTTTTATGAAAACTCATGACAAAAAAGAAAAAAAATACTGTATAACTAGTGACTCTTTTTTCTTAAAATATGTTTTTTTGTCTGAATATGTAATAACTTTACTGTCTAGTAATTTCTAATGAAAATATCCTCCCTTTTTTAGATTTATCTGGATGCAAACATTTGAAAAAATGAAGTTACAGTTGTTTCATTAGCTCTAATGTTAAATATTTTTTCAACACTGTTACCTTGTCACAAATAGTCCTTAGCCATAGAATCCTTGTGACCAAAGGGTGAGCAATTAGAAATATGAGCAGGAAGTGATACTAGCTATCTTTTGAAGAAGACCTCTAAAATAACTTACATAATCTTGAAAGTYCTTTTAAAGTCATCTTGCCCTATTCTCATGAGATTTTCATTGATTTGTTTATTTTCTAAGTTCAAGTTTCTGAGCAAAAACTTGGAATATGTGTATATAACAACATAATTAGTGAATACAGTAAGTGAGCTGTTCAAATTGGAATGAAAAATTTCCCACCAGATTTTATAACAGCTGCTAAAGTCATGTGGACAAGCCTGTTCCCAGTCTGAAATCACAAAAAAGAAAGATCAAAAAATTCTTCAAAACTAAAAGAAACTCTGGCAAAACTATTTATTTATGAGAGTTTTAAAATTGTTTCTGTCCAATATTATTTTATAGACAATAGACATCTTTTAAAATATTTCAGGCTCAATTTAAAATTATTCACACAGATTCTCCATAGGAACAAACACGTTACTATGGTGATGGACCAGAGCAAATGCAAAATATARATACAGATAGATTCCCCAGAGGGATGTAATTCAAAGCATAATAGAGCCACATGAGTAGTATAAACATTGTCCTGGTATGCCTTGTTTTCTCCATCAAAAGTACAAGAAAATATCCATAATCCTAAACTAGCTGTTTTTGTTTCAGGAAGTGCTTTAAAACAAGATCAGAAAATCTTAAACATTCCCCCTCCCCCTTTTTTTTTGCATAAAGAATAATAGAAAACTTTTTTATTATTGCTTAAGTGCTGTTGAAATAAAAGAGAAAATAAGAAAGAAAATGGACACAACTTTAAAGAAAAAGAAATGAGGACTTTGCTGATGTAAAGGGAAGATCTTGTTTGCTTGTTGTGAGTTCAGTATCCATGAAAAATGTGTAAAATTTTATTTTCCTTCATCATGATAAAATAGTGATGTGAGTTAGTTATGAAAAACAAAGCCCATGTGGAAATTCTGAGAGAGAAAGGACAAGTGCTTCTACTCTAAAAGCCAGGCATCTGCCACTGAGCGTAAGCAAAAATCTCCATTCATTTTTCAGATACTAGGTCCTCCAAGCATGCAGTTGCAGAGATTTGATTTTGTCCCTGAGAAGCCAGCAGTACACATAAACTACCTATCTGAATCATTGTACGCCAGCTGTGATAACTGTGAAAGTGATAKAGTCTCAAATAATCAAGGAGAAAATATGATGATATTTCTCTCCAGTAACAATTAATTTCACCAAAGAGAAAATTCATGGCAAGAATGCTGCTACATTTATTGAAATGCACTATTCTACCTTCATACACTGCCTAAAATCACAACTTCTATTTCAGATTAAAAGTTCTCACCTTTCTCTAACTCTCTACAAAAACARTAAAAATCCTGGTACATTTTATCAATCAGTATAGGTTAAAACCTCTCCCGTGTTTGTCCTCCTAAGTAYTATTTTCACAAGTTTGTAATTCTCTGCAAGTATCTTTTGGGATTCAATAAATACGGGCTTTTATAGCATTGGATCACAGTGTATTACCACAACAYGAAGAAAAAAAATATCCAAACTATAAATTAGAGAGACCTCCTTCATGGATCCATTACGTCTGGAAGCTATTAAGGCATTTGAACATCTCTTCAGGGATGTTTCAGAGAAAATAGATCCATATTTTTGAAGTCATTTAAATATTTCTCTACTGTGTGTAGCTGTGATCATCAGCAAATTTTCTGAGCGAACATGAGTTTGCCTGTCATGTTTCATTATGATCCCTCTCTATACATATATTACTTAATATATCTGTATATGTATGAGTGGAATTAATCCCATTCTCATCTCARTCTCAGGTAGGCATCAAATTCCCTATACCCAAGTGCTTCTGTAGATAGTTTTTAACAAATACTCAAGTTCATATGAGCTGTAGTTCCTTTACAATTATATGTTTGAATGTGAGCCCTCTGGATCCTTATTTCTATTTTCATCTTAAAAAAAATAGACTGACTTGTTTTTTTAAAAATGGTCAGTAATATTTGATTAGGATTAACTGTCACCTCCTCATTCAGTTCTAGAGGTAGGTCCCGATCTTTAAGAAGTACCCTTAAAAGTTCATAAATATTATTTGAGCCAATTCCTCACCTAAACATCAGTTTGCCAAGCAGGGACTCAATCTTAGTAACTCTCTGACTAGTAAGTTCAAATGTAAAAAAAAWGTTCACATCCTTATGAAAGTCAGTATTAGAGAAAGCTTAACTTTCAAGAACTACAAATGTTTCCAATGCTGTCTGAAACAGGCTAATTTATTTATAAGACATAAGTGGCTTGATCCCTGGAGACAGATTAGAAATTGTCTGAGATTTTAGTAAAGTTTGAAGGGTAATAAAGCTTCTGTAACTAGTCTATAATTAAGAGGGTAAAAATGAAAGTAAAGCTGATTTTTGGTAAAATTTAATTAATTTGATTTTTTTTTCTTGAAAAACGTGTGTGTGCCACAGACAAACAGGAAAAAGAGGGATCAAAAAGAAACATGGTAAATCTAGCTTCAGGGAGCTAATAACAGTCACAGCTGTATTAAAATCCCATCAAATAAAGAATCCACACTCCGCACTAGATATATAACAAATCAGGGGACAGTAGCAGGGTTCTTCAGGCAGAAGCAATGCATTAAGATGATTACACTGTCATGCAAGCTGTGCTACTACATTCAGAACAAATGCATTTTGAGTGGTTATGAAAGACAGAGAGAGAGAGAGAGAGAGAGGTACAAACCAGATGCTTTTTTTTCTAATTAAGCTGTGGCACCACCATATATTTTGGACATGCCATTCTTTTTTGGTGCTGGTAGAACCTGGCTCAAAAGTGAGGTATTTGGGCACTGTCGACATRCAACAGGGAGATGCAGAAACCCAGGAATGCAGAGCAAGGAACAGAGGGGTGGGAGTTCGCTAGAAAGCCAGGTATGAATAGTCTCTTCASGTATTCTCAAGAGAAGGTGGGTAGAGTTTGTAGTATGGAGGGGTTTATGTTCCTTGGAGTGTGCAAAACAGACCACTCTATAAACACAAAATGTCAAGAAAGGTCTGCCTACCCACACACAGAGATCTACATAATGACCAAAATATTCCCCCACGCAGAAACATGCAGCGCTATGATTTGCRCAAGAGGTACATGATAAGCAAAGTGATTGTAAAAGACAAAGTATCTGGAGATTACATCTAAATTAAAGAAACATAAATGTCTTRCTAAATGAAAGGAAAAAGAAAAGCAGACTCTTTGAGAAGGAAATGACAGGTTAGTAACGTATGTAATTAYTAATGCTTGTCAAGATTTTTTCATCAAAATGATATGACATCAGATATTGATTTGGGGGGAATCCACGTTATATACTAATGGAAAATTCTGTTTTTGCAGAGGTTCAGATTTCCACTGGGAAAGTCCAAATGACATATCTAATTTTGAGTTTAGGCAGTTTGAAACTGAATTAAAATTAAAAGTGAACTACAAGTAAGTATCAATTTGGCCTGGCAATAATGAAAATGAATAAAACTGTACAAAGCAAGATGAGGGTAAATATAAGGAATGAAAAATGTAACTTGAACATGATTYAGCATGCCATAAATCCTGAGGAAACTGGTAGACCTTCCATTCTTGAGCTCGTTGAAACCGAAAGATTTTAGATGTCCAAATATTTTATAAAGACAGGTACACATAATCTCCATTTTATAGGTGGAAACACTGAGGCCCTGAACAGACTACGGAACATTTTATATTAGCAAAAGAATAATAAAAAGAACTTAAGTATTTTTATTCTTTGTGTCCAGAGCCCCCAAGATTAGAGACTGTAATGCAAACTCTTAACAGATGAACTGATATGATTTGTCTTTAAGTCTAAGCTTTTGTTAAAGAACAGTAACAACAATGCAAGATCATTTAATCAAATCTAAAATATCAGAATTTAAAATATTGCTGGATAAATTGAAATAAAGACATTGTTTTCCTACAACCGTACTTTTTCCTGCRTGGAAGAATTAGTCAAAGAACTGGAAAACATCTAAAGCCATATAATGCAGTATTATTTCAAGGCAGGGGTCCAATATCACAATCAATCTAACTCAAGCCAAGCAGTACAACTTTCCATGCTATAAAAAGAACATGAGACTGAATCCATTGAGAACATTTATTGTTCCAGTCATATCACTGCTAATCAAACAGGCGACAATAAATGGATCAACAGGCATTTCATAATTAGATGTCCTATATGTAAATGTCAGATTTGAGTGTAAAAGTATGAGAACTAGAATGAAGCAGACGCTTTTCCCATTACAGTTTATGTACATTTCTGACAGCAAAGAACACTCATAAATAACTAGCCAGTCTCCCCAGAGTTTTTACATCTCTCCCCAGTTCGTGATCTTCTTTTCTTCTTGTGTGTCTGAGATTTTAACATTTTGATATATTAAAGCTTCTTTATCAAACAGGCTCAGTATCCTCTTGAAACTTTGACAAAGATTAAAATCTTTCAGTTTTTGCTAAATCAAGGGGAAAAACACAGTTCTTCAATATCAGGCCATAACTTCTCTCTTCCAAGAGAAGACTCATTACTATATTGCTAAGGAACAAACATATAGTAACTAGACAAGAAAACTGAACAGCTCTTACATTATTTTTTGGAGTATTTTATTTTTCCATTGGTCTTTCATTTTTTACAATACGAAGCAGTCAGTGAGTACCACYAGGCATGACACCCACTGTCATGATGCACAACGTGAGCTAACCATGTCCTGATGTCGGTGCAGAACTGCGTGACTGCCTTCAAGTGTTCTGACAGAGAAGCTCATTTTCCCTTCCTCCAAAGACATCAGCAGCAAAACCCAMGGAATCCAGATCAATGGCTGCTGCAGAAATCAGAAGGGATCATATGTGTTACAACAAAATAAGCTTCCTAACTGTTTAGAAAAGTAAACAGAGTTGAGAGTGCGGAGAAATCAATGAATGAATGAAGCTAGAAGCTGAAGACATGATGAAGTGCTATACTTTATATACGCAGGCCCATTTTGCAGACGTGAGAATAAGGTGAGAGTGACAGCTGGAAATTTTCTGATTTGGAGTTTTTCTGGAAGAGAAAACTAATCTGTCAAAAAATGTCAGGAAAGAAAACAGCTTTCAGAATTTCATCCTGATTTATGATGCTTAAAAAAAAAGTATACTTTTTTGTTGAAGCGGAAACATGCTTCCTGATCAGCTTCAAAGGAAATATTGCCTTAAAAGTAACCAGAGGTGAATGGGGGGAAGACAGAATAAAAAAAAGAGCCCAAATATATGAAGCAATATCTAAAAGACAAGAAACTTAAGTAGAGATGAGCAAACTGAAAATAATAATAGTAACAACAACAAAAACAACAATGACAACTATTATTGATCATCTGGGCATTAAATGCAAGAAATTATATTAGTTCTAGTGTGGAAGTGTGATCCTTTAAAAATATTCCTGATAAAATTGGGCAATTTCATGTCTGTATTTTCTCATTGTTTTTTCTCTTCGCATCATCATTTATTGTTTTCTACCTAGAACTGAATATTCACATATAATTTATTAGTATAACACCAAGGTCAGGACTAYTCACAAAAAGATAATCCTTCTAGGATGCTTCTCAAGATTATCAGCCTTTTGGAACAAAACCTATGGGTGAAATTCTGGCTTGGCTTACATTAATTATTTTCAATTAAACTGGTATTCTGTTTTATTTCCTTTTYCAAAATTTCATCTATGCAACTATGTATTCTCATTATCCTGGTTTTGGTGTCAGGAGCTTTTGTTACCCCATCTATTCTTGCTATATTCTTGCTTCAAGTTGACCATGACTTCTTTTAGTTCTTTCTGCTCTTTCTTGTAATTTGAATTTCCTTGAACTTTTAGAAGTTGTTCTTCTCTGGCCATTTGGCCAAATTTATATTTCACATAACTTAGTTTTTCTGTGACAGAGGATACCTGGACTGTGATTGCAACTTCTCTATATCTGTCTGTCTGTCTGTCTCTCTCTCTCTCTTTTTTTTCTTTTTTTTTTCCAGAACTCTCCTGAGCAATCTCATTTTCATTCTGGGAAGCAGTAATTCTTCTGTCATCCTTACTGGCCAACAATCTGACTTTTTCTTTGTGACTTGCTTAATCATGGTCTGGTTCACTTCACATTGCAGTTTATTCAGTGTATTCTTGTCTCAGGGTGTTTCCAGCTGCTCATTCTGTTCATCCTGACCACTAACATTTAAACTGACATTCTTATTCACAACCATTACATATCAGTTGAGATATTTTAATGCTTGTATAAACTTTATACAATTTGATTTTACTGGGTTCTTTTTGTTGGTCTCACCATGACACATAACTTTTTCTTTTTCTTTCAACCAGTTTTTAAACCGTTTTCTTCTCATGCACATTTCCATCAGTCAAGGTCATTTTCCAGTTATTTACCTCTGCAGTATAACATAATCATAGAATTATGAAAAATGTGGGTGGGAGTGGACCTCAGGAGGTGCCTAGTACAACCTTTTTCTCTGAGYATGGTCAGTTAGGAGGGCAGACTCCCTGTGGGCTTTATCCAGTCCGGTCTTGAAAACATCCAAGGATGGAGAATGCACAGTCTCTGCACAACTTTTTGAATGCCCTGGAAACTTTTCYTTATATYCAGTCYGAACCTTTCTTTTTTCATTTATGWCCATTTTCTCTGGTCTTTCCACTATGCATTGCTATGAAGAGCCAGGCTACATCTTCTCAATACCTCTYTATCTTCTTGTTGGTAACCTTTTCTTTATCCCCTATGCAGAATATTCTCCTTCTTTTCTTTGGCCACAGATGTCCACTGAACCAAAATCTTTATGTTATTTGGTCATTGACCATTGCCTTGAAAACTTAAACTAACCCCAGTATCTGTGATTTTCTGTTGCTTTACCCTTTGTTCCTCTCACATTCTGTCCTTTGCTAGCCTTTTCACACAGAATATTAATTTACTTCAGTCAGCTCTCGCAGGATCATTTTACCATGCTTTAGGTCTTTTTCTCTTATCAAGAGGTTGTCAGTCTGGGATGTAATGGTACTGCTGCTGCATGGAATTATGTGCTCGCTACCACCTTTACRACATGTATTTTCACAACAGTTAGACCCTGGACTCTGACTAACATTCACTGGACAGCCTCATTTCTGGTTCTGAAGCCAAGACATTCATTACAGCTGTTGCTGTGTTATCCTGTGTGTCCCATTGAGATCTGCTCCTATCATCAGGCTTCTGGGATGTTCTCACTCATTTAGTTCAGATCTGTCTTCACTTCTTCCTCTTTCTCTCAGATATTACTCGTTTTTGTTCTTTCTTCACATAACTGCCGATAAAGACTGGGCGATTGTATGTAATGTGAACCTCTTATATCAGCTAACCAAACATCATATTTTTAGAAATAGTAGTTCTTCTCTCAGGCAGACTGTGCGCTGTACATCACATGTCATAGTTACCCAAATCTGGTTATAAAGACCCACATTTTTGTGCCCTCACTTTTATTGTAGAATATCTTCATTTAACAGGGAAAGTAACAGAAATGCAGTGTCYGTACACAGCTTATAACATTTTCTACGTGCAGAAATACTCCTTAAACCTTCCTTAGGCCAGCTTTCTGAGGCATACCTAAGAGACTAAACAGCAACTAAGAAAACCTAAAGTTATTTACAAAGTAATCTTCTTCGATGTCCCCAGTCAAGATAAAATGTAATCATTCTTGCTTGACTGATGCTGTAAATCTCCCTGCTTTAGGAATTCTGGAATTGAAATTACCAGACTGGAATGTACCTTTAAAATACATAGCACAGAAAAAATTGGTTCATCTCATCCATTGGCCATTCACAGTGGTATTGAGTGAACCATAGAAAATTCCTTCTAGATCTCCAGAATATTCTATTATTGATTTTTATATGTGTGGATGTAACACATCAGTGTGAGTAGGTGGGCGGTTCTTTCACTTTATGTATAAAGACAACAGTATGGCAACAAGTTCTGTGAGAGATTTAGTAGACAAGAAGATTCAAAAAGCTTCATTACACATAAAGCAGGCAAGTTATGATCAACTCCACAGATTTTGACCAGCATGCTAGAAAAGAATTACTGAAAATGGCAGTAAGCTGGCCATGAAACTGTAGGAGAGCTACTTTAAGAGCAATCTGTCCTTCTTACTAAGCTAGCTTAAGTGGATTCATTAGTTTAGAGCTCTTGCTGTAATTTTTCTCTSTATAAATTTCAGTAAATCAGAAGCTAATGACATACTTTTGAAAGATCACCCAATAGGTAGCAGTCTCCACYGAGTTAAAACAGAACCAGGAGCCAAGAAGTGAGAAATCGGTGACAGAGGACAGGACAGATCTGTCAAGCCTCACATTGTGGTGGTAGACACACTCCTCTCCCCTGTCCCTACTTTTCCATGCAGTGGAACAGCTACCTCACAGCTTCGCAGCACAGCATCAGGATATCTTTCATGCCTTTTGCTGTGCCCCACGTGCAAAGGAAACTTTCTAGATTTCACATCCCTCTGTAGCAGCTTTATGCTATGGTTTCTTTCCTATTGCATAACCTGACGTATAGACCATAAAAAGGCTGACAAACTAGCATAAAGGAAATTGGGAGCACCACTGACGAGCATATAGCCTGAGAGCTAAGCTGAGTTGTGACAGGAAAGTCCGTAAAGGGCACGTCTGAAGAAAACTAAGACAAGTTTGGCATTTCAGTGAATAGATAGATTGACATGAAAGCACATCTGTCCCAAGATATATAATTTACATCTCACTCTGTTCTAGGTTTTGTGACCTTTTTAATATTTCACGTTTTGCCTGATTAACATATTTCTTCTGGTTAAAGAGGTTGAAAGGTTAGAAAGGTTGAAATCACAGAAAAACGGATATCTCCATTGACTCAACTGAATAAAAAGGCACAGCGCAGCACAAATTAAAATTATAATTAATGGAAAATATGAGACAAAAAACACGTATCAAATGTGAAACAAAATGTCAAGTACATAGAAAAATTGACTTTGAGGTGGCTCCTGCATAGCCCTAGATTTTCTCTCTATTTTGGAGATTTTCATCCTTCTGACTCTCATTTTTTTTCCATTGAGAAGCATCTTGAATGTCTTTTGCATTCTCCCTCTTCCTATAAATTCTGTTCTCTCCACATAGAATCGTAGAATCGGTAAGGTTGGAAGGGACCTCTGGAGATCATCTAGTCCAACGCCCCTGCTAAGCAGGGTCACCTGCAGCATGGTAGACAGGGTTGCATCCAGGAAGGGCCTTGAAGATCTCCAGAGAACGAGACTCCACTACCTCTCTGAGCAACCTGGTCCAGKGCTCTGTCACTCTCACAGGCAAGAAATTCCCCCTCACGGTCAGGCAGAACTTCCTGTGCTTCAATTTCTGCCCATTGCCTCTTGTCCTGTCACACGGGACAACTGAAAAGAGTTTGTCCCCGTCACCTTGACACCCTCCCTTCAGGTACTTGTACATATTGATAAGATCCCCCCTCGGTCTTCTCTTCCCCAGGCTGAAGAGGCCCAACTCTCACAGCTGTTCGTCACAGGGCAGATGCTCCAGCCCTCTGATCATCTTCGTAGCCCTATGCTGGACTCTCTCCAGTAGCTCCATGTCTCTCTTGTCCTGTGGAGCCCAGAACTGGATACAGGACTCGAGAGGAGGCCTCMCSAGGGCTGAGTAGAGGGGCAGGATCACCTCCCTTGGCCTACTGACAACAGACTTCCCAATGCACCCCAGGAGACCGTTGGTCTTCTTGGCCACAAGGGCACACTGCTGGCTCATGGTCAATCTGTCCTCCACCAGCACTCCCAGGTCCTTCTCTGCAGAGCTGCTCTCCAGCAGGTCAGCCCCCAGCTTGTTAGGGGTGCCCCTTGTGCCTAGTGTTATTTTTCCCTAGGTTCAGGACTCTGCACTTGCCCTTGTTGAACCTCAGGAGGTTCCTCTCTGCCCAGCTCTCCAGCCTGTCCAGGTTTCTCTGAATGGCAGCACAGCTCTCAGGTGTGTCAGCCACTCCTCCCAGCTTGGTATCATCAGTAAACTTGCTGAGGAGGCACTCTGTCCCCTCATCCAGGTCATTGATGAAGAASTTGAACAGGATGGGACCCAGTACTGAGCCCTGGGGGACGCCACTAGTCATTGGCTTCCAACTAGACTCCATGCCACTGATGACGACTCTCTGAGCTCTGCCTTTCAGCCAGTTCTCAATCCACCTCTCCAGTAGCTTTCCTGTTCCTAAAGCAGTTTTTGTGCAAGAATCTGATKTGTGATCAATGAGACCAGAGGTTCTCCGCCTTTCAGGAAATAGCATGCAGTATACAATTGTGTCTAATTTCTTTGTCATGGAAAGTTTGAGTAAACATAATTTGAAGCTTCAGTACAAGCTCTCATTTCTTTACAGTGAAACCCGTTACAATAGCTTCATCTTCAGCTCTCTTGCATGTGTTGTCATGTTGTCAGAGGCCTTGCCTGCTCTTTGTCTGCTTAATCTTACCAAACTAATTCCTTCTATAGTCATTGACTGGCAAATGAAATCACTCCTAGGCAAATCATACAAGAGTTTTCAATTAAAAATAGACTTTAAGATATTTATCTTCTACCTCAGAATGCATTAGAGGAAATTCCCTTGGACACACTGGAGTGAATATTCCTTATGGAACAGACTGAGCTACCATTTTGTTTTCCTGTTTGAAGATATACTTCAGGAAAAAAAAGGACTTTTTTTCCCCATTTCTAAGTACATAATTTAAATTCTCTAATGCCTAATCCTGYAAGTAAACGTTCATGTCACAATTTTACTACTGCTTTTACTCTGTATTTTGTGTGATACTCCTTTTTCTTGCACCCGTCCATTCAAAAAAATTGATTCCAGTCATCACATTTTGCAATTTACTTTGTGCATTTGAAAACCARGTTTATGAAATACAGAAATCCTGTGCTTGATAAAGACATATCAGAGATTGCCAAATTAGAGACATATAATCACTATTTTATAGTTAAAGGGATAGCAATCTGAGAGGACCATTCCACACTCAGGATTTTATCTTCACATAAGATATGGATGAAGTGATGAAAAGGATGTGCAAGAATATTCATGCTGTGTTCTCTTCATTAGAATCAGAAACGTTAATTTCTGATTGACATCAGTTAGGCTTTTGCCATTCAGGGATGAGTTTTCGGGGCAAGAATATGTGTGTCCTTTATCACAGTTACCAAGAAAGGTAAATAAACTTAATCTGCAGTATGGTAACATCTGTGAAGTGGAGGATCAATTGCAGCACAATTTCCACTTGCTGAAATAAACAATTCACATGTACATTTGTCATGTGTATGTGTATATGGCTCTGTTCTTTTAGTACATAAACTCCCAGTGAATTCTAAATTTATCCTGAATACAAAATGAGAAAATATTGCCACAAATTGCTGATTTCAGAACAATTCTATCCTAGGTAATATTCCAAGAAACAGGGAATTACTGTCGTTCTTTCTATTACAAAGTCATTACTGAAGTGAACTCAACTTCAGTCAACTGAAGCCTCAAAATAATGAGCTATAGCTCATTTTCCTAGAATTATGAAATTATATCTTTTTAATTTGCCTGCCATTTTTAAGTATTTAGGGTTTTTTTTCTTTCAACTTTGTCCAATCCACATAAAATAGATACACATACCTATTGTGTATCATTTCTATATTCATATGTATGTATGTAAAAGTATATGTATTGTTCTTACTTTTCCATATAAATATGTATTGATTCT
Source organism: Rhea americana (assembly GCF_003343005.1). Taxonomy (NCBI): domain Eukaryota; kingdom Metazoa; phylum Chordata; class Aves; order Rheiformes; family Rheidae; genus Rhea; species Rhea americana. Next base: position 25,910 of record NW_028186514.1, on the reverse strand, counting down.
AGAGAAAAAACACTCTCAAYTGCACTCAGACAAAATATATGTTTTCTGTACCTTGTCCAGTAGAAAATAATTTGCTCTATTGGGACCATATAAGGTGGAGCTATACTAAATCTTTCGTGAGTGCATGCATATTCTCATTCTTCCATTTACAATGACTTAYATTGTATTTTAGATCTTTAAAAATGATCTGATTAAGCAAGTTTGCCAGAGCAATTAAAAATAGACTAATTTTTTAGTTGTTAACGTATATTAAATTCCAATTTAATATCTTAACTCAGTTTATGGGCAATGTCTTGATTTTAAATAGAGAGACTGACAAGTCTATAATTATACTTCGTATAATTTCATCATTTTTTTCCAAGYAAGAAAAAATACTCAGACTACATGTGTAATACTTCCTTAACAGTCTTATTAAAAAATAAAAACTTCCAGTATCTGACTATATTAAAATGTTTAATGTATTTTTCTTATAAGCTGTAGGATAGAAAATTCTTGTTATCTCCACTTCACAGGCCAAAAAATGGAAGAAAAGAGAGATTAAGGTATGACCTTTAAAGGGTTTTAGCTATCAAACTCCTCAAAAATCCAAATTATCCAAGGTCATACAGGAAATCTGGAGCAATGTAAGGTCTCTCAAATTCCAGTCTAGTGCCCTACTCACATTGTATAAATAGCCTAGGTGATTATTGAAAATTATTAAAATCCTCTCACCAAAAAAAAAAAAAAAGTCCTTTAGAAAAAAAGGTTTTTGTTGTGTAAAGGCTYGAACCTTCATTCAGCTTCCACTAATTTTTTTTTGTTTGAAAGTACAGGATATTTTGCAGGACTAGGTTCCAAGTCTGTTCATCTATAAGTGTATTTCAATGCTTCACTCCTTGTACTGGTCCTCAGAAATGCATGTGTGCTTTTTATTCTGCCAACTAAATGCATGCTACAGGGTGCAATCGCTGTTCAAGAATTCTTTTTGTCTGTCACTCATGTGTCCAAGTAGCAGCACTTTCTTGGAATTAACTGAGCACTCTGTCCAGATGTTTCCTAACCCCTTTCTCAGAATTTGGTGCCTCAATTGACTAAAGATGAAATTTTCAAAGCATCACAGAGGGTTCTAAAATCTTAGATTCACAATTTTTCTTATGTGTCGGTTTGACTCTTCTAGCAAAGAAAAACACACCTTGTTTTTTTTTCTTCAATTAAAATCAAACACAGGAATCAACAAGCAACACAAATGCTGAATTCAAGGTTTAGAAAATGAAAAAGTTGAGAAGTAAAACTCCACTTAGAGAACTGCAACATGTTCATATGAGCTCCTCAGAAGGATGTATCCTCTGAAGGTATACAGATCCTCCAACCAAAACTTAAGTGTGTAAATCTTGTTTATTCTTACTAGGAGGCTGGCTAAGTGAGAAATATGGAGAGGAACTACTGCAAACTCTTTCAGTTTCTCCTCAAGACCAGAATAATATCCTTAATAGCTGCTTTCATTTTACTCTAACTTTTGTAAAAGCAAAGCTTTCCATAATGCAAAAGGGGAAAAAAAATGAGGGTTAATCAGTCCATTTCTTGCATGAGATTCTAATGAGATTGTAATGCAGTGATGATGGCCCAAAGTACAAAAACCTAATGTGCAGAGAGCCTGGAGTCTCTTAGTTGTTACTATTTCTAGGACTAAAACTGCACAGTAGAGTCTTTAATATTCTGCACGTAGCCTATATAACATTAATTCACCAGGTGAATGGAACATTCACTTTCTATTCTGCTCTAACCTAATAAAATTCCCAATATACAAGGAGATTATCTCTCTAAGTGTGTAACTGCATATTAGGGATTTTGTTATAGAACACTGTCCTTTAAATCCCRTGAGAGACTATTATGAATTTCGAAYSTGCCAAGTTGAAGCAGAGGATGTTCAATGTGCTTTTCACTGTACAAATGATTTTGGCATCTTTCGCTTTCATTTTATATCTAGGCTGCCCTGTGGAAGGGCAGCCTGTGAATTRTACGTTACAGACACAGACACACATCAGATAGGCATGGCTGTAAGCTGTTACACATATGGATTCTCATGATTATAATGTACTTTTCCAATTCCTCTGTGTTGCAGGCTGAGTAGCCAGCCAGGCAGCTGGGAATGGCTGCTCCTTCTCCRTATGCCAGGGAGCTCCAGTAGCAAAAACCTCTCTTTGAGGTAATGTTGCAGCTCTGCATTATCTTGCAATGGCAAAAGTGAGCTGCAATTTAATTTACTGTTGTAATCCCTTTTGTAGATTACTTCCTTTGGTGTAGTCTTGAAAAGGGAAATAAGAATATTATTCAAAGTGGTTTATATAGCAAGTTTTCTTTACTTATGATATGATATTTAAGCAGTAGGTAGCATAGCATAGAGTCTTCTTCACACAAAATGATRTTACTATAATGAGAGACCTATCTTCAAAATCAGTAGCAACTTTGACTGATAGCTGCRACTTTTGCCACTGAGATCCTTGAAAAGAATATGAGACTGCAGGCTGAGGGACTGCAAAAGAAGTCTGGGAGTAGAATCATTTTCCTGTAAAATGAAAAGATTTTAACCATTAATCATACTGAAAATGGGGCATTCTAATAGAATATTTAATTTTCTGCAAACAACTATATAGACCGATTATTTCCTATTTCAAAGTGACAAAATGTCCTTCAAAAACACACAGTTGGCTTTCTAAAACAAAAACAGGTTTCTCACTGCCAATAAGGATGAGAAACCTTCCAATAACTTCCGGTGCAGTTTAACTTAGCCAGTAATTTAAACCACAGATTCCAGAGTTGTGATCTCCAGACCTCTAGTGGCCAATACTTGATTTTATTGAACACTAAAATATATGTACAAGTAAAATTTTGATGCTAAGAGTGTTGGTTTTCCATGTGAAACTTGTAGGGTCGATAGAGGTCACTTCCTCTTAACAGCTCAGGAGCTATCGAAGAAAGAGCTTGAGATAATTCCCCTAGAAGAAATGAAGTAACCAAACATGCACAAAAACTTTCTGAACTATTTTCCTGAGCGTTTGCTTGTAGCCTGAAAGATCAATGATAATACTTTCCTCTGCACAGGCCTTAGCATAAGGAAATGTACTACAACGTAATATGCCACAAAGGCCTGGAAAATCAACAGCAGAAAGTAGTGATCTTCCCCACCTAATCAAGACCACAGAGACCTGAATTACATGCCCACTCCTCTCTATCATTCACTACATTGTTGAAGACGTATGTTGCAAAATCAAGGCCTCAGAAGTGAGGAAATATTGCAACTAAGATTTTCCTTATACATGATAAATCTCTAGTTACATGATTTTGAACTATTTTTACCTCTGGTTCCAGGAGACCCTTTCTTTTCAGATGCTGAAGACTCATGGGATTAATCATGGGACTGTCAGATTCCTTCAAGATCCTGCTCCAACCCCTCCAAAGAGGGGCACTTCAGGCAAACCTAATTTTCYTGGCTGCTTCTCTCTTTTTTGTGAATTTCTTCATAGAAAGAGGAGYCTTAGAGTATGATTATTTTTAGACTAGATAACTGATTCAGATCTGAAAAACATCCCCAAATTATTTGCAGGTTTTCTAGAATAACACTATAATTTTTTTACAGTGTATYGAACAACTATTAAATATATCAAACAGGGAGAAAAGACTCCTTAAGTTTTGTCTTGCTTAAAATTGTCAGTATTACCAAAAGAGTACACAGAAAAGCTACTCTGGAACAAGAAGAAAATTTTTCTTTCTCCCTTAAGGCAACACGTGCACTTCTGATAGCAAAGAAGAAGAAAGTGAAAAAGAAGCAAGAAAAAAGAATAAACTCTACTAACTTAAAGATGTTTGGCAACATTTCAGTTTGATAATTGGGCTCCATCATTTACAAAACTTAAGGATCATTTTGGTTTAGTAGAAACTGGGTACCATAGTAACAGGTTGCCTGTTTTTGTGATCATTGACTGCTGAAGCTGGTGAGGTTACTTCAGTGAGCAAGCACTGCTGCAAGCCGCTGGAGCATGCTGCTCGTTGCCCACAGATATGCCACAAMACCCCAAGCCCTCCTTGAGTGAAAAGCCCTCCTCTGCGTGCTTTCTGCATTCGTGCTTATTGGTAAGGAATGATATTACAGTGGAGCTATGGATAAAATATGCTCGACGCAATGACTTCAAGCTGAGTAAGAGCTGTGAATTGTTTTCTTGGCCCCAGTGGGATTTAGAATGGGTCCTCAGGTGTTTTTAAAAATGAAAAATGATTTTTAAAACCATCTTACTCTTAATCATTGCATGAAAAGCGTGTTTTCAAAGGATGACTCTGTAACAAGTGTTTTTTTGCTGATGCATATTACTCAGCTAAAGTTGTCGCGTGGCCCTATGAAGCATCTCTACATCTTTCACTTTATTAAAAATTCCAGAGTTTGAATTCTTTCAGTCCTTTCTCCAAGTACTTCAGCTGTGTTAGCACAGTATTCTTTGTACAAACAACCCCTGGCCTGCTGTTAATTGCTGTAGTGTACTAGAACAGACCTGGGCTCAATAAATTCTCTTCATCCCATGATGAAGAGTGGCTATATCTTTGTCTCCGAAATTCTTCTGGAGTTTTTGGGGTCCTTCATTTTTCATGCATCATAAAGGTAGAAAGGACTGCTGTGGTCATCTCTTTTGCCCTTCTATATAAAACATAACTTTGAAAAAAAATGTATTTCAAAAATCCATTCTTTTAAAAAATAAGTCTAATCTTAATTTAAACTTTTCTTGTGTTGGAGAATCTGCCTCAAGCCTCTCTCATAGCTCTCGATAGGCTCCTAATCCAGGAATGCCAGGCAAATATTTCGATATAATACTTTCCTCAGTTTCTGGAGTCTTTTCCATTGGCATGATTTCCAAGAGAACCACATCAGAAAAGGCCTGTGTAGCAAATTATATGATTTATCAACAGTGGCAGCCTGCCAGGCCTGTTGTGTGCTCAGAAGGTCATCACCTGCAAAGAGTTTTAGTGTGCGGTGTCTCTCCACCGCCCTCTACAAAAGTTCTGCTCCGGGAACGCAAGCAGGACACAGCCCCAGGGCACAAGCATGCCTGATTTACCGCTACTGGCTTCATTTCGGGCCTAGCTGGAGTGTGTAAGCTAGTGACTGTCTCTGTTTTTTTAGCAGATTAAACTAATTAATCAGTGATCCAGAAAGTAAGCTTTGAAAGAACTTTATATAACTAAAATAAAGCTTTACTAGGTTTTGAAGATTTTAAAAATCTTTAGAAAATGCTTTACAAACTTATTATTCACTCGTGTTTTTCTCATTGATAATACTTAATTATATATCTACTCATAAATTCTATATCTCTTCATTTAAAATATATGACAGTTCATTGACTGAGATATAAATAAGAATAAAGTATATTTTTCTTTCTAACTATACTATCCTCTTACAAGAGTCTATGAAAATCCACATGCTTTTCTGGTAGTTAATCACACTATGTTTCCAGTGTTGCATTTCATGGGGAAAGATTTGCTGCCTCCATAGGAAAAAAGCTGGCAAATAATATATTCTGGAACAGAATTATTCCACTATCAAACTAAYGTACAGTTCCAACCTTTCTTGTGTGTGCGTGTGGAATAGAGCCCTGTTATAGCAGCTTTTTTATTGCAAAGCTTTTAAAATATGACTCATGGGTGTTTCGTCAGTGGAAACGTGTGTAAAAGTTGTTAGAGCATTTTCTTTTAAAAATGTCTGTTAACCCTGATTTCAAACATTTATATACAGATCACGTTCAATAATCTTGTGATTCAAATGATCTGAAAGTAACTTACTGTAGATAAAAATCACTTCATCACATTTTCTGTTTAACATTCCACACGACRATGATACAGAAAAGAGAGATATCATTTTATTTAAACAATGTGTGTTACTGTGGAAATTGAATGTTAAGCCCCTTTTCCTGTTTAAATGTCCCACATGAGAAAAGCATGTAAATACACACTTAACTTTAATTCAATACAAGCATCTAAAGTTAAATATATATTTAAAATATTTCCTATAACAAAGCCTAAAGTAATAATARAAATGATCAATCCCTTCAAAAAAAAAGTCACAAAAGTAAATAAATCATAATATTGAGAATGGTAAGGTATGCACAAAATCATTTGCTATGCTAAAATGCCTGTATACTTTGTTAAGAAACATAACAGTAGCATCTAAAAAATAAAACTCAAAACTTCTATTAACTCTTGAAGGCATAGAACAATAAATGTTTTCTGATCTATTACAAATGGGCTACAACTTTTCCTCTTGGTGAACTTTCAGAGAATAGAGGATAATTAAAAAAAAAAATCAGAAGAGAAGGAAAAGGGATAGGTATAAAAATATCTCTTCTGTTTTTCATGGATGTAACCAGATTTTYTATTAAGACTAGAAAACCCTGGGATGTGGATCTTAACTTTATACTTTTTTATAGCCACTGTGATCCTTGAGATGGACTAAAGAATGGACATTTTATTTCTGTTTACTGGAAATCTACTTCTTAGTCATCAGATTTGGTAAAAATAGTGTTCTATTTTTAGTAAAATATTCAATTAAACAAACAAAAATATTCTGTCAAAATTACAATTTAGCAATCTCTGATTCATCAGTATTTTTGCTGATGTCTAGAGCCACAAAGACACAATTTGCTTCTGGTTATATTGCTCTTTCTCATGAAAATGAACCTGAAGCATTTGGCAGGACAGCWCTAAAAGTAAATAAATAGTAAGGCTGTTTCTTTTTCCAGACATATTTCTTTTSCTGGTTTCCTGCTTTTCAAAAACAATAAAAAGTGAGTGCGAGTGGCAATTACAGCAAGGCAGACACTTAGTAAAGGTTTGGCCTATATCATTTGGGAAGTTTATATGAGGCACGGAGGTGAAGGTGGATATTGTGGTTAGACTATGATTAAAAAATCTGCAGCACTTTTCTGTGAAATCTGTGTGTGACATTGGCTAGTTTTTTAATTAGAAGCATAAATCAAAATATTTTAGCCAAAACCTCTGCTTAATTACTTTTTCCTCTCAGAAATATATTAAAATGAAAGTATTTTTTTCATCAAGTTTCAGATTTCTCAAGAAAGGAATTTTAGCAGAAAACGCTTTTAACTCTGTCTTTTTTTAATTCTCCCCTTAAAATTCTAGTTTAACAAACTAGTTATAGCTCTTATCTCAGAAATGAAAAAAAGGTACTTCTTCTGTGGACAAATAGGAACCTAACTTTCTAACTTCCCCTTCTTCATTCTACTGTATTTTGGATTATTGTATGAAGGACAGTTATCATATATACCCTAATTTCGTTTGTCAGTTGTCTTAAACATTTTTAAAGCTTACTAAATAGTGATTGAACAAAATGCTGAGAAAGTATAATATTTTCATGAAGATAAAAAATATTTTAAAATGAAAAATGTTCAAATATCCTTAATTAAAAAGGAAACACTGTTTCTAACAGAAAATGAGCCATCTTCTGGATGTAATAGTGGGCTATACAATAATCATAGACATAATCATAGTCATAATCATAAACAAGAACCAGTGCTTGATCCTAGGATATATTTCAAACGTCTTATCAAAAACCATGGAAGCCTTTCCTTCTGTGTAACCCTGAAAAACAAACCCATTCCTCTGCTCATTGCAATTTGAAGTTTTTCGGTGTTTCTACTGTTCTGTAGCCTGCGCACATGCAATTTTTAATTGTGAATTACTTCTGATTAAATACTTGGATGAAGCATTTATTCAGGCTGGATTCTAATCAAAGGAGAAGTTTATGAGACACTAAAGCTCTTGTTTTTCAAGCAACCACAAAGAATGTTGACGACGTAGTGAGTTTTCAGTATTCATGAGAGAAAGAAGGAAAYAGGAAAATGATAACAAAATTCTAAGTGGTAGTCATCATCTTGCAGGACAAAGCTTGTACCACAACATCATTGTATAAAACAAGCTGGAGATACACATCTCAAAAGCCGAATGCAACTTTACTCAACTGCTTTCTGAAAGCAGATATGGTCTGGATATTTTACCGCAACTAGAAAAGAGTCAAAACTAATGCACAATTCCAGTTACTCAAAATGAAATAACAGAAATCTTGGCTCTTAAGACTGTGAGGGGTATTTTTGCAAATGTTTCTTGTAAACAGAATCCAATTATGGTTGATGAAATAGCAAACTTCCCCAACAAAAACAACTGACTTCACTGAAGCATACATGGATAATGACATGAAGATTCATAAAGAGTCTACAAGATTATGCAACCTAATGACATAGTTGCAGTGTTAAAGATACAATATTTTGTTCAGAACTGTGGTCTCAGCTGCTGTCTCAGACCCTGGTATTAGGACGCCAATATTATGGGAAGTTTTGTATCATATGTAGCAAAAAGAACCAAAAGGAGGTGGTGAGGGCTCCATTCACCCATTGCAATGATCATACCTGGAATTTAGCATGGCTTGAGACTGTGAAAATACTACTATTGCATGAGATGCTCTTGCAATTGCTTACCAAATTATTAAATTAATTTTAATGACACAAACGAGYTATTATTTTTCAGGCCACATAATGTAAAGTCATGATGACATCATAAGGAATTTGACTCAAAAGATTGTATACATGTGGAGAAACATTGGTTTTAATTTCTGATTAGTGCATGTTACAATAGGAAAACTGTGTGAGGTGCAATGAAAGAATTTAAAATGACATTTTGAACCAGTAGCAAAGTATTGTGAACTCTGTGAAATCACCCTTTTTCATACTAATTATATGGAAAAGTTCCAAACAGGGTAGACTATCTTTCCAATAGTCTATGAGCTGCTACAAAAGAATCTTACTTCTGTTCACTCAAATTGCTGAAATACAGAAATAAGATATCAAGCAAAGGTTACCACCTTATATTTCAAATAGCAGAATGGAAATACAGCAAGAAGTTTTTCATGGTACAGTTTCAGATTATGAATGCGATGAGGAGCACTCACCTGATATGTTATGTCAGAAGACCYCTAGCTGCAGAATTCTTGTCAGAGAAGCAGGGATAAAAGTCTGTGAAGGGTGTAATTTCTGAGCTGCCACAGGCATTTTGCCAGGTTATGTTTAAGTTAGAAGTTTTGTGGGTACCTGATATTCCAAGGAAGAGGAAAATTCAAAGAAAGTATAGCTGACAAATAAAACTAGATAGTYGAGTTAACAAAGTGTTTTATGGCTTTTTTTGGCTCAGATGAATTAATTTGCCAATGTCCAGCACTCAATCAAACAGACACCAATTTTTTAAGATCTAGAAATTCATGATGTCAAGCTTAATAGAAACATGCAAACATGCTTTGGATGAATGGTTCTAATTTCAAGCATGACTGACTGATTTTCCAACTCTGTTAGAATATTTCCTTTCAATTTTCAGCTGTTTCAGAGCACTAGAGAGACCTTGGGTTGTGGAAAGGAGAATGCCAGGCTGACACCTGAGATGAAGGGGCTGGAAGGGATGTGGCACTGTTCTTATCAGATAAATGAATCCTTGAAGGATTCCTTCCCTAGGGGGGCAACTGCTAGCACACACCTGACTTCGCAGCTTTAGCACGGATAGATCCAGGCTCTTTCCTCTACTTCGTAATGCAATGCTCCAGGAACAGCTGGTCAGTGAATAAACAGCAGTGAAGGAAGCAGAGAGAAGGCATTGCATGGCCCATGCATGAGACGTGGCCCAAACTACAGAGGAGCGGGAGGCATACTCTCATGCGTATAAGCCTCCTTCTCCACGTGTTAGGCTTGACAGGACTAYATCTACTGTAAGAAAGTGTTAGATTACAAGAAGATTGTTAAAATCAGGTCAGAAATATATGAATTTATTCAACCCCAGCCCAAATACTGGCTGTTTTCTGCAGTTGTGAAGGCAGTAAGAATGGAGTTGGTGGAACTGATAACTAATGTTAAATGTAGGCGTATTTAAATACGCCTCTCTTCATTACAATTCATTACAATGACTCATGGCTTTGATCCACAGTGGAACAATCATGACTGGACTTGTATATGCTTTTATATGTTCATGAGGAGAAAAAATGATGACTTATATAGCTTACAGATGTTCCTGAAGAATACATTTCAAGACACTCAGCAGGAAGATCACTGCTTGGACTTTTTTCAGATTCATAAGTTCTTTTTCCTCATATTTAAAAGATTAATGTTTTAATGAATATTATTTTACTATGACTAAATTTTCCCRCTATTAATGAAGTGAGATAATGAGCTCTGATTCCAAACAGTATTACTTTATATAGCAATGTAGGCCAAATTGCGAGTCAACTAAACCAAAGAAAGGAGTAGATAATAATATGAAAACACAAGTGTAGAATTTTACACAGGCAAATATTTGTACATATTTTTAATGTTTTTGCATTTGCATTACTATAGTCTAGAAGTTTTACTGAAACATGCCCACATCACTGTACAATTTATGCATGTGTCTGAATTTGGCCTTCAGCAAGAAGTGCATGCAGAAGAATCCTCATGAATCCTGTCYGATCCAAACTATTATTTGAAATCATCTTATTTCACAGATAGATTAACTTTTGTGTTTTTACYGAAATGCAACTATTCTTTTGTTACATTCTGAGTTAGATTTACAGCCCTTTTTATTTGTTGCTTGTACTTGAGCTTCCACCCACAGGATAGTGTCACTGCTAGTATAAACTCAAAGTTGTCTGAAGTCAGTGAAGTTGTAGCTGTTAACATCATAACTAGCTTTGGCACAGAGCTGCAATTCATCACCCTGAATAATCGCAGCTTCCTCACTACATTTGCTTGGGAAGGCAAAAAATGAAAGCCAAACTGTGTACGACATGGAAAGATGCTAGTTTGAGGGATCACTGGTTGTGTTGTTTTGCTGTGAAATGGAAAATGAAACCACTCATGCCATGTAACGAAGTTTTAAGCAGTTAATTATTTGATCTTATCGTGCTCCTGTAGGTGTCAACAAAGATGAATTATTAAACTCAGAATGAAGGCAACAGGAAAAAACCTTGCAAGGTTTCTGAGTGAGCACTCTCTCAAGCCAGTGAGCACTGAAAATACTCAGTGCTGTATAGGAAACTGCTATCCTCAAAAGCAAACATGCTCCTGTTTCCACAGCTTTCACTTAACAGGGCCTAGTGCCCTGAAGAAATGGTTAATGTTTAGCAGCTTTGCTGTTAAATGAAGGGATCAGATCCTCAGAAGATGTAAACTGAAATTACTCCATTCACTTCACCAGAGTTGTTCTGATTAATAATAGCTGGTGATCCAGCACTGAAAACAGGGCATTATTTCTTTTCTGTAGCTGTATTCTCAGCATACATTGTATTTAAATCATACTATTTATTATAGCTTTCAGGTTTTCTGTAGGTTGGTAAGTTGTTTTCAGTCAGAACTTCTAAAAGCCTTAAAAGAGAAAACATAAACAAAGATATACAAAGATATTGACAGAAAATAAGGTCAAAATCTTGTCCCCTTGTATTATTATTCCCTTATTAGCAACCTGCAAAAAAATGATGGTATACGTGAGGAGTGCACATCTATCCCTGCCTCATACACTGCAGAGAATCGCACCTGGTGCAGGCAGTGGATGGACAGCTGTTTTGCAAGCACACAGTGCTCTCATAATGTGTGCATTAATAATAGTCTTTGTGGTAATCAGAAGCAATTGGTGGTATTGCTGAATAAGAGGATCTCTTTTAAGCACCGTGGGCCAGAAACGACAATATATTTTCCCAGATCAGGCCAGTTTTGGGAGTGGCTTCTAAGCTGAAATATTCTTGAAGTCTGGCYCTGTGTTCTTCAAGTAGCCAGGACTATCTTCCCTTTTGGTAGGCAACATTAAAGACCTTCTAGGAAGGACTCAGGACCGTTAGGTCAGCTTCCAGATTATCCAGGCCATGTCATTTAAGTAGCAGTGGAGATGTGAAGCGGTAGCTAAACTAAGTACTATTTAATGTGGCTGTGCAGAGTAAAGACAAGGGCATCTCAGGGAGCACATCACAGCTTCATGCTCATCTAGGGTTTGCAATTCCTTCACATGACACAGCAGACAACTACCCAGAGCCCTTCAAGGCTGCTTTTGAAACATGGTGTAGACACATCATTAGAGCCATCACTGAACAAAGATCTGTGCAGCTCTCACTGACAGTTTTGCACCTGGGAATTAAAGCCAAATTCTATTTTTCCCCTGCTATAGTGGCAATGCTAAGCCTTTTCTGGGATCAGTCTGCATTATGAAAAAGTGTGATATGCTCCTAGGGCACCAGAAGATTCTTGTTACAGAAGAAAGAATTTCATTCCCAGATATGGTCTTTTGCAGATCAGTGTTGAGGTTTGTAGAGCTATCAGAAAGTTACATTTCAGTTATTAAAAGGTGAACCAATATTATCAGGAATGTGGTTAGTATCAGTCACTTGTGGAACTATGAAAGACATACTCCAGAGCTTAGATTCCTATTCAGAAAAGAGTATATACATATGTAATATGAGTAGGATAATGCTGTTCTTAAACAGCAAAACACCTAAATATACAATTAATTATGTATCTTAATTAAGTACAACAAGATTAAATGATGTAAAGGTTTTACTGACTCAGAATCTTAATTCAACATCAGAATGATTTTACATAGCTGAATAGTTTCTTTATCAGACACATTTTTTCCTTTGCACTGTTAGTAGAAATTTACTTTGTCTTCTGTACCCAGTGGTGGGAAAYGGAGTGCTTTTTCTAGGTAATGAGTACACAGAAAATGAGAGTTAAAAGACAAAGAGATAGAAGAGATGTTCAGATTCACAGTTTTGTACTTTGAGCCTGTGACACAGGCATAAGTAGAACCCAGCTGATTAGAGTCACTATTAAAATTAATATGACCAAATTACCTAAGGAAAATAAATTTAAAATAAATTAAAAACCTGCTCAGTTTTAATCTACAAAAATGGTATATAAGTAACTGATGAATACAAACTGACTAATCCACCTTCTAACACAATTCTGTGACAGTTTTGCACCTAAATTGTTTTTCAGGCTACAGATATTATTTAAATTGTGACTCCTTTTTCTAGTCGGAGGCGACATTTGAAAGTGAATCTTTGCATTTCGTCTGATAAACCAACAAAGTAAACACAACTGATGAATACTTAAGGAATTAGGCGTGAAGTACAAAGTATGACAGGTCAAAAATAGACCTAGACTATTGACTCAGTTATTGCAGAAATATGTAGTCAGATGGTTTACTTTAAGGGAGTACATTTCAAGCATACATCATTGTGTGTGWTGTATGCAATAACATGCTGGGTTAAAGATGCTGAGTGATTACAATAAGGGACTAGACATTGGACTTTGGTGCCATTCACAACTTCACTGTTGATTTGCTATTTAGCTACCTGTTAGTCCGCAGTTCAGTAAATCAGTTAAATTTGGAGTTAGCATTGAATACAGACTAAAATATTATTAAATTTAAAACTGGAGAAATGTTTTTTTACTAAAAAYAGCCCTAATCTTTCACTGTAGAAAACAGTGAACTACTCAACCTAATTCAGAGCTTATTAACTCCTATCTTACTAGAGATTTCTCTCTGATAAGGGAACAAATATTAAGTTTGTAGCAAAAAAGCTATGATATTCTGTAATTAATGTATATTAAGGACATAATTATTCAAGTTGGTAAGAAGGTATAATACAAGTTTTAATGTTTGAGCTCTTTCAAAATTGTATTTTTTATTAGTCTGAAGTAAAAGAAAGAAACTACAGCTAGTAAATACATTCAATTTTAAAAGACACAATAAACAAAAGAAATAATAAAATTGTATTATTTTATGCCACTGCTGAATCCCTAACTAACATGCAGACAATCATGCTTAAGTCTGCAGTGCAGTCCAGGTTACATTTTGCAGATCTTAGCCTTGTGGCTCAACTTGATTTTGAGTCTGCCTTGCATGTAGGCACCTAAGCAAAGGCCTGACTTTCAAAAGCATCTAGTATCTATTGTCTCCCAGTGAAGCACCCATGACCAGATTTTCAAGTTCCTATCACACAAGCTGCGGAAAAACTGGTCCGTGCTGACAAAGATAGGCACCTACTGAAGTGTGCTGAACCACACCTTTCATTTGGAGCAATTCTACTTAATTCAGCAGAGCTGCTTAGGATCTGCAATGAGATCAGGTTCCAGTTCCTTATGTGTATGCTGCATAAATTCACACAAATACATTCTTCTTTTTTCCTATACAGGCATTCCCTAACCAAAACAAAAATAAGTGGGTATTCCCATGAGAAAGAAGAAGTTCTGGAGTTGAATTTCTCCTGAATTTATTTTGAATTGGATTATCTACTACTAAAAAGGCACAAGCCCTGAAACCTTCACTGCAATTTCATGGTAATGTCTCTCTCACTGGTTCTTTTCTCTGTGATTCTCTGCAGTCTAATAGCGTAATAACCTCTCCTCTGCAGAGGTCCTTAACTTTCTCTTTTGCCTAGATGACTCTTTTCAAKAAACTTGCAACACTCTCACTAATTTGAGATTGCTGTTCCTCCGCTGAACTGAACTGAGTTCAGCTGGCTAATGGATCCACAAACCATAGGTGAGGAACAGTCAAAGAGACTAGAAACTTAGAGACAGACATAATGTGATTGCACAGGCCTTATTTCCTGGGGAAAACAGGCTAAAAACAACCAAAAAAACTTATTCATTTCAAACAGTGCTCTAGCAATCAGCTATTTGCTATTTTCTACTAGACTGCAGCTGAGTACAATGCACTAATCATTTCTGGAAATATCACACCAAAACATCTGAGATGGAGCAGGATTTTTCTTGCTTCACTGGTCATTACTCTTTAAGATATGAAATTCCTGGCTTGGATCTTGCTCTTTTACCTTGCCACTTCAGTGTGCAGATTTTTTTTTTTTATTGTCACATGGAATATTTTTTATGGTAACATATTCAGCATAACATATTAAGCAATTCATCTTAATTTTTCTACAGTTTTCCTACCATGAAAGATGCTGTCATCCATTACTGCTTTTGCCTCTGTTCCATAAGCATTAGTGCAAGCATTTCTCTACCACAGCTCCCTGCAACACACTGCATGGCCTGCGCTTTACTGACTGAGGTGACAGGCTTGTATTTGAAAGCCAAATTTGCTCCCCTTCCTTCGAGGTGACCTAGTGCCTTTTCTCCATGGGAATGGACTGAGTGAACCTTCCCTGCAGAGACCAGCAGATTCCGCTGTGAAGGAAAGATGTTTGCTAGCAACARTGAAAATGGTATAAACACAAAAAGAAATTGTTTGTTTAATGCACACACTTTGCATAAACTAATCTAGCAACTAACCAAACTAAGCAGCCTCAGTTACAGAAAGGAAACACAAATGTTTACATGTTACAAAAGACATTTTGTGGGTCCTTCCCTTGGGGACAAGTTCTAAACCATTTGCTATTTCAAGAGAGAAAGAGATCTTTCTTTACCATTTTCAGAGTCCTTCCTCCAAGTCCCTTTTTGTGACCAGATGCTTCCCATCAGAAAAGTCCCTGCCCTGGTATTCTTCCGTCCAATCTTCCAGTTACCTACTCACACTAATGTTTAGATTGGATGATCCTCTTAAAAGTTTTTTCTCCACTAGAAATTGTTTTTCCTTTTTTTTTTCTTTTTATAACTTAATGTTCAATCAGCATAAGGCCATGGCATACTCATTACTTGATTAAGAAATATTAGAGGAAACCAAATATTTTCTTCAGGTTATTGATAAATACAAACTAGAAAACTGTGTTTTCAGTGGGATTTTTTTTTTTTTTTTACAGATCTCAGTTCATGATATAACTCACTGCAGAGAACTGTGATTTTTTTTTTYGGAGTACAAGCGCATATAATAATCACAGATAGAACTTCTGCTGTTGCCTATAACATTCTCCTTACTACCTTTCATGTTGCACAGTGTTGCTTCAGTTTTGTCTATTGCCTTCAGCAGTTTCAATATATTTTTGCTGCAGACTTTGGCTGTAGTTTCCCATAGTCTGGTACTGATGCCACAAGTTATACATGTTCATTAAAATGCAACTTTTTTWAAATTTTTTTTAACCAAGTCTTCACATTGACTAAACTCTAAGAGATGCCCCCTGAGGTTATAACAACCTTTGAGAGCTGTCCTTCTGATGCTTAACATCAACAGGACTACATCCTGCACTTCCAAAATGAGGTTGAAGCTTTGTACCCTTGCCTTGGTATATTATTTATCAAGAAGATGGCCTTCCCTGCCTGGGTGGAGTATTTGTTAGCATTTGTAAAGCCTGCTTTGTATTAGAAACTTTTGTTAGTATAAGTAATATCCCTCAGGAGTGTGATTTTTGGCAATATTTGATACTGGCAACAGCCCTAATGTGGGCATGGAGCTGGCAGAAAAAGTGCTTTTGCTGGTATAGATTATACTTGGGGATCTGGAATCAGCAAAATTAGCCAAAACATGCTTTTGCCAGACTAACTGTATACTAAACTGTATTACAGTTTATACAGTCTATTAGCATAGACTAGGCAGAAAACCAATTCTCACCTCCATATTGGTTATTAAATATTATTTCATTGGGAGATACATTCAAGCTGTTGCCCTATGTATAAGCATCTTTGCCAGAATATTCTCTACTACAGAATCTTTTTTTCACTAACAGGAGGGAGAAGAACAATCTATAATATTTCACCAAGGGGAACTCCTGCTTGACCAACCTGATAGCTTTCTATGATGGAATGACTGGCTGGGTGGATGAGGGAAGAGCAGTGGACGTTGTGTACCTTGACTTCAGCAAGGCTTTTGACACTGTCTCCCAGAACATCCTCCTAGAGAAGCTCAGGAAGTGTGGGTTAGACAAGTGGACAGTGAGGTGGATTGAGAACTGGCCGAAAGGCAGAGCTCAGAGAGTTGTCATCAGTGGCGTGGAGTCYAGTTGGAGGCCAATGACTAGTGGCGTCCCCCAGGGCTCAGTACTGGGTCCCATCCTGTTCAACTTCTTCATCARTGACCTGGATGAGGGGACAGAGTGCCTCCTCAGCAAGTTTGCTGATGATGCCAAGCTGGGAGGAGTGGCTGATACAGCTGAGGACAGACCTGGACAGGCTGGAGAGCTGGGCAGAGAGGAACCTCCTGAGGTTCAACAAGGGCAAGTGCAGGGTCCTGMACCTAGGGAAAAATAACMSTAGGCACCAGTACAAGCTGGGGGCTGACCTGCTGGAGAGCAGCTCTGCAGAGAAGGACCTGGGAGTGCTGGTGGATGACARGTTGAGCATGAGCCAGCAGTGTGCCCTTGTGGCCAAGAAGGCCAATGGTCTCCTGGGGTGCATTCGGAAACCTGCTGCCAGCAGGTCGAGGCAGGTGATCCTGCCCCTCTACTCAGCCCTGGGGAGGCCTCMTCTCGAGTACTGTGTCCAGTTCTGGGCTCCCCAGTSCAAGAGAGACATGGAGCTRCTGGAGAGAGTCCAGYRYAGGGCTACGAAGATGATCARAGGGCTGGAGCATCTGMCCTATGAGGAACGGCTGTGAGAGCTGGGCCTGTTTAGCCTGGGGAAGAGAAGACCGAGGGGGGATCTTATCAATGTGCATAAATACCTGAAGGGAGGGTGTCAAGGGGATGGGGACAAACTCTTTTCAGTTGTCCCATGTGACAGGACAAGAGGCAATGGRCAGAAATTGAAGCACAGGCAGTTCCTGACCATGAGGGGGAAATTCTTGCCTGTGAGAGTGACGGAGCCCTGGATCAGGTTGCCCAGAGAGGTGGTGGAGTCTCCTTGTCTGGAGATCTTCAAGGCCTGCCTGGATGCAATCCTATCTACCATGCTGCAGGTGACCCTGCTTGAGCAGGGAGGTTGGACTAGATGATCTCCRGAGGTCCCTTCCAACCTTACCAATTCTATGATTCTATGATTTCTGTATGTCTAATTGGCCTGTTTACATCCAGAATGATGGAACAATGTCCCCCTTTTTTCACCAAACACATGCATGCATAAAATGATGTAATGACCATAGCTATTTTGATGGAAATAGCTGCACAGATAATTGTCATGTAGTTTAGGATTCATGACTCCACTTTTCTAATAGCTTGATGGATGAGGTTTTCACATTTGTCCTCCCCRTGGCCTTTAGAAACAAGCAAAATAAGCAGGAGAAGAAAAATATATAATGTACACTGAAGCCTTTTCTGTTGAATATGAATAAAATTTGCTCAGAGATAGAACCAAAGTGACTTCTTTGACCCTGTAATCATTTTTAGCCTGTCCATCACAATGTTTAATTAGTTAAAAAAATAAAAAGGAAGAATTAGTAAAATGTAAAGCATATACTGTAATCAAATGGAAAGATGCCACTTCCCATACATGTTTTGTCAAACCAGAAAGTGACTGTTTACATTCCCAACCTTTCCGTGATCTGGCCACCACCACCAAGAAGGTTGCAAAAGCCAAAGGATGTGGCTTGGTGTCATTTACTCACTTCCAAAATGAAGCAAGTCCCCAATGATGTTGTGAGTTATATCCTGGAATAGGTAGTTGCTGCAAAATGGCCCTTCCACCCTTCTCTATATTAGTCAGTTTGGCCACAAGGATGGACCCATAATGTTGAGTCTTAATCCAGTGCTTCCTCTACATGTGACTTCTCAGTTTCCAAGCTCTCCATCTCAAAAATTTACATCATAGATCCTACTTCTGTCCCAACATATTTCTCCTCACATTCTATTGATTTCAATGACAGAAATGTATCTGAGATCTGGATTGAGCTCAGCAGATAAAAAAGGTAGAAAATGTGGTGTCAAATGAATCAGCAGACATCTGCTTTTTTCTACATGTACAGCATGTGGGTTTCCCCTGTACACAAGCAGTGCAGTTAATCAAGCATTTGAATATGCATATTAACTATCCACATAATACTTAGCATTCCTAAGACCTAACAGTCTAAATCTGCTTTATGGAAGACTGTTTTGAAAATGAGTCAAAGTTTGCAGAAGACTACAGTGTGTCATCAAATGATTTTCAAAGAATTGTTGTCRTACGGTATGGGTTTCCATGAAGTGTGGAAAAGGAAGCTGACCGGCTAAATCTGTTTTTGGAGAAGTAACGGGGTATATGGTATGTCTGTATTTTAGATGTTTTCAAAGTAAATTCTATTATGTAACAAAAGAGAAATAAGACTTCAATAAAAGTATGGGAACTAATAATTGGTCAACCTTGTGCAGAAAAGCCAGATGAAGTGTGTTAATATGCAAGTCCTAAATTGAGGCCCAGAGGCAAACTCAAATACAGTATATGTTTTATGCAGTCACAGGGTGAGCAGAGTCCTATCTGCAGGATCCCACAAAACCATAAATATCCTTTGTAGTGATTTTCTAGCTGAGAAATAGTTAAGAAATACATTAGATTCATTGAATTTTGATTCATCTCTATGAAAAAGGATGTTAAAAATGATTAGCCTAACCTTAAGTCTTCCTACTTAAAGTAAAATATCATAGAATCATAGAATCATAGAATTGGTAAGGTTGGAAGGGACCTCCGGAGATCATCTAGTCCAACGCCCCTGCTCAAGCAGGGTCACCTGCAGCATGGTAGACAGGGTTGCATCCAGGCAGGCCTTGAAGATCTCCAGACAAGGAGACTCCACCACCTCTCTGGGCGACCTGATCCAGGGCCCCGTCACTCTCACAGGCAAGAATTTCCCCCTCACGGTCAGGTGGAACTTCCTGTGCTTCAATTTCTGCCCATTGCCTCTTGTCCTGTCACACGGGACAACTGAAAAGAGTTTGTCCCCATCCCCTTGACACCCTCCCTTCAGGTATTTATGCACATTGATAAGATCCCCCCTTGGTCTTCTCTTCCCCAGGCTAAAGATATCACTACGTTTTTTTAATGTATTTTGTTTTTTTGAGTCAAAAGAACAGTTTGACAGAAACATCTAGATTTAAAAATGCTTCTATTAGGAGCTAACATTTCTGCTCTGAGCTAATGATCTATTCAGAGAAATGAAGTCTGGGGAAAAGTATCTTATCTAAATGGAAGTTTTAAGGAATAATCTGAGACAACAGAAAAGACTTAGAATGTAGAGTTTAAGACACAGGTATCCTTCATTTATTAAACGATACTACTATAACAGAAGTTTTCAACTGGTTTGGGGTTTCATTGTGGTCAGTACACATGATAAAAAATGATGCCTATTTCAAAAAACAAAAAAGTGAAATTTATGACAAAAATCAAATGCTTACTTTGTTAGAAGCTCTGAATAAGCTACTAATGATCTGGAAATGCTTTCCTTCTCCTCCCGCTGGCTGGCAGGGCTTTTTCTGAACTTCATATTTTATTTCCAGACCTTGAGTTTCCAAAGTAGGCCTTTTTAGAGGAAGTAGAAATAGAAATCATTTAATTTTTCTATAGCAGATAGTTTTAGTACAAACTCAGTAAGTATCCCTGCTGTGTTATTTAATTGAGCTGCTCCAGCCTCCTGCTTCTGACAGCAGGACACAGCTCTTTCAGCAGTATATCTAGCTGGTTAGGGCACTTGGAGATGGGACATCTGTTTTTTTCATCTTTGTCGTAGTCAACACCTGGGCTTGTTATATGACATAGAAGATATTCCCATCCTAGAATCCCATAGAGTCAGGAGGGAAAGGCTGTTTTCTGGATTATGGAGGGAAAAAAGTGTTCAACTTTTTGAAGGAAATGAAAGTAGGTGTTGATCATTTGTACTTGACCGTTTAGTTGAAATGATGATGAAATCATTCCTGTTATTTGAAAATATTGTCCCCCTTCATTTTTTTCCAGCTAAAACTGCTGATTTTGACCCAACTTTGCTACTAGTCGCAGGTCAAATAAAACCACATATTTTAGCAATTGCTTTTTTGTTGGAAATTGCCCGCTGGTACTGATACCGTCTCCCCCACTAAACAATGAGAATTCTGTCTTTCTCCATTTTTTTTATCCTATTGATTTATACTTCAGCTTCTGGAGGCAGGGTAAGAAAGCTCATAAAACCTCTTTTTTAGCAAAGAGGACTTTTAGCTATGAATCCTAAGTGCCGCAAAACCACAAAGAGTAAATAATTACTGGGCGGGAAAGTCATCTCTTCTCCAACTCCCTGAGACATTCCTGGCTCAAAGACCATTCATCTTGTCTCTCTGTGGGTATAATCTTTGTCCTATAAAATGCTAAAATCACTGGGAAAAGCACCAGGAAAACTTACTGTTTCCTCAAGCTCACAGGGCCAAAGAGAACTCTTCTCCACTSCTTGGTGTCTCTGTGTTGCCTCCTCTGTAGAGGACTACTCAAGCCGTTGCCACCCCTTGTTCACTCGCTTCCTCGTACCCAGTTGCCTGATTGTCTCTTACATGCACAGAGATGCCCAAACCGGTCATACAGGTTCATGCAATTTTGGTCACTGTATTCATTGCCTGAAAATCTAATTATTTTCAGCCCTGAACTTTATCAGAAGGCAATCCTTTGCCCTCCTTTCAGTGGGTTCAATGTATCTGCAACACAGCACGTGAAAGTAGAAATCCCTAACGTGTGGCACATGAGACACACACATTTTCTTCTTTCCTGCATGCTCCCATCTCTCCTCCCCTCAGGCGAAACTCCAGCAGCCACACCAACTCTCCTGGTTTCAGGTGTAATCATAAACCAGTTGAAGGCAATTATGGGTAACGTAGTTCCTCCTCTCCCTCCTGCTTGTTTAAGCAAGTGGTGGCAGGCCCTGGAGAGACTGCAAAACCCAGCAGGCACTGCTCAGAGCCCCTAGGTGTGGGGCACATCAGGTATGCTCTGAGCAGCTAACCTATCCCTGTTACGCTGGATTTTTTCAAAGCCAGAGTGAAAATAGATTTCTAACGATAGTGCTGTTGTCCTAAGCAACAATGTAATTCGGATCTAGGAAAAAGCCCTCAGTGCTTGTTTTCAGAATGGTAAGTTATTAGTTTTTTTTTTTTCCCTTCTCCTTTTATGTATCTGTTACTATTTGTATTTTATATACTCTAAAGGGACTGAAATACTGGAATAATAATAATAAGTCATGATGAGTTAGCWGGTGTTAATGTTGCAGTCTGATGCCCTCTTTCTGGCCACAGCTAGTGGTGGATGCCTCTAGAGAAGGTGCAGAACCCTTGTGTATTTGGAATTGCACAGTACTCTGCCTAGGTTGGTTTGGGATGTATGGAGAAAGGCACCATGTCTGGCGAGTGCTAAAGACAGCCTTTCCTGGAAGCATAAATAGTGGTAAAGCTGTTACAATTTTAACTCAACCAATATTAAGCTTTTTTTCCTCTGTCTTTCATTTCTAAAGAAATGAGCCATTAGGTGGGCTTTTTTTGTATGTAAAGATCATATACTATGCAAAACAAACAAGAATATTTGAGTGGGGGGAGATGAAATGCTGCTTTTAACTTAGACAGCAGTTGGATCAGCCTCTAACATTGAGTTGGAGAGCTGGATCATGCAAAAGAGTGCTGAGCACCATGTTACAACAACCATTGATAATGAGATGATTATTAGAAAGCAGAAAAACTGTTCAAAGGGAACATGCACTGCTGAATTTTAAAAATGTTTGTGTGTTAAAAGAAGCCTTGAGTGGTAGTGTCCAGGCTAAATGGAGACAAATGCTTACAGTCTATTTCTTAAAACACCCTCAAATGACAGAAGAAAGTTTGTTGTCTTCCCATTTATTGCTACCACTCAGCTGATAACACCTGTTCTTTGGTGCACACTACTTTATTTTAAAGAGAATACTCAAAAGCTTAACAACTTGAGAATTATTTTTGTCTGGCTTCAGTATGAAATGGCAATGTGCCCTCTCCCAAGTTTATCTAGGATGGAATTATTCTTACGGGGTAGATCTTAGGGAGGCACAGGTTGCCACAATGGTAACACTCTCCCTAACCCCAAACCACATTTTTGACAGCAGTTAATTCAAAATGCTCTATGGCTGGTGCAAAACACTTATGTTGGAATTGATTGCACAGTGTCCTCTTTGGATAGAGCTATACAAGGGGATTTAAAAATACAAGAAAGAGCTATTTTTTTTTTCATTTTGCTAGAAGCCATAAAATAATGTTTACCTTGGGTACACTAAAAATGGGGAATACCTACAGTTGTATCCACTAAACTATTTAGCACAACAGTATCCTGTGGGAATGTGTTCAACAGACTAATTATATGTTATAGTAAAAGGCTTACGAGTATTTAAATGTCTGGTTCAAAATGTTATGCTGTTCCCCCCCCCCCCTTATTATGAGAATTGTTAATTATGTATGTCCAGTTGAGCTCCTCTTTGCCCTTCATACTTGCTTCAAACTCTTTATCACAGTGATTTTTCAATCTGTGGCCCAAGAAAACCTGTGTTTGGACTATTTCTGAGGTATTTCTGTAAAGATTATCTGAGGGAAGTAAGAAGTTTAAAATTCACTTCTTACTTCAGATGCCTTTACTTCCTATTTTTCCACAGCGGATAAGCTCAGACTCCTTCAGGAAACTACACAGGCTTATACTATGGTAAAATCTGGTAGAATAAGTCCGCCTTGAAATATGAATACAAAATAGGTGGGGAAAAAAACCCTAAACATGCATAGAATATACAAATATAGATGGCTGACTTAAAAGCCAAAAGACTGGATCAGAACAGTCAGTCAGTCTAATCTGACAGCCTCCAAAGAAACACCTTTCTGAAGAGCTGAGCTGTACAAAAACAGTGACTGTTGTATGTCAGACCTCTGCACTGCAACCTTCATGGTGCATGCTTACAGGAATAAAAAAATTGTGGAAGGGTAAGCATAGGCCTACCATAACTATAGGTTCTTCCACCTCTTTTCCTACAAAATAGTACATAGGATCCCAAGTTACCATCCAGATCCCACAGTGGGAAATGTAACATGATTGGAGAGGAAAGAGGTACTATTTCAACAGCAAACATTTCCTGACATTCTCATACTCTTCTACTGACATAGTTTAGTGCAATTTGACCTTAGTGTGCGTGTGTGTGCACATGCACGATTTTTTTTTTTCCCCCCAAATTCTCCTCCTTCTAGGGAAGTCTGCCCCCTCATTTTCTTACCCCCTTTCTTGCATTTCTTTTTGGTCCTTCTCCTTCAACTTTGTATTTCCAGGAGTAAGTAGCTTTTTCAGAAACTGAACTCCGAAGTGAAGCTGAGGTCATATACTTCTAAAACATATTAGAGCCAAATAGCATATACTATTTTCCATATTTCTATCTTCTTTTTAGTACAGCCTAGTATCTTTTTTTTTTTTCTGGACTTCTTTTTGCATTGAGCAAAACTTCCTTAACAAGCCAGCCAAGATCATACTTAAACTTTTTTGGCTTCTTAGTAGTTCTTTATATTCTCTCCTAGCTTTAATAACCTAAGCAATTTTCATCTGTCAACAAACACTGTCATCTCAACCTGCCTCCCCTTCACTCCCCAGAATTTTGCTCAAAGTGCCTACATTTGCTGTATATTTCAGTAAGCTTAGGCATTGGAGCACTTTCCTGCCAAGGAGTTGGGCTATATCAGGGCTTTGAACCACCAAAAACTTCAGAAAGTTGAAAGAAAGTTTTCTAGCTTTCATCAAATGATCTCCTGCCCTCTAGTTAGGTGTCCTCATTGGTGGAAGGACTTTTAGATTTGGATGTACCTAGGCTTTCCTTTCAAGGAGTTTTATGGAAGGTAGATAATGCTTAATTTCTGTAACAGTAGGAACCCCTTCAGTAGTAGCTGAACTTCACCTCATGAGCCAGCCTGCTCAGAAGAAAGCAGACTGATTGTTTATCTGAAAGCTGTGTTACATACCCTTGAATGCTGGCTTGCATGCTTACTTTAGGTGTGACTCTTCAGACTGAAATACTCTGAAAAACCCAGGAGTATTCTGGCAGTCTAAGAGATTCTTTTATTTTTTCTGTTTGGGATATATATTTATAAGAGATTCTGGATGAAAATTGTTTGAATTCAAAATTAAAATAAATGAATCATTTTGCCATTTACTTTTATTCCCATTGAGAAAGAATCTTTCAAGCTGTTAGAAGACTGCCTTCACTGAAGAATCCAAGTAACTAATTTTGTATTTCTCTTTTCAACATATCTGTGAGATGGAGAGCTGCCATTTTACTCTAGGTAAGGTTTATCATTACACTTAAGCTGCTCTAATGGCTACCCACTGCTGAACAGTCAGTCCCATTTCACATACCCTGCCATCGCTTCCCCTAGACCAGCACAGGTGAACACTGAGTCATCAATGCCTGCCTGATGCTACAGTCAGCTGGCAGAAAACATAGCCCTACGAAAAGAAGGGAATAGTTTTTTTGATACCTCAAGCTCCTGAGCCAGCTTGCTGTGTGACCAGAAGAGCACTAATGCAAAGGAGAAGCAGGACTGCTCCTTTCTGGAGCAGCCAGCTACCTGGTCAAATGGCATCCTCAAGAACAGGAGTAGCCTCGAGCGCAGTGTCAGGTGATCCTGTCTGTTGTCTAGTGCCTTAAAATGGGCAGGCTTGGCTCCAGCTCTACCCCAGACTTGCTCTGAGTGAATTATTTAGTCTTTCTCTGTCTGTGGAGGCCTATAATGCTTCCCTGTTTTAACAGGGAGGGAGTTCAGGTGAACTCGTCTGCGTTTGTAAATACTTAAATTGATCCTAAAATATATAGGTGCTTTTGCTTTAATCTGTACTGACCTCCAGTTAAAGAATTAGTGGTATTAATTTAGTCTGACTTAATTTCTAATACGAACTGGCAACAGCGTTGCCTGTCCATGTTGCTAGTCCTCTTGTAATCACACTAAAGCAAACAACTGCAATAGGCTGCATCATAACGTGTTTGTGCAATAACTGTACAAGGAGTTATAGATCTAGATTTGCACAGAAATTTCACGAGCAGACTAAAACTTGTGACCTGTTGTGGAAGACCTTATA
>NW_028186513.1:492237-512126 GCF_003343005.1 Rhea americana | reverse complement strand
CCTCAGGCCTGTCCCCGGCCCCATCGCCTCTCCTGGGGCCTGTCACCTCCCCTTGGGCCGTCCCCCGCCCCACATCCCAGCCCCCTGCCCCATGGCGCGGCAGGGCAGCGGTGCTGCCCTTTCCCTGCCGTCCCCCTTGGTCCCCTCCCCGCCCTGGCCGAGGTCCCCTCCTCGCGGAACCGTCCTTGTCTGCAAACACCTGGTTTTTATGCAAATCGTTTTGCAATAAGGGCAGATTTGCCCCAACAAGCGTGCTCGTTAGGTAAATTCATTCATCTCCTTCCTGGTTTCCTTTAACGACAGCCTTTACTCTCGATTTTGTTATCAGCTGGCTGCTGCACGTCGGCTTGACTGACTCGGGATTGCAAAGTGGAGCAAGAGACACGGTAAAATCCTGAGTTTGCAAATGCAGATAAATCCCCGGATCAAAGAGATCAATGTGGTGGAGCAGTTGGCTTTCTCAGATAGGTTTCCAGCTTGTCCTCGCTTGTTACTAGTTCTGAGGTTAAAAACATTAAAAAGGTATTTTTCAGAGAGACTCCGATCCTGGCCTTTCTTACCTCCTCCCACCAGCACGTGTACAGCTGAAGTTTTAATCAGAGGTGCACGTCACGTGGTAATTGAACCCCAGAACACTGCCTGTGTGATGGGTGCTTTCTGAAGGCAATGTGAGTGCTGACCTGCGCGGGCTGTAAGGCAGCGTCCAGCACGCTGAGCCTCACCGAGACCCGGCTTTGACCTAACCACTGTCGGCAAAACGTCCCTCCCTCCCGGCCTCCTGCGCCTGCACAGGAAACCTGCAAGCTGAAACTGGAAAGGGAGGCAAATGAGACGGAGGTCAGGGAATGGCTGGCTGTAAAAATTTCAAGTGCAAGGACAACCTTGAGGTCATGCTGGAGTAATTGAAAGTGCACGGATAATGTTTAAGCTAAACCTAAGCTGCAGTCAGCTTTAGAGAAACAGATGACGTGAGTGTACGGCCGCAAGTTTCTGGCCCATCTGTGCTGGTGTTGTGTGCATTTTTGTGTACTTTATGAATTTGGAGCTCCAACAATTGGCACTCGGATGCAACACGCATTAGGACCGAAGCCAGCTGTGTCCACGGCAGCTGTAGCTCGGATACCTGAGACGCACGGACACTGCGCAGCGGTGTCGGGGCTGACGGCAGCAGCTCTGCCGCGCAGCTGGGGCGGCCCGTCCTGTGCGAGCAGCGCCCAGCGCCTGCGGCGCCTGCACACGCTGCACACCGTAAGCAAGAGTTCCTCTGACACAGGTCTGTCCGACCGCTTTGATGCTTACATGTGATGCGTGTGGTCATGATTCAGTTGGTGGAGGTTTAGCAAACAGAGCTTTTAGAGGACACGGTAAATAGCAGACAGGAAGTGTGTATCAACTACCAGAACCTATCCCCCAACTATTTGCTAAAACCACCACGACAGACTGCACACAGCTGCGGGAAAGCTAACATTTCACAATGCACAAAGTTGTGCAGCTCTGTCTTTTGATTAATCATCCCCAAACATTTTAATGAAGGTAGTTGCAAATTTGCTTCCCTGAGGCCATGTACCAGAGCCCAACTTAAGAGCAAGGGAACTCTCCCATTTACAGGAATACATTTGCATTCATCTTCCTTGTGGTTACCCTGAAACAATCATTTTTTCTTGTCTCTGGCCATGTCTGAAACCGCACTGTGTACTCAACAGTAACACACACACAGAGGCTAGATTCAGATCAGAGATTATATCCATAGTCAATACTTAAGTAGGTGCTTTCCCAGCTCCTCTTTCCTTTGGAATCTACTCCAGTCAGCATGATTCTAGCATTTGTTTGTGTGCTGTTGCTTCCAGCTAGACTATTGCACCAGAAAGTATGGCCACAGATGTGCTTTTTATAGGAAATAACCCAAGTAAGATCCACAAAACTGGATCTTTTGATTTATGCAAAGCAGTGGCAGCAGTTGCATGCTGTCTTTTTTGATTTGGTAAAAAGGAAAAACCATGAGAAAAAGAGAATACATTGGCTTCTCCAGCCTAAAAGTCAAAAGGGGTTACATGCTGGCCACACCCCAAAAATCTTAGTGGCTCCTTTTGATTCTTTTTTCACATTTGCAAACTCTCATGGAGGGAAAGCTTGCTTCAATTGTTTGGCATTGGGAGGACTGTTATTGAGGCTTCGGCCTCTGAGGATACCAAGACTTCTAGAACAAAGCCGCTGCTCCTCGGATCGCTGGTGCATAGAGGGCCCTACGTAACACGAGAGACTTCATCTGTTTCTTCAGGAGAGGCTACAAAGGCTTCTCTGCCTAGAGAAAGTGTTTGAAGCAGCTGTCCTGCAACGCCTCCTCCTCTACTACTTGTGAGAAAGGCTTGTAYGGCTTCCCAGTTCCAAAGTAAGAAACTCTCTTTTGCTTAATATGTGTGATTTGAAAGTAAAACGACCCATCCCAGAATGCAGCATAAAGAAATAGGTCAGACATACGTTCCTGTCGAGAGCAGGCTGCCCGCACGAGGAGAGGGCAGTCCCTCCGGGATTCCTGGACGCGCTATTTCTGTGCCACTTAAGCAATGCTGCTGTCTCGGTTCCATCGCTAGATATCTGCACTCACAGGAAGGCGCTATGGAAATCCCCTCCGCGGAGCACACGTGTGCGGGGCCTTTCCTGATAGGGAACTTGCGAGAGCAGAAGGGGAGGGCAGTGGGCAGGCAAAGCCGGACGCCAGACCACAAGCCCTGCCGAGTCACTCCGGTCTCGTTATCCAGGGCAGCCAGTAGTGTGCTTCGTGCTGCTGGAGGGTCACGTTCCTCAATCAGTGCTTCCAGTAGGCACTGACAGAAATGAAAGTATCCAGAGGAACGAGGGACAGGCTTGGTGGCTGGTAAAGGCAAGCGCATAGCCCTGTCCCGGTGGTGGACTCAGTCCTCACAGGCCCCCATGTCCTTCTGGATCCTTTCTGACTCAAGGTAAAGCAGCACTTTTCTCCAGCCTGGTTTCTTGCTCGTGAAGAAGGAGTCCTGTAAAATCTTGACATCGTGTTTTTCTAGGGATTTTTCTAGCGATTACCACGCCCCGTCCCAGATTCTGAAGGGAGAGCTCATCCTCTGGCAAAGCCTTTCATCTCCCACTCGCACATCTTACACACTCGCAATAGATGGTATGCAAGGTCTTGCTATCTGCTGGCAGGGGAGAAGCCAACCTCATGCCAGCTCCTTATGAAGCGATGCCAACACTACACAGCTACTGCTAACTAGCCTCAGTCAGAAGCCTCATCAGCAAAGTGGCCCCGGACCTAGTTTGTCTGCCTGCAGAAACTCGAGACAGCAAATTCCGATCTAACTTTTGAAAATGGGCTAATTAAACCTCATTTATGAATGCTTATATGGGAACACTTATGTTAATTAAGGACAATTTAAATGACTACATATTTAGTAGCAGTTGGGAGTAAATTAAACTGAATTAAGGGCACTAATTCTGAACGAGAGTTTTATGCAGAATCTTAATGCTCRTTAATGCACTTTAGAGTTAGTTAGTTCTAGGTAACTTGCTTAAGCCTCCTGTGCAGAGAAGCCCTCGGCAGTTAGGGAAGGTACACGCAGAGTTTGTTCAGAGCTTGCACTCATTCTRCAGACTCTGTGAGAGGGGAAGGGGCAGAGAGGCTTAAAACTTGGTCTGGCTGCCTTGGGATTTCTGCGTTCTCCACAGCTTTGGGGTCCTAAATCCTCTGTTGATCTGTGGAGCAGGAAACGGCACAGACAGCAGTGGCACCGGTGAACGCTCCACTGCACAAGCACACAAACCAGTCGTGCCGCAGGGACCCCTCGAGGTCTGCCTGCGGCGTTCCCGCTCCTCACTTTGGGCCTTCTCCGACTCAGCCAGGTTGGGATATTCACTAAGGGGGTCTAGTCAGTGCAAACAGGCTAAAAGTACGTCTGTTCCTTGTGTCGGTGTTCTCACTCAGGAACAGAGTGGCCATAGTTTACCATAGCTACAACTCAGTAGTCAAACTTCAAATAAACGAATGACTTAATGGCCTGTCTCACTGTATTTATCAAAATGTGTTTCTGTGTCAAGAGAACAACACGAGGTTAACTGAATCCTCACATCACCTGTGTCAAGAAGTTGGCAGAGCTGCACTTGGGTTTTCTTTAGAGCAGTATAATTTATTGCATAGTGCTCTGCACATCCAGGAATTAAAGGAAAATGAGTGATGATTTATGCCCTTTCTTTGGAAGAGGGTCACCGTGCCTTATGAGAAAAGCTGAACAATAATGCTGGAAGCAAAGCTTAGCAATATCTCTTTACAGCAGTCTTCTTTTATGGCTGCAACCACTCACATTTATGGAGCTGCTCACTGAGAGACCATCTGCTTCTCTTGCTTGCTCCAATAAAGACATCTCTGATGCCAGCATCATCGCTGATTGCCAGAGTGAAAACCTGATCAGCTGACACTCAGCTCCCATTTGGAAGTATGCCCAGTGGAGGCACAAGAGGGAAGTTCACTCCCTTTCGCAGGCCAGCTTCATTCCTGCGTGCGTGCATTAAACAAGGCAGCCAGAAGCCTTAGCCTCCTGGCTAAGCCTGGCCTCCTGGCGTTACATGCCACGGCCATCGTGATTCAAAAGGAGCAAAGGTAGCTCAAGTCTCCCTGCAGATAAGGCAACTATAGGAAGGGAGTACCAAAGGAGAAGCTAAACAGGAATTTGCAAAACTTACTGACTTGTATTTTGAGCCTGTGTCCACAATACTTGTTATCCTGCTAGCTGTCTTCAGGCTCCAGTGCAGCCTTCATCCAAGACTATGAGATCCTTTGCAGCTGCAGAGAAGTAAACTGACTGTTCTCTGAAATACTCTCTCTCTTGAATTTGTTTCCTGGCTTTTAAGCAGCTCTTTGTAAGCACTCTGTGCAGTAACTTACTTCCCGTGTAGCCGGAGGGCTCCTTGCAGAGCCAACCTGTTCCAGAGACAAGCACTTGCTGTCGAGCTAAGAGTGCACGTGAGAAGTTACTCCAGAGGAACTACACCAGCTTAATTCATTTGGCTGTCACTGYGACTGCCTGTATTCCACAGCCTTTGCCACTGCTCAGAGCAAGTAGACTTGACCTCTACCTTTGGTCTTAGTGGCAGTATTAAGTTAAAGGAGGATGGGCTTGTTTTCTCAGTGACAGATGGGTCAGGAACACACTACTTTTTTTTTTTTTTTTTTTTTAATTGAGCTTTCTCCAAGGGCTTGAACTGTCCCTTCAAGGTCTTCTTGCCCCCATAAATCTATGTTATTGTTGAGCACTGAATGGACTGAGACAGAAGAAGCTTTAACATTGCCCAGGCGCTCTCAGTTGCAGCATGGACTGCTCTCCATGCACGTGTGACCTAAGACTGGTCAGGAATGGTGGACTGGGCTACCTCACAAGAGGTGGAATGAATCCACCTCATCTGTCCTCACAAATCTCTAAGCCCCATCTTAGGACCTTAAGGCTGTGCAGCTCTGAAAGTGTTTCCTGAAGTCCACCCTGAAACATAAAATTGCATAACCAACAAGACATTGCACAAGCCACAGTTGATACCAGGCTAATTCCAAGGAAGCACCATTAACTGTCCCTATTGTTGGCCATGCTGGCAGCAGGAAAATGGCCTGGGTGGGCCTGGAAAGTGATTCAGCCACATCCCTGTGCCGAGGGCAGGGAGGGTTGCTCTGCTGCCCCTGCCCGGGCAGGCTAGTGATCTGGATGATTCCACCCTGCTACGATCAACTTGCTCCAGCAAATGTGTTTAACAGAAGTACCTGGAGCTTTTGCGTCTCAGGTAGCCCCTCGGCTGGAAAGTTCAGCTGTCAGCTTCTCCAGAAACATCCCCCTGTCTGCTCAATCCAAGTTCTGTTTAGAGCAGCACTTGGGGCTGTGGATTTGCTGTACTCTGAGATGCCCAGGAGCTTTTACTGCTTCAGAGCTAAAAGAATAACATAACTGAGTTGAACAAACATTTCACGGTATTAACATGAGATGTTTAAATAGACAGTCACAGAATATTTTATCCCATCCAGAGCAATGCGAAAAGCTGAGGATTTATGCCTATTGCTGAGTAAACAGCTCCTGAGGAGTCACATCCATCTGGGAAGTGGATTTTTTTTATTCTAAGGAATTGGAAGCACAGCATGCCTGAGATAACTGAGCAGAGTGGGGAGTTCTCCTACATTTGCTCTCAGAGAAGCCTGGTTTGAAAAATGGCAGAAGATCCTACAGAGTAAATCTAGTCAGAGGACAAGAGCCGYAGAGCTCAACAGCGCATAAGCTCTCAAGCATGCAGAGGGGAGACAGCAGAGCCTGCGGAAGAGCTGGCTCAAGACGTCCCTCGCTGCCGCAGGGAGATGGGAGAAGCACTTGTTCTGCTCCATGTCCTGGATGTTGCAGGGAGGAGACAGAGCCTCCGTGCCCCCCCAGTGCAAGATCCCTGCAGCTCCCGGGGAAGAGYCCTGGTGCCACTTGCAGCCCAGTGTCAGCGTGTCTATCACATGGCTCCCGGCGCGTGGGCGGGTTGCAGCAAGGGGCCCCAGCTGTGTGCGTGGGCTGGAGCGAGCCGGGTCAGCAACGATGGCTTCGCAGAGAGGATCTGAGACAGGGGAGTGTTASGGCTCATGGCTGTTAGTCATCTGCAGGCAAGTCTTTGGGATTGCTGGAAACAGAGCAAAAAATAGTAGTGTCAAACACTTCCTGAGCAACTGGACGCACATCCCTGTGTTGTCTGCTCTGTGGTTCCAGCACTGAGAGCAGGAACGTCTCCATGAGTCACGGAGATGTGCTCTCACCTGGCAGCTCCCAGTGCCAGGGAGTTGGGAAAGGGATACTCTTGAGAGCCAAGCCCGGGCCCATGAAAATCCTGCGTCCGTGCCAGCTGCCTYGGACAGGTCAGTTCCGAACCGCTTCACATGCTGGTGGTATCTCAACGCAGTGAGACTATTACATGGAAGAGTGACTGCCCTCCTGAGAATAACTTCAGGTATGCCCAGGCTGGAGTATCTGCTCTGCATGCAGAGGGTCAGAGAAGAAAATCACCGGTCCTCCCCTTACAAGGCCTGCTGAAATCTAAAGGCCCAAATGGGTTCATTCTTCAATAGAAGCTTTAGGACCTCTTGCAGCACACACAGTTGTCGTGAAACCTTCTGGACACAGACTGCGTCTCACCTGACTTCCCCATGGATCTAACTCTCCTGTTAGAGCAGCAAGAGACGATCCTCTGCCCTGCCAGGCACTGAGTTCAAAYGCACATTGCCCAGTGCTGGTCGGGAAACTCATTTCCTCCTTCTGCTGGCAGGGAGCAGAGGGGTCAGTGGCTTTCCCCAGACGCAGGGCTGGGAACTGCCACCTGGGCTGCGCTGATGCCTGCCTACGCAATGCGGGACATAGGTGGCTGCCCTASAGCCCTCCCGCAAGACGGATGTGTGTCACCAGGGGCAGAAAGACAAACAGACTGTACAGCTCTGCTCTCTGTGAGTCCCATGATGTCAGTGGCGGCCAGAGCCATTCAGTTTGCCTATCTGATATGACTCAGTTTGTGTCAGCATGGCAGCCTGCGGATCCGGCAGGCAGGGTCCAAGAGGCGGTTTCCTACCTACTCCGGCTAAAAGCAGAGGTGTAACTGGCCTACGTATTTGTGGCAATGCTCATTTCCAGCTTTTGGCAGATGGCCATGAGTGAGGATGAGGATTGAGCCATCCGGATCAGAGCGAAGGCTGTGTTTCACACACGTCTTAGCAATTGTGTAATGCATGCAATGCAGAAGTGCAAACGCGGCTGGCCTCTCCCTCCACTTAGGCTTGTTTCAGAATAGGCTGTCTCCGTGGGGCAAGACTGCTTTCGCTACCTTTGGCTGGGGATTTCCCCAGTGCAAGGAGTGCCGTGCCAGAGCAGAGCCGGAGCAGCCTCACACGCTGTCTGCTCAGGGCGCTGCACGCTCTTAGCTCCTGGGGACTGTCGTGCTGCTGCAGTGGCTGGGGCACTGGAGCGTCCTCCTGGCACAGCGCGGGTCTCAGGATGCTGTGGCCAGCTGCTTGGGCCGCCTCCACATCCCACTCTGCCCAGCACCAGTTCTGGTCTGCTTAGTGCAGCTGATGCACAGCAGTGGGAGAGCACAGCCAGGCCCCAGCCAGTCTTTCCACTTCTACACAACAGTGAACAGAAGTGATCCGTTTGTTACAAAACGGCTTGTGGAGTGSAAGACTCAAGAGACGCAATAATGCAGGAACAGAATGCAGGAGCTGAGGTCTATTTGTCAGACTATTTCAGTGCAAACCTTTGCAAACCTTTTACGTCCCCCCAAGTCACAGGACTCTGATTCACATCTGACACCAAGTAAGATGCAAAAGAAATGGTTGCATTTTTAGTTTTGCTCTTTGGGACGAGTTACCAGTTCTCTAATAACGTGATTTGTTTTCTTGACCTTCCACCTAGAGAACTGAACAGGGTTTTACAATTTAATCCAAACTTTCTGATTGTTCCCACTTTGTGGAATGAGAATTTGGGATGAAAAGACTGATCTGATATAGAGAGTAGATTGTTGATAGGCTAATGCTCTGTTAAGGCCATCTTCCAGCCATGCTAATAAAGGCATGTTGCATTTCTGTTTTTTTTTTTCTGTCAAAATATGAAGTGTTCCCATTGACTTATGCTCTTGAATTCTGTGTACAGTAAATACCAACAACTTTTGATTGCTTAAAATAAAAGATAAATCCATGTGCCTGTTTGCTCTCATGCCTGTTTGCAGATTTCATGGAGCAGAACATTCTTCTCCTCCTCCTTCCTGAGCTAAGCACAGCATTTCTATGAAGCCTTTCTTTTCTCTACGAGAGGTGACTGCATTTTAGTGGAAAATGTGTTTTCATGAAAACAGAGGTGTAGCTTTTAGTTGCAGTTAGGTTTGTGTTAGCAGCGACTCTGCACATCAATGTGGTGTTGAAGTGAAAACCTGTACATGCAATAGTTCATTTCTAGTATGTGRAGAGAGAGGTTCTGCAAAAGTAAGAATTATTAACAGTAGCAACCCCATGATCTTTTCCTGACTCCTTGCTTGGATAAGACCCCAGTTTCCTTAACCAAATATCTAAGGAGGCATTGTGCCTTGCTAGCAGTCTCCATTTCTGGATGTTGCAGCCATTGCATACTTTGGGCTACGTGCACCCAAAATCCTCCTGGAGCAGGAATAGAAGAAGATTTTCAAAGAGAAAAATCTCTGCAAGGCTCTKCCCCCCTGCAGGGGGAAGCAAGCTCTGCCCTGGCAGGGTTTCAGCTCCTTGAGGAGTTACAGGGTTCCAGTAACCGGGTTTGTGCTCATAGCCTCCCACCTAGAGGACTAACTCAGGTGTTGCAATCCAAGCCAAATTTCCTCATGTTTCGACAAAGTAGTGACTCATACCTTATGATGGAAAATGATGTAATCCGGATGACAGAGTCTAAACACACACACACCCACTCCCTTTCCCTAAACTGCTGACATCCTAATGACAGCATCTGCTGGTCATATCCCAGCCTCTGTCATAACAAAATCYGTGTCTCTTCCTTTGGGACCTCCGCATGATGCAGCCACTTCTGCGGAAAAGCCGGCTTTTATTTTTCGGCCAGCCCCGATGGACGCGGCTCGTGGGCAGCCCACCCACCAGCCCCCCACGGCGGAGACGGCCTCGCGCTCCCACGCAGGTGCCCCAGGTAACGCGGGGTCGCCCCAGAGCCGCCGCGGGGCCGCACGGGCTGCCGGCCCCACGCGCGGGAGCACGGCCGGCGGCGGGCGTGGGTGTCTCTGCTGCTCCACGATCGGCACCGCTGCCCGGACCGGCCCCGCCGCGGCTTCAGCACCGCGGGGAAATCCTCTCCCGGGGGTCCCGTCYCGCGCTCCTCCCGGGAGAGCTAAGCCAAACGAGCCGCCCCGTCGCAGACCCCGGCGGGAGCTCGCCTTTCTGCAAAGGCCAGAGCCGCGCTCGGGCTCACCCCAGCCTCGCAGCTGGTCCGGGGCTCGTGCTATTTGCGGACGAGTCCTGCAGCTCTGCGCTTCAGAGGCCAGGCAAGCCCACGAGAAACGATGCTTCCACGAGAGCCCTGGCCCTGGATCCGTGTCCCGGGAGCATGCACYCTACCAGCAGACCAGCCTGCAAAGCGTGCATCTATCTCCTTGCGAGCCGCRCTCCTTTCTGCCCCTCGCATCCCACATCGCCACTCTCCTGTGCTGCAGGAGATGTTCGTGCTGTTCTGACATCACATTTTTATGTGTTAAACTCTACTTGTGGTTTTTCTAGCTCTTCTTTCTTCTGCGTCCCTCAGCAGCTAGTGATTAAAAGTTTGTCCATTTGTTGATCCTTTCCTGCATTTCATGGAAGATTCTCTTCATACATTACTAGCGCTTTTCTTGACAAAACTACGCTTTCAAGAAAAATAAAAGACCTCTTACTTTTGCCAGCAGCATCTACTGTGATCTTTTACTGCCTAAGGCAGTAAGACTGACCAGAGGATTGATCGAACTGACCCATCTATGGTCTTGTTACTGCCAGCAGTCTAGGTGGGGGCTGAACTGCTTCACAGGTTGGGTTCATGGCCTGGGCAGTGAAATGGGATCTGAGATCCCCAAAGGAATTTCCTTGTGTAGTTTGAATCCAGCTGTGTTTGGGAGGCGACATCCCCTCCTGCTGTCAGACAGGGCTGGCTGGTCTGCAGTGCTGGCGCATTGCTGCTGAGCATCGTTGCTGCAGAGCAGGCCCAGTGCTACCACGAAACTTTATCAATGGGATGGCACAGTCTGATGCTAAGGCCCTTCTGAACGATGCTTAGGGCAAAGCGGCAAATATTAATTCATTTAATATGACTTTAAAAAATAAATCTGTGCTAATAACCTGTTGCAGCTTAAGGCATTTAGACAATTCTCAATCTTTCTGTAATTCTTTGTAATAATAATTAAATCACCCTTAAAATGGCCATGGGTGGAAAAATTAAATAAAGCGGAATAGTAATTCAGCAGCTGCTAAAGAATATTGAAAATCAAGAAGAAAACTTTGTTGTTAAGGTATGGGGGGAAAAAAGAAGTGAAACAATCAGTTGTGAAGCTGGAAGTTTGTTCTTCATTTGCACTGATTTCTGGGTCCTGTTTGGCAGAGCAAACACGGGAGCACTAAGAAAACAGCAGATAAATGAACAAACCTCAGCTGGACGAGCTTCTTTCTGCCTAGCGCGTCTCATGGCCAGAAGCAAGGAAACCCTTTGCATTAAGGACCGCATCTCCCTCCGCGAGAGGGGGCAGCAAGGCTGGAAGTGCGGCTGGAGACACGGCCTCCTTGGGTGCCTTACCGGCGGCACCGGGGCCTCGGCCTCGGCCAGGCCGGGCAGAAAGCCCGGTTCACCCTGCAGGCAGAGCTGCCGCCGCTCCAGCACTGCCCAGCCGCCAGCACAGCCTCCCCGCCGGTATCGCTGCTCTGCAGCCTTGCGTTGGATTTCATCCCTTACAATACATGGGATTTATCTCCCTCGCTTTCATGTGCCTTTTAGGAAACACCACTTTTTATCTCATTTCTGCTGCTTTTTATCATCACAAAGAGTTTTTACTGAAGTGAGAAAGCGTCTGTTTCTGCAGGCCAGAGCGGCGTGGGTAATTTCAATATAAAACAAACAAGGCGGTTTTCAAAATTAAAATTTTATGTGTGGCACTTTCTCATTTAATGGAATGCACAAAGATGGGCAAAGCCAATTAACAGGAGGTTGAGACTCAATGCTCAGCAAAATTAAACAACGGGACTCTGCAAGAGGAATGATTGGTTCAAAGGGAGCAGGCGAAAGAGACGGAGGAGGAGGGGAAGCAAGGCTGCTCTCAGGAATTCGCCTCCTCAAAAAGCCCCAAATCTGAACATATCTGCGTCCTACTTTGTRTTCCTCAGACAGGCTTCAGAGCCCCCTGGACTCTGCATAATGGAAACCCTGATGAATAGCAAAGACCGTGTTTGGGGATTTCAGCTTCGGGGAGGAGACGGGAAAGTCTTAGATCAGCTCTTGGATGCTGCAGGCAGCGGGAGACCGGCTCCCTAATGCCGCTGCCTCGTGTGGGCACCGTGCGGCAGCTCACCGGGGGGATGCAGGGACGAGTCCTCCGGGAGACCCCTCGGGAAAGTGCTGCTTCCTTGGACCTCTTCCCAGATTATCCTCTGCTTCAAAATCCCCCTCCCACCAAGAACAGAACGAGCGTCAGCAGAGAAGAACCTGGAGACAAAGCGGAGASGAAGGTGCAGCAAGAGCAGGGCTGCGCAGCAGCGACGCGCCATTGCCCGGGCGACCGCGATGCTCCAGCCCGCCGGCAGTGCCGGCACAGCCGTGATTAGCCACGCCGTTACTGTCACCGTGGGGGCCCCAGCTCACCCACCTGGAGCAGGAGGAAGAGGTGGAATTAAGGCAAATCACTCCTGTTATCAGCCTGGGGGCTGTGCCTGCAGAGTTCAAGATTTCTAGACCGGGGGAGCAAGTCAGCGTTAGCCTCTGATTGCTGCAATCACTGTGAAATGGGGATGGAGCTTATTTGCCTATTTTGCACATAATTTTCAGGGCAAAAGACTGTATTCTTTAAGGTGGAAAGAGAGTGACCCTGTTGTCTCACTGTTCCCTTAAAAGTCTCCTAAGCATTGCTGCCCTTAGAAGAGACCACTGCAGACTCCAGCCCTGCCTTCTCCGTCCATGGTGAAGCTTCTCCTCCGCTGGAACTGCAGGGCAGGACAAACACCAGGGGTTCACGGACACSTTTAACCAGCAATTTAGCCTTGCTGGGCCAGAGCAGGGGCTGTGACTCCTGCTTTGCTGCATYGTACAAATGAGCAAGTCATGCATTTATCTCAGGCATCCCTCCCACTGCCAGAGAGGCAGAGATCACAGCAGGAAAGAGCCCCTGTTCCTGGCTAATCAAACACGGAGCAGCATTAGTTACTGCGCTTCCAGCTCTAGTTTCCATAGAGCATCCGGTAGTGGAGGCAACACTCAGCTTTCAGCAAGGCTCAGCAGCAGTTCAGCCCCGGCAGGATCTTGCTCCTGCTCAGAGTAACGCAGAGCTCTGCCTGAAGCTCAGTGGCCGCCGAAGAGGACAAGCTCCTCCACGGGACGCGCTGAAGAGCTATTTGGCGAACCAGCATGTATAGCGGCAGCCTGGGCACACGGAGGTCGTGAGAGCTTTACGCCCACGTGATGTGGGATCTAGCAGAGCTAATACACCCCTGTTTGGGCCCAGARTATTTACGGTCAGTGTGGCCGTGCCAGGGGAAGGCAGAGAGCGCGGCCAGGTGAGCTGGAGCGCTGGTTTGGGGGCAGAAGGCAGCTCACCGGCAGCTCTCGCCAGGAGCCGCGCTGGGCAGTCCCCGCGCTGCCACGGGCGGTGGGGAGCGGCCAAGACGCGCCGTGCCGGAGCCCAGGCCGCGGAGCCACGCTCTTCGTACRTCTCGGGAATGAGAGTGCTCCCTGCAAGGAGGGCAAGCCTGGGGAGGAGAGGAACGAGCCGCCAAAGCAGGCGGTCTGCGCCGGGATGACTCGCGTCTGCCTGTTCGCTCTCAGCTCGAGCCCGAAGCGAGTCAGCGCGGCTCTTCCAGCCTCGGCGGGGGACACGCAGGCGGGCGAAGATGAGCGCACCGGCCCCGTCCGTCTTGCTCGCCCCTCAGCACCGACTCCGGTGCTCGTCCTCCTAATTGCAGCCAAACTGCCTGTGTGGCGGAAGGTGGCGGCGGGCGATGAGGCGCCCCGGGCAGGGAGACGGGACGYGAAAGGGGAGAGGAGACGCGTTGTTTTAATACCCCATTCAGCTGCTTTTCTAAAGCAATTCCTTTCACATGAGAACAGCACAGAGAGCATTACCAACACGGGTTCCCACCTGCAATAAGAAAGTTGCCCAAAGTTTTAGTTAACTTTCTAATCTGCTTACAACTCTCCTGCTCCTTACTGCGGCCCTTCTGCCAGCCCCGAGCGTCACCCCGGCCACCCGGGAGCAGCCCAGCGAGAGCCGCCGGCGCGGCGGCAAGGGCTTGGCGAGAGGGATTGAACGGCCCCGCCGGAGACCATGAACCCACCCAGGGACCCCCATGCGTCTCCGTCGAGGAGAAGCAGAAAAACAGGAAAAGCAGACAGGCCAGCCCCCAGCTCCCCGGCCCGCCGCTGCGCCGGCCCCTCGCCCTTCGCCGCAGCCGGCTGCGGGGCAGCAGCTGCCGGGCGGCTGCAACGCGCCCTGATTCCACCGCCAGCGGGAGCAGTCTGGCCAGGTTCACTCTCCTACATAAGCAGTTTGAGGGCAATTTCATTTTCAGGATATTGATYTGAATTTCACAGTGTTTGAAAAACACTGGAAAACAGATTTTTATCTCTTTAAGCCTTAGGGGTTTTCTTTTAAATAAATTTCTTTATATAGAAACTGACGATTTTTGGCTAAATACGAGCTGACTGTACTGCTGCAGGACCAGTAACTTTTCAGGATGGCGATGGGGGCAGAGACCGCACGGTCAGGCGCACCCGGGATTTCTCGGGTCCGTGTCCACAGCAGGTGACAAGGAGCTTTGCTGTCTTGCTGCAGGAAGCGGAAGGAAAGCAAAGCCAAGGGGAGGCGTGGGGCCGGGGCCGGGGGTCCCGCAGCTCCGGCGCGCGGGGCCGGCACGGAGCGCGCCGGCGTGCCCCGCGGCGGACACCCCGCCGGGGAGAGGGGCCGGGCACCCGCGGCGGGAGGCGGGCGAGACGCCGGGCTCGTTTTGTGCCTCTCCGGGGTAATCGCCGCTCCGCCGCCGCTTCTGGCCCGAACCCGCCACGGTCGTTCGCGCCGAGGAGCGCTTTGGGAAGGGGCGGGAGGCACGAGCCAAGCAGCAGCGGCTGGGCGGCAGCACGTGGCGGCTGCCCGCTCCCCCGCGCCGTGCCGCCCGGGGACTTATTTTTAAGCAGAGCAGTGTCTTTACTTCCGTCTTAACGAGCAGAGAGGTGTAGCTCCATGGGGAGCGAGCCGAGGGCCCTGGGCATTGCACGAGAGGGCTGGAGCAGAACCGCTGAGTACGCACGCGCCTCGCCGAGAAACGGGSAAATAAATCACGCGAGCAGCAGCCAGCCTCTGCCTCTCGCTGTCCTTCGACAACTGAGTGATGAATTTGCTGGGTTCATCGGCCGTTCACCAGTTGCCTGGAGGTGGTGGCTGTATTTCTCAGCCAGTTACTGCAATTTATCACTTCACCTTATAAACTTTTCTGAGAGAAGRAGTTTCCTCTACATCTGAAGGCAGCAACATGCTGATAGCTAGACGATACCTTTCAGAGAAAGCAGCTTTTGGGGAGAATTTTCCTCTCTGAATTTCCAGTCTGTTGGAAGGGGCGAACAGCAGGATTCTGCATTTCGGAGGCAGCGGTGGGAGGGGAGGGCTTGGCCCTCGGCCGCAAGTCGGTCACCCCTGGCCCTGACCCTATCAGCTCTGTCCTGGCGCATCTTTCTGCCTACGCCTACCTCTTGCTGCCCTCCAGCTCTGTGCGCTTGGAGATGCCAAAGCGACCAAGACGAACATTTGCAAGCGGAGATGGGAGGAGCGGGTTGCGATTCCACTGCAATCTGCCCAGCTGTTTAGCCTGAGGGAGCTCGACTGATTACTTTTACTGAGAACGTGATAATTAAAAGGTTTGGCTGAGAGTCCTGGAAACGGTGACAAAGTGCAGTAACTCTGCTAATGAGTCAGACACACTTTAAACACTAATTCCTTTTATGATGAGAGTGCTGTTGCCATTCAGATTAAGTATTTATCTGCTTGTTTAATACAGATCAATAAACTAATAACACTTCGATAGAAGTGACATTTGTGGAACTCTGGCATCATTTACAAGTCAGGTTTTAAAGTCTTCTCTAATGAGCAATATTGGCTTTGCACAAACCAGGCAGTGCAACGAAAGCAATGAACCCAAGCAGAATATCCTCTAAAAGCTTCCCCAGATTGGCAGGCCTGGCGAGCGCCTCTGCTTCGGCTTTCCAGGCTCCCTCCCTCCCCTTTGGCAGGGGCAGGCCGGCAAGGGCAGCGGAGCAGGATCTCAGCGGGAGCGGGAGCCTGAGCCGAGCTCCAGTGTGGGCTGAGCTGATGCTGAAACGGGCTGGTAAYGCTTTGACTTGTTTTCTGCCAACTCAGTGCTCTTTGCAGGAGCTAGAGGAGTTATTCCAACAGCCTTTTTTCATTTTGCTGCTATTGTTTTGAGCCAGTGGGTCGGGAAGTCCTTGGAAAATAGCTCTTGCCTGCCTGGATGAAGCAAGACTCGGCAGAGTCCAGTCTGGTGTCACAAGCAAAGTCAGCTTCTGGAGAGGAAAGTGCAAGAGAAAGGGAATTTTAGTAACTGGGAAGGACCTCAGGGTGCCCTCTGGTCCCGCTCCCTAGGCCAGGCCTTGTCTGCCCCATCTTGGACCGAGGCTTTTGGGCCCGTTCCTGAAAAGACCGGGGGAAGCAGATTGCAGCCGCATCCTGCAAGCGCAGCAGCCTCGCTTTCTGGAGCYGTGCCTTCCAAGTGTCCTAGAAAGGGTACCCAGAAGAAATCATTTCCTGAAGGATTGGCCTTTATGTACTCCAGGCATGTTCTAATTTGCTGAATATTTCAGGTTGTTGTGTTTGGTAGCTTTTTTAACTCCTCAAAAGTGGGAAGACAAACTTCTCAATCTATTGTCTTGGGCTGTTTTGCATCTGTTACCCCCATGGCTGCAATCCCAGTGCTGGAGGCACCATATGGCTTGCACTGTTATTAGAAAAGAAGCACACACACAAATAAAGAGCAGCAGGACTGAAAAAAAAAATCGTTCTGAAATTAAATATTCACCTTGTTGCTAACTGCAGACTAAATGACTAAGCGAGAGGGACTGGGTTCCTCATTGCAGTGGTTAGAGTTGTATTTATTTCTCTTCTAGAGAAATCCTGAGATATTTCTGTATTGTGTTTGATTTTAAAACATAGGGGTTACTTCCACCCTCAGTGCAACACAAGACTTCCTACTATTGCTAATGAGAGTTGTACAAACATAAGAGTGGTAAAATAGGCCCTAAACAGTACTTAAATTTTTCATGATATGGGAAATAAGAGTGTCCCTGAAGGAAGCTGCGTCTGTTAAGTGTCAGCATGGTGGAAATAATTTGTTCACATAGCAAACCTGCAATTAGATAGCTACCTTGCTCAGTTGCCTGTCATTTTGCAGCAGAGCATGCCTTAGCCCAGTGTATCATGGTGTAATATGTGCCTCCTGGAACCCACCTTCGATTTCCCTGGCTACAAATGGGCACGGTCTAAAGGGAACACGCGGGACACTGGTCTGCCCGGGGGCTGGAGCCCCTCGCAGGCCCTGCCATGCGGGGAGGCGTGGGCCGCGGCCGCGGGACCTCGCTGGAGGTGGGACCTCGCCGCGGCAGAGCCCGTTGATGCCACTGGAGCTGCAGAGCTGTGAGGCTTTGTCCCGAGTTCCCACCCGCTCACCCAGCACTGTGCTGTCACTCTATGCAGCAGAGGGAGGCGAGGAGCTGCAAAAGCTATTTTCCAACCCAATGAACACAAAATATCCATATGTGTTTGTGCCTGGGTGAGCCATGCTCCAAGGCTAATTGGCTAACTTTCTGCTTTCCTTTGGTGCCCTCCAGAAGGGGAGGAGAAAGGAGGTAGGAAAGGCTTTCGTGGTGCAAGGACAAAAGATACCTGCTCTCCCTAACGCAGCGGCTCCTGACAGGTAGTTTTCCATCCCTGCAGTGAGGAGCTGGCTGCCGACACACACGGCTCAGCGTACGCTCCGGTTAAAAGCTACAAACCAGCTCGCTCTTGTCACAGAATCAGCATCTCTGTGGCCCAGCCCGTCCACCGTGCTCCCTCGCTTTGTGGTCAGCATACATCTTTCTCTATGCTTTGGGCTGAATGCTTGAGCAGACCTGGGTTCGACAACCAGAAGGTGTCACCTGGAGGATGCTTCCCGCTAATGAGCTCTCTGAGGGTTTCTGCTCTCACCTTTCTCCGCTCTTCCCGTGCCGGCAGCCTGGCCGGCACCGCCCCGGCGCAGGGGCTCGCAAAGCAGCGCCTGCCACCGCGCAGCACTGCTCGGCGCTCGCAAGGAGAATTCGATGTGGAGCTTGCTGCGAGCTAAAATCTGGTGTTAAAGGGTCTTCCTTCTGCGTTAGAGTTGAACTGCAGAGCGTGTTAGAAATGAGCCATGCATGGTGGATTTGGGAGGGGAGGGCGCGCGGGAATGAGCAAGCGCCAGTCGCGTGTGCCACTCTCCACCTGGGCCAGCAGACCGTGGGATCTGGCGGTCCCTTCCCTCACCTGGCCTGAGCTTTCCCRGCCCTGGCGCTGGTGGCCCCCAGGTGAACAGTCCTGAACTCGTGCAAAATGCAGAGAAGCTGCCCGGAGATGCCCAGACCTCACAAGCCCATGGTGGTCTGTGAAAATGGCATCAAATCTGCCATAATTTTCCTTATAAAACATTAGATTTCACATTTAAATAACGTGTGCCTTTCTCCCTCCTCAGAGAGGGCCTCACTACCCCGTCCTCCTGGGTGGACATTTGCATGGTGGTACGTGAGAGAAGTCACCTAGCAATGCAGCTGCCAGCACGGAACAGACCTAGAAACAGAAACTATGTTATTCAGGAGCTGTGCTGGTGCTGTTATCCATTCCCTTTGAAGAGAGAAAATAATGCACCCTCCCTTGTATCCTTTTGATAGCAAACAAAAGGAAATTGCTCCTAATGGCATCCGCGGCCGCAGGCTGCTGCTCTGCCTCTGCGCAGCCCCCTCTCCACTCCCGGTGCGGGGAGCCGACGTGCGGGCTCTGGCAATGGCCTGTTTCACCTCCCGGCGCATCGCTGSGCACCGCCGAGCGGCAGCCGACCCGGCCCCACGGCAGGGACGGTGCCTCGGCACCCGCCGCGCTCAGGGTGCATCGTCGCACCATCTCCTAAGCAGCTTTGCTGGGCTGCACAGCGCAGGGCTCTGGTCTGAGTTCTGGCTTCCCTTTACTTTGTTTTATCCCTCTTGCACGGAGCTTTCTTCCCAAGACCCATCACTGTCTTTCATCTCAGAATATTGGTGTAAATATTGCATGATTCTGCTTCAGTCT
The DNA here is from genome assembly GCF_003343005.1 of Rhea americana. NCBI lineage: Eukaryota > Metazoa > Chordata > Aves > Rheiformes > Rheidae > Rhea > Rhea americana. The sequence continues at coordinate 493,043 of NW_028186513.1, read as the reverse complement.
CCAGGAGACCCAGACGTTCGATTGATTAGCTCTTAACAAGAAGTTCAGGAACTCTGCAAAGTGCATGAAATAATAAACTTGTTCCAGCATGAAGTTTCTCCGTCCAGGATCAAATTCAGGGTTAATTCATTATTCCTGACAACTACTGCAAGAGACAGAGCAGTTAAGTAAACTAATTGTAGGGTGGGTTCTGCTTGAGCTGAAGTCAACAGGTCACATGCAATTAATATCCAAATCAATCCGACACAGAAAGCAGTAACATGCTTCTCATATTTGTGGGCTGCGTGGAGCCGGCAAGCAGGATTGAGATATCTCACAGGAGGAACCGCGAGGATTCGAGGGCTGAAGCAGGGAAGCTGAGATGAACCCTGACTGTGGCCGGCGTACGCTCGCAGCAGCTCACGGGCAGCAAGGGGTTTGCTAAACACCGCCAGGCTCTCCCCGGCCACGGGCGGGAGCGTCCTCCAGGCACCCCTGTGCCTGAGCCCGGTTAGCGTTTCAAATACGGGAAGCCAACTTCACTTTCATCTCCAGAAGAGATAATTAGTCCTGTTAGTAATTGGAGTATGATGTTCTTATCAAAATGTCAAGAACTACCTCCCCCCCGGCGCACCCGAAACTGCTTGTTAAAGGAGGGGGGCAAAAGCCGTCTTTGACCTCGACGGAGCCGCAGTCGCTGCTTTTGCGCTCCGGAGCCGGCGCTGCCCCGGCACCCGGGGGCCTGGGCGCCCCGAGGGAGCCTCGCCGGCTGCTTCTGCGCTCCGAAGCCGGCGCTGCCCCGGTACCCAGGGGTCTGGGCGCTCCTG
>NW_028186513.1:490089-491422 GCF_003343005.1 Rhea americana | reverse complement strand
ACCCGGGGGCCTGGGCGCCCCGAGGGAGCCTCGCCGGCTGCTTCTGCGCTCCGGAGCCGGTGCTGCCCCGGTACCCGGGGGTCTGGGCGCCCCGAGGGAGCCTCGCCGGCTGCGCTCGAGGCGCTCGAGCTGCTCCGGCCGCAGCCTTGGCGGGGGCAGGACGGGGGGCAGCGCTTCGCGGCGGCAGCAGCAGCGGGCCGGGCTATCCCGCCGAGCGCGGGGGACGGCCGCGGCGGTGCGGCGCCTTCGCGCCCGCGGGCTGGAGCCTGCCGAGGCTTCGCAGCAGCGGGTGCTGCTGCCCCGGGGGCCCCCGCTGCAACCAAGCTTTCCTGGAGTTCCTCACGCCGTTGTTTAGATAAGTTTAAATGAGCTGTGATTAAGCTAATTTCAAGGTAATTAACTCAGAAAGCTATCCTCCACTTTTTARAATTCTAAGTGGTTGTTCATTAGGAGAGCGCGAGTGGGGAAAGGCTGCGGCACAGAAGCACGAGGAGCTAAATACGTATGAATATTCCTTATCTAATTCAGTGGCACAATTAACGTGCATTTGGGGGCCTCCGTTTCCCTGCCTCGCCTGGCCGCCGCGCGGCTCCTGCACGGAGCAGGGGCTTCCTGCCGGGCTGCTTCCTTCCAGCACCCTCCAGCGATGGAGCTGAAACTTCGCAGTCATCGGTTTCAGAAATTATTTCTGAAGTTTCCACTCTTCTTGGAGTCATAACAATTTATTCATACTTTTGCCCCAGGAGCAGTGGAGCCAGAGCCACCAGCCTGCCGACAGCTCGTTCCTCTGATGTTTTAAGGGCAGGACGGACTTTTCCTCTGACAGATCCAAATAATAATAATAACAACGCTGCTACCCAGGAGCGGCCCACGGCTTTTGCGCTCCGGGCCGCGCACCGGGGCAGCTCCCGGGGCCGGTCCCCCTGCCTCGTCGCCCGCCTGCGCTGCACGGCCGCTCGCCCGGCGGACGGGGCTCGAGCCCCTGGGCGGGCGCCTGCCGCCGGCCCGGGCTGCTGGACCCGGTACCGGCCTGGGGGCAGCGGCCGCAGGCGCTTCCAGAGCTGCCCTCCCCGCGGCAGCCTCGACGGCTTCTCTGGGCGTTTCAGGGTAGGTTATCTCCCGGCTATTCAAGCAGTTTAAAGAAGGGACCAGACAGGGTTTGTGCCTAAGCGTGCGTTTATATTTATCTGCCCCTTGGCTTCTCCTTTGGGACTTGTTAAAGAGGACAGAGGCAGGGGGGTGCGGGGTTCAAAGGCCTGGAGGGGATGTGAGAGCCTCACTGTGGGGTTTTGCCTCTGTGCTCTAACGCTCTCCCAGCCGGGAGGTCTGTGCA
>NW_028186513.1:478761-489366 GCF_003343005.1 Rhea americana | reverse complement strand
CTTGCAGCACCGTCCCGGGGCTCACCTGCTGCCTCTCGCAGCCAGCGCTGTGCCCCCTCTGCACAGGTGATACGCTTGCACAGGGCATGCTTTGCACCCGGGTCTCATGCAGTAGCTGCTAAATTTGCTTTAAATGGACCTCCACAGCAAAACACCTTTCCAAAGGGGATAAATCAACGTTAAAATCTTCTGYTTTGCCCAATAAAGCAACGACAGCAGTAGAGAAAAACCTGTGCTGAAGGTGATCCAATATTAACTACTCTTTAGCGTTGCTCTTCTCCAAATCTTCTCTGACTAATACAGTATGAGCCACCGACAGCTTTGAATAACTAACTGCTCCAGTCGTGGGATTTTTCTAAGTGAGAGCTCTGCTTATAAGCCTGCGCGGTTTGATGCTAATTTGACATAATGAATTGAAYTTAAACTCATAATCTACAGTTCTAAGATCTCTCATTTGTGGCTTCTGTGATTTATGAAAGGTTTGGTGCAAACTAATTCTTTGTGAGAGCTCGCTCTCGCGATTAGCACTGATGAAAGGAAACCCAGCCTGATTATTTCATAGCTCTCGGAAACACAAACCGATTCCTCCCCTCTGTAACCTCGCCTTATTTAAGAGAGAGCAAAAGCAAAGTTGAGGGGGAAAAGCAGAGGAAACATCCTCATTTTGGGACCTGGCATCATGCCTCGGGTTCCTCTGCAAAAGCAGACAGTAACTTCCCCTTCGTTACGCGGCGGGGGCTGCTGTATCACCGCTTAGCGGCGTGTTGGTACCACCTCGCGTTGGGACCCCGGTGAGCAGCCCACGTGGGGTCTGGCTGCCCACCGGGGCCACCTGCCAGTGGAAACGGGGGGTCTGTAATGCTCTGCAAGCCGCAGAGACTCCGGCCCGAGGGGGATCGGCCGGCCGCGCTCCCTCCCTGCCGGCCTCGCATCCCTCCTCCCGTCCGCCGCCTTGCTCAGACAGCTTTCTTCTCCCCATTTCCCTGTGTTTTCGGTCCCACAGTGCTTTACTCTGATCTTTCCAAAGTTTCTGGTAGGTAGAATTGGGAAAAGGAATCGGAGGCCAGCGGGGTCCCAGGCTGCCTTTCCGGAGCTGCGGCATCGCCGGTGCCGCCAGCCCACGCCCGGGACAAACGCAGGGAAAGCGGTAAATCAGACCTACAAATGCATTACAGCTCAGCGAGAAGGGCTCTCTKCCCGGGCGATGGGGGTTGAGTCCTCTTCGACGGCGCCTATCAGCACGAAGGGAAGCGAACGGGTTTGCCGAGGCGCCGGGAGGGTTTTGCGCGGACACCACGTCTCCGCAGCTGCGGGCTGCAGCGCTGCCGCCGGGAAGAGCGGCTGCAGGGGCACCGGGCGGGCGCCTGCTAGAGACCCTGCTGACTCTGCGGCTGCGTGTCCAACGGGGCCAACCCCAGCTTAAAATGAAGCACGGACACGGCCGGCACCAACAACGGATTTAAGCGAAGGGCTCTCTTGGCGTTCGGTGAAGCGCAAAGGTCTGGCTCTACAGAGCCGGGGGAAATGCTCTTTATACGAAGGCAGTTTATAATCATAATGGCAACATATGGCAAGCGACATTTCCAAGCATCTAAATCACACCAAGGCACAGGTAGGCTTCCTACATGTAAAACAGTCATGCTGCTGTGTTAGGAAATGTGAAGGATATGCAAAACCTAGCACTGAAAATGCTGGGAATGAGAACAGCCCCCTTGGAAAATTATTTAGAAAATGATACAAAAATTCAGGAACTTAGAAGTGTCTTAAGAGAGCACTTTTCCCAACAGCTGAACATCTCCTTTAAGTCGTCCTGTAACAAGTCAAATGCGGACAGGCATCGTCAGAGGAGCATGCAGGCAGAGCCAGCCCCTCGCCGCGGCGCCCGTGCCACCTGCCTTCCTCCCCGGCAGCCCAACCRAGGGAAAAAAGTGCTTTTTGATGAAACTGCAGGAATTTCTTGATTTGGGTAATAATTGGAGTGTATGACTGAGAAACGCGGCTTTCTGCAGTTGCTGGAAACTGGGACGACGTTTGGGCTTTCTCTGCCCTGCTGTCCCGGCTGCAAAGGGCCCCGGCGGCTCCCGGGATTTCAGGGCCGAGTTTCTGCAGTTTCGACCCTTGCGCTCTGCGAAGGCGGCCGCGACCCCGCGCCACGCAGCCGCCACCGCCGCGCCGCTGGGCCTGGCAGCGTCCCTGAGCCCATCAATAGTTTTATTTATTTTTTAACATTATAAAAATAGCAAAGATATGAGCAGGTGAAAAATGACAGATGAGCAAAAACAAATCCTCCAGAATCATAAAAGGATACAAGAGGGGAAAAAAAGACTTTTTACTGTGCTTGTGCAGGAAATCAATAAAGAACCAGTACGAGGCTGTGCTGCAGATAACAAGCAGATTATATCAGTTCTCATGGAACATATTGTTTGGCAGGCAGAGGCTGTAATAGTGCATCGTAAAGTTTAGGTTAGTATTGTTGGCCAGGAGATTTAAATAAARCCTAAATGCTGACATTTTTGAGGGTTATTATTTATTCAATAGCCTGAGATGTCAAACCTTGTTGTCTTCAGTTTTCTAAGCAGCAGACTGTGTGCGCAGAGGCAGGTGATCGTTAAACGGGTGACGGATCATAATTTCATTGCGAGCTTCGGCACAACCCCAGATGAACAGTGGCGAAGAAGCGGGCTCCAGAGGGTGCCCAGGGATACTCTCACTTTTGCAATGGAAAATTCTAGCAGCAGAAATTTCTGCATGGATTGTCAGACATGCAACCTGCTCCTGGTCACCAGCTGTTTAGAGACTGTGAGAGCTGGAATCATTCAGGAGAGCCAAGTAAAATAAAAACTCCAGAATTTTTATCCACCATCTCTGAAATATTCACACAAATTATTCAAGGAAAAATCAACTACTGCTGATATTTTTAATTTATATGCCTAGGCTTCCTAATTACGGAAGAATTAATGCATTTTTGCCACACAAATCAGAGATTTCTGCATATTGCGCTGCAGTATCTTTCTCCCTTCTGGATTCAGTTACCCCTTTGCAAGGAGGCCAGCGCAAGGACAGATCCTGCAGAAATACCACGTCCGCGGTGCAGCTCCGTCTCGCAGTGCCGCGGGGCGTCGAGCCGGCCGGCGCCCGTGGGACGGGCTCGTTGCCGCGGGAGCCCGGATTTTACCACCCAGGTGAAGCTGCTCGACGCCGTGCCAATGACAGAGGCGAAATAGGGCCGCCTTGGAAAGCTAACCTTCCCTCCCAGCCTTAGATCAGCTGGGACACGGGATCAATAGGAGAAATATTGCTGGTGCTTGAAGTCAAACTGTTTCAATCTCCCCTTTGAAACGCCATTATTTTTTCCTCTACAGGACACATTTTTAATAGGCCCACTGCCAATTGCAGGCTGTTGCAGAGCACTCACTCTTATACTAATTGCAAAGCTAATTGTTCTTATTGCAAAACCCATTATACAGTACAGTTATATTGCAGTTAACGAGATGTTTGGATTAAATGGCTCACTGAAAGTCAATAAAATGAAATTTGCTTGACTATTCCTTTAATTTTTCAGATGCAGTGCTAATATACTGCTAATTCTCCCTGAAGGCCTGGATTCATTAAACTGCTTAAAGCAGGACTAATATATATATTGCGCAAAGGCAGAAAAGACGAACCCAGAGCAGCAAGCACAACWTATCTGTGGGAAGCTTCCCGACGCCGAGGCCGAGCGGCTGCGCCGTGCCCGGCAGAGCCGCCCCGAGGGACGGGCCGCGGCGCTGCCCACCGCCGAGGTGCCGCCGCGGGCTCGGGGCCGCGCAGCCCGCAGCAGCCGCCGCGGACGTGCATTGCCATAACGACGAGCCGCGATCGACGCAGTAAGGCTGCCGCATTAAAAGCCGTGTGCGCGGCGTGCGCCCCTGCCAGTGGATGCACRCTGTGGCTTGGCACCTACCTGCTAATTATTTTTGCAGGCAGCTCAACTACTGACGAGGCTGCGTGCAAAACCACGAAGAGCAGCAGTGCGAATAGCGGACTTTGCACGCCGTGTAGCCTGGTGAGCCGAAGGTCGCTTGCTTGCTATGTGTCTCATCGCTGATGCTACATTGCCTTGCAGCGTGAATGCGGATCGAACTGCTCACGCTGGACATCCCGCCCGGACTCCCAGTTAATGCCCGTTCCCGGCCAGGCTGGGAGCGGCTGGAAGATGGAGCTGCGGCAGGATTTCAGCGCGCCGGTGCRGCACGGTGCCCGGCGGCACACCGCAGCGGCTGCTTGCGCCGCTCGGCTCGGCAGCAGTTGCTGTCTGCTCTGCAATAGATGCCATCCTGCCTGGGCTTAGCAAGTTCGGCTGTAATTTCTGAAAGCAAATTGTCAGTCTTTCAGGACACAATAAAGCGCAGCAGGAACAACATTAATATGTCTTCTTTGCAAAAGTAGACAGAAGAGCTCATAGCGCTTTCAGAAAGGATCCTGAGCACGTTAGCTTTGAATAGAAAAGCTTAGCTTCACCTGCAACGAACTATAAAGAACGAATAAATGCCTTTTATGCTAACTTGCCTTGCAAACCCTGCTGGGGATACTGCAATTGCTTTAAAAGCAAGACTGACGAGAATCCTACAGCCTCACTCCCTCCGCCCGGCATGGGCTGGTGGCGGCGGCTGGCAAGAGGAGCCGTGGGGCGGCCACGTCCCGCTCTCAGCTCGTCCCCCTGCTTCTCGCGGTGGTCCAGGACCGCTTTGTCCCGGACAGACTTGCTGCAGCTCTGCAGCAGTGTTTTATCGGCCGTGCCAGCTCCGCTGGGCAGCGAAGCGGCTCGTAGCGTCCTGCCACTTCAAAGCACACGGCGGGATAAACAAGGCGACCGGGAGCCATGAAAGGCTCAACGCGAAATGAGTTTTAACGAGAGCACAGAGTCATTACCTAGATCAAAGCCGGGCAGGACACAGGCATCCTCGGGATGGGCAGTAAAAGCTGAGAGCAAAGAAAACCCCTCACCCCGACTGCGCGGAGGGGCAGGCGCCGGCGGGACGGGCACAGCCCTCGAGGGCTCTGCCCCACTGGGCGCCCTGGCCATGGGGTTTCCATGTCGCAGCCTCGGTCCCCGCACACCGCCCGGCCCCTGGGGTGGAAACGCTCCAGTGGGAGGTGGAGAACTTGCGCTCCGCAGCCAGAATGCGCAAAGGCGAGTTTGCACGTCCTGGAAATGAATTACACCGCAATTAAAAACCAAGAACTAACAGCAGGGATCTCCAGGACACATTTGTGCAGGCAAAAGAGACAAAGAAAGGCAGTGATGGAGCAGGGAAGTTGCTGTGAATGCACTGCAGTTCCAGTCTAAGCCCCAGAAATCCACATCTGGGTGCACCTAGCCCTTCACATCCATAATGRAAACTGCTGCATTTTGCACCTGCATTTGCAAGTGGCTATTGTTTCTTGCTTAGTTACGCCATTCAAGAAAATCAAGCTTCCCAGCATGTTTTATATTTTACTCTGGAAATTATTCCCCCCAAAACAGAAAGGAAAATAAAAATGCTACTTTAAAATCCCCTAAGGTTATACGGAGCCTCCCCTGCAAACCCCTTCTCAAAGCCCCRCTGCCTGCTCCAACTGGGAAAAGACAAGGAGCAATAAATCACAGCAGAAAGGCAAATGGCAGCAATTAAAGTCCTTGCTGAGAGTCTGCCTGGCTGGATCACATCCAGTCATCTGCTTCCCACCGCAGCGAAACGGGAACGCTGGCCCGAAAGCCGGGGCTGGCGGCGGCTGGTGCCGYGCGGGAGCCGCTGCTCCGCACACGCCGCCGGCACGCGCCGCGGAAAGCGGCATCGCTGGCCGCCCGTGGGCAGCGTCCCTCCCGGGGAGCCTGCACATCGAGGGCGAGGCGAAAGGGGCCGCGGAGTGGGGGATGCCGCTGGCACCTGTCCCGCTCAGCTGCCGCCTCGGAGGGAAGGCTGCAGCGCAGAGCGGGTCCCGCCGGMGAAGCCGGGCCGGTGCCGCGGCGCGGGAGCTGGGGCGTTTTGCTCAGAAATATGCCTAGGCTCTTGCAGCGTGCTGCCCCGTTACTCCAAAATAACTACTGCCTCCATAGGGACGGAGAGTTTAACGCCGGCCCCACCTCCAGAGTCTGCCGCGCCGACGGTGTCCGCTCCGGAGGGGCCGCGGGAGAGCCCTCGGCGCCCTGGCGCGATTTGGCAGGCGCCTCTGCAGAGCAGCCACGGCCGCAGCGACGCCTTGCCTCCCGCTGTGCTGTGCCTTAGCTTGGCGCTCCTGGCTTACTCGGGAACTTGCAGTCACGCTTTGCATATCAGCTAATTAAGTAGTTAACGATGACAAAGTGCTTTGACCAGCTCTGTACCGTGCCTCGCTGCAGATCAGCCACCGTGAGCAAAGCCAGCGAGCAGCAGGTCGTGCTTCCCCTTAGGAAAGCAGCCTCTTCGCTCGGACCGGCTTCTCGCCCCCCGAGCGTCGGGGCTTCCTGCGGCTGCCGGCAGAACCGCGTTTTGGGGGCCAGGAGCCCCAAGAGCGGCTAGGAGGCCAGGCACCTCCCGCGCCAGCGGGACTTCGTGTGTCACTTGCGTTTCCCCGTGTCCTCGTCACCAGTCGCTACTGCTTTGCCAGGAGACACGTCCCGGTTCCATAGGACTAATCTTCAGCTTCATTAAGAGCAGGCCTTGATTACTAAATATTTAACCAGTGGAAGCTCCCTAGTCCATTACTGTCTTCTTCCCACGTTTATTAAAGCAATAACTTTGTTTTAAAAAGGGACACGTTTCCCTTGAGCTCCCTCACACTTTGGTGCCCTGATTAAAAAATATAAATTAGAGATTGAGCAGGTCTCTTGCTTCAAAGGAGAGTAAATTGGGCGTCTTGAAATCCTGGGGAAAGGCAGACCATGAAAGGCTCTGAGACGGCTCCGGCAGACGGTGGTGCACGAGATGAGAAGAGGATGAAGGGGTAGGTAGAGCAGCGCGTCGAGGCCCTTATTTACAGCTCTGCAAGCTTTGTGAGAGCTCTGATTAAAATTTCATTACCTTTTTCTTCTGCAAAAAAGGAGGACTGTGAAGGGTGCTCTCTGGGATAACAGAGCTTCCTGCCGCCGAGGCTCGGAGGAGCGGCAGCTCCCGCTTTCCTGGTCCTCACGAGGCCRCCGCGGAGCCGCCCGCGCTCGCGGCCGGCTGCGAACCAGGGGMGACGCTGCCTCGCCGGGCGTGCGACGTGCGCGCCGGAGTCCCCCGGCCCGGGAGCCGCGGGGACCGCGGCCGTCCCGGGGCGCTCGGGACCCGGAGCGCACGCGGCAGCTGCGCAGACCGGGGAGGCGGCGGAGCMGAGCCGGGCGCACGCCCGCATCGCCCCTGCTCGCCGTCTGTTAATTGCTGGCTGATGTTTCGGCGGCAGAAGGATTGGCGAGGATGCTTTCCTTCGCTTCCTGCCGCCACAGACACACGTGTTCGTTAGTAAACACAGCAAGGACAGTGAATATCGTCTCTCCGGTGCTATGTCTGGGAGGTGGCAAGCTCCCCGTCTCCTCCATCCAATGATSTATGCAGTTGGAAAGTGCTCRGGAATAAAATCTTATTCTGATGTGCTTTCAGCACCCTATAGGGGATTTGTTGCTTTAACTACATTTGAAATCTCCTTGCTTTAATTTCACCTCATCAGCATAATTTACTCCATTTCTACAGGCAACACAGGGGACGATTTAGCCTGATCATCTCAGGAGAGCCTGGCTTCCCTTATAGCTCCTAATCTTGCATTCCTGGGGGAAAGAAAATGGGACATTTAAGATTGGATGGCTTTATAATACAGCTGCCACAATAGACAGTATCTTTGGATATATGGACATGTTTTTTCCACCTTTAACCTGATCATTGTTCACTGTTCYCATCTTCTGAGGCTAGCAAATTATTTGGAAATACCAGCAGCATGTGCTGCACCGCTCTTGTTAGGAGCAGCAAGCCCTCGGTGCCTCTGCGAATCACACAGATCTATATTTTYCCGTCGTTTTCTGAAGTCTGAGGAGCTTTGTTCAAAACCTGAAAATGCTGATGTGAGAGCTCTTTTCATGAAGCGGAGCCTAAATGTCAGCATCTCTTCCGACAGTCTTGTACCTAATTAGAAGGGGCAGGTGGGCAGCGGCCCTCCTGGGGGCAGACGCAGCCCCTGTCCCACCGCTGCTCTGGGTACCGCGATCGTACCGTACTGCCGTTATTTTGATGATACGGTCTTCCTTCTTTGATGGTATTGGACGTGTTCCAGCAGCTTTGGACCAAAGAGTCACCTTTTTGACACGGCGAGTTTGTTTTCAGAAGGTAATAGGCCTGAAATACGAGGTCTGGATTTGTCTGTCGTAAATCTATGAAGTTCTTTTGATTGCCCTGTCACTGTGTTAATTTAATAAACGGACTTCGGAAACAGGCACTGCCTCTGTGGTAGGACAAGGCAGGAATTGGTTCCCTTGTTGCCACAATAACAGGATTTTTTGCAACAGCAGTTCAACAGCTAAGAGCCTGGATAGAGCTGGGTGGTTTTTCTCTGATGAACAAAGTTCTCAAGAAAAACACAGCGGCGGCTTCGGATGCCGCCGGCACGGCAAACGTTGGCAGGAACCCGCCAGATCAGTGGAAAGACCCGGGGTCAAGTGCGCCTCGCTAGTAATAAAGAAATCGCCTTGATTTAAATTGTTGAAGCATTTTCAGACATGAATTCACACATAAAGTACCTCATACACAAGTAATGAGCGCCTGCGATGATTTCTCAGCTATGTAATACTTAACATTACTGGTGTGCTTCAAACTGCGTGGAAATAATTCTGCACGATAAAATCTTGCAAATTCTGAGGGGTACGAATCAATCACCAGCCTATCACCTTACTTCTGCTTTATTTCTTACTTTTTGAAAGCTGCATCGTTATTTATGGCTTCTATTTCAACACTGTGAAAGGCTAATGGGCGTTACAAGGCYGGGGCCGCTCAGACGCATTAACGCAAGCCTGCGCCTGGCTGCGCTTTTACTCCTTTAGCTCGGATGCAAATAGCAGTCGGTGCCCCGGGAACTGTGCAAATCGGCGTGGTTTTGCACCTCGCGGACGGCGCGGAGGCGGGCAGGGGCCGGGCAGCCGGCCGGGGACGCAGAGGTACCGTCCCCGTTTCAGCTGCGGATCGGACCCCAAAGCGCTTGGGAAAGCCCCTTGGTTTCCTGGGTTTTGCGTTAAACTCCCCGGGTCGGGAKCCAGCTGTTTCCGCAGCCCGGTCCGGGGCGGGGAGCCGGCGAGCGGCCGTGCCCCTTCCCGGCGCAGAGCCGGTCCCTCGCCCGCAGCCCGCGCCGTCCCCGGGGCCCGAAGCGCTCGCCGCCGCGGGACGGAGGCAGAGGACCCGCGCGCCGTCTCGCCCCGCGTCCACCCAGCGGCAACTGCTCGCTCAGGGCCGCGGCCGTAAATTCCCTTGTGCTGTCTCGGAAAGACAAAGAGAAGAAAAGGCGAGAGCAGCTGGCGCAGTTTAATTCCCCAATCTCGGACTCTAGCGCCAGAATGGAAATAGCATTTTCTCTGCCCTTCCTTTCCCCGGGCCGGGGCCGGTGGGAAGCAGGGTCCCGGGCGCACACGAGGACCCAGCGCTGCGCCAGTCCGTAGCCAGGGGGTCATGTCGATGTTTTTGCACTATTACATTTTGATGGATGGGCMGATCAGGGATTTATATGAACTGTATTCTGATCTCAAACTGCTAATTCATGCCYGAGTTCCCCTCTTCTATTTTGTTTCTACAAATTCAGTCAAGTGCTGATGAGATGAAGATTTAACGTCGAGCAAGAAGGAACAACTGGCTGGAATAAAGAGCGTTAGTCAGAGTGCAAGATTTATAGGGAACACGCACAAGAAAATGAGGCACAGTTGATATTCAAATGCCAGCTGCTCGCCTTCGCTGCACCGAAGCGCTGTCTCCCTGCGGCGCGCACCTCAGCGCTGCTCTGGACGCTGGGTCACCTTCTCCTGGACCTCCCTCTGCCCCTTCTCCTTGCCTTGCCCATACCAGCCCCGCGATTTCCAGAGCTAAGCAGGCGTCTCTGCTCATCATTTTGAGCTGCCTCTTCTCCGTCAGAAGGCAACCGCCCGCTGTGGAGCAATGCACTGCTCCCCTCACACTCGTGTCGCACGGCCTTGTGCATCCAAAGCCAGACTCTCCTTGGGGTGGGCCCAGAGCCACAGATTTTCCCAATTCCTGCTGAGTTCAGCTAAAAAATCCCTTTTGGGGGGATTTGGATAGTCCATTTTTTCTTTGCGTTGTGCTGCCTTTTCAGTTATTTGAATAATTCAGTTTTATACCACCWACATGTCTGAAAAAACGGAATTTAGTATTTGGCCCAAAATAGGTAGTTCAAGAGAGTTTGTAGAAAACTTCATTTTGTTCTGAAAACATATGTGTAGACATCTACGTGTATCCAGGCGAGCAGAGACCCTCGCCCTCCCGGCCGCCGGCTGGGTCCCTGCAGCCTCGTGCACACACGCCGCACACGTCCTCGCACACCTTCCCCCTCCGGAGGAGAGGAGACGGGGCTGGACCTCGCCGCACACGTCCTCGCACGCCTTCCCCCTCCGGAGGAGAGGAGACGGGGCTGGAC
>NW_028186513.1:471352-474616 GCF_003343005.1 Rhea americana | reverse complement strand
GCCCGCGGGGCCGCGAGGACCGAGGCGCGTCGCCGAGGCCGGGTTTTCAGCGAGCCGAGGGACAGGGTACGATTTAATCAGCAGGTCTGTCGTGAATAACGTTCTGACCCGCGGAGTCGCAGCTCCCCTACCCTCAATAAGCCGAGCTCGAATATGAAGTGCAAACCTTCTAATTTAGCATCATATCAAATAATAACATCTTATTTAAACTGTCGCTGGTATTAGTCAAACAATGATAGAKAAGAGCCAGAGGTGCCTCGGCTCTCTTGCTGCCACATTCCTGCAATTAATATTTATAAAGTAGGAGGGGATTTTTTTAAAGGGAATTTTAAGTCGTCCTTCGTATTTTCAGACACAGGCTGCAACAGTTATAGGCTCTCCTTCACCTTCGTTCTCAGAGGCCTGCGCTTTTCATCTGACATATTTATAATTTTAGCCTGTAGGGACAGACATGAAGCAAAACCACAACCAGTGATTTCAGAAAGCTTGAGAGGGAAAGGGGAGAAACCAGCCTCCGCCCAGACCCCTGCCTCGGATGATGTGCTTTCCCAGGAGAGGCAGCTTATTCCTCTCTCTTCTTGGATTGTACTCGGCTACAGAAAAAGCAGGCAGAGAGCTCATCTTTTTGATATCGATTGCTTGCCAGCAGCTCTCACCAACGTCTACGACTTTGCTGTTTTGCCGTAATGCATTTCAAAGGTCAGGTCTGCGCTGGACGGACGGAGGGGCCCRGAGCAGCGCCCTGCCGCGCCGCGGTCCTGCACCCACCAGGGCACCCTGCTGCGCCCTGCCAAGGTCCTGCACCCGCATGCTGAAGCCTTGTCCTTTACTCATCAATCTAATTTGGATCCCTTTGGTAAAAACTTTGGTAATTGGCCATTGCTTTATTTGGAGTCTTTATAATTATTTATTCATAATACTCCTGAACATCTCATTGTGAAGCTAAAATTAAAATATCCCAACAGGCTATGGTAGAAACCTTTGCATAAACCCGATATGATCTGCCCACAGTAATAAGTCCCCAAGGTAAAACAAAGTACAGAAGAAAATGCTTCAAAATAACCTGTTCCCAATTAAAACTTCACCCAAGGTTTGCAGTCCATGAGTGGTCTTTTTCTTCAACACGATAAGCRTAAATGTGACACATGGTGAGCCACCGAAGGTGACTCTGTAAATCGAGTAATTTATCACGGTGCCTGTTTAAAACCTGGGCCCCGGGACATGGGCTGCTCTGCCTCGGCTGCACGGGTTGCACAAGTGCGTGCGCACGTCATGCCTTGCTCGCAGCCTCCCCGTGCTGTGCACACGTGCACAGAGCACACGCGAGCAGAGGYGCGCGCACACCAAGACGCACGCTCCAGCCGCGCGTACTCCCGGACGCACCAACACGCCTGCGCCGCGGAGCCGGTCCCCACTTCGGGTGTAGGATAAGGAATTATTTCAAACTCCCAGTCCCCAAGGAAAGTGCCAGATTTAACAGTGACATAAAATGTCTGCGCTTCCGGCTATGTTCTTGGGCGAGGAAAGCAAACGGGAAGGAAGGAAATGGCAAGAGTGAAGCTTAAGCATCTTTTCGACGCCGTCTGGATTCAGTGACAGACACGGCCATTCTCTTCCTCCTCGCCGTGCTCCCAAAGCCCGGATGGCCCAGGGATGGCTGCTCAGGGGCAGGGGCAGAGCAGCCGGCGCTGCGCCTCCGCGTCGCGAAGCCGGCTGGCCGCGGGCCGCAGCGGCGCCGCGCTCCTCGGGGCGCCCGGCTCGGCAGGGAGCTGCAACGCCTGCGCTCCCGCCCCACGCTGCTCACTTCATCACTCTTTTTCACGTTTTAATTAATTTCAATAAAAGATGCATTAGAATTGCAGAAATCATGGAAATGTCAAACATCTCTCACTCTCCTCGGGTAAGAACTTTGTTAAGTGCCGAATGCAAATGTGCAGCTGGTGTCTTTGACATTTTGGTTCCTTCATTGGCACGGGCTAATCAATTCAGTTTCTAATTTTAATTTTATCAGCAGCAAATCTGTTAGATTTCTGGGGCTCTGATGCAGGCCAATTAATTTCTGATCGAACTCCCTATGCCTGCTAGGTTTTCCCRGGCGCTCTCCAGCGTGGCCCCGGTGCCCCGGGGAACCGTCCCCGCCGGTTCCGCCCCGACCGGGGCTGGGAGCCCCGGCGTCCGCCAGACGTGGGCACCCGCAGACGCGGTCGGGGCCCAAGGAAGCAGACACCACGCACATGTCCAGCAGGCACGTGCTGTTTAACTGGGACAGCTTTTCGTTGATGGAAAAAAACATCGAGTTTTTTAAAATATTACAGTAGAATAGAGAATAGAATGGGGAAAAATGTGGCTCATCTCCATTTCAGCTAATTTGCTGTTTATTAGGGTAGAAGCTTTTTTTTTTTTTTTTTTTTTTAATGTTAGGAAATGTACAGCAGGCGCTTGTATTTATTGCCATTTTAATTCTTTAAGCTCTTTTTATTTTTGCCCACAAGTCTGTTTGACGAAGGGTGTTATTAGTGCTGCAATTAACAAACCCTGCTATCAAACTTGTGCACTGCAGCATTAAAGCAATCTCAGAATTGATTGCTTTCCAGTTTTGAACTGATATGTGTGTGTGTACATATATATATATATATACATGCATATATATATGTGAATGTGTGTCTGCTTGATTGTCAAGTGAGAATGAATCACAGCTAAAGCTTGATTTTGCTCAAAGATCCCTTTAAAAAGAAACATTCTTTCAAATTAGAGCATTAAAAATGAACGTTAGAGTTCATTTTTAAGAAGTATTTCCCAGAAAAAAAAGCTTTGTTTCCAAAGCAAGGACGGCGTGGGTGGCGCGGCAGCCTGCACCGCGGCGCGGCAGGCGGCCACGGGCCCTGCCCGGGCAGCGGAGCCGCCGCGCAGCCGAGCGCCTGCTCGAGGGCAACTTCTGCTGGGCGCAGAGGCGGCGGCGCCTTGCAGCACGGACCCGCAGCCCCGCTCCACGCGGCCCGGTGCCGCGGCCCGCTCGCCCCCGTCCTGGGGAGGCGCTGCCAACGGCAGCAGCACGGGCAATGCCCTGGCCGTGCCGGCAATGCCTCGGTGTCCAGCGATGCCCTGGCTGTGCCGGCGATGCCTCGGTGCCCGGCGATGCCCTGGCTGTGCCGGCGATGCCTCCGTGCATGGCAATGCCCTGGCTGTGCTGGCGATGCCTCGGTGTCCAGCGATGCCCTGGCTGTGCCGGCAATGCCTCGGTGCCCAGCGATGCCCTGGCTGTGC
>NW_028186513.1:462517-470856 GCF_003343005.1 Rhea americana | reverse complement strand
GATGCCCCTGTGCCCAGCACCTGTCCACCATCTCCCCATCCCCGCTCACCTCTGCTGGAGAACACGCCACGAGAGGTTTTCCCCGAGCTTCACAGGCTGAATCCAGCTGTGCAGGAGATTTTCTCTCTTAAAAGGGAATAATTTTGAGGGAGCATGTTCAGGCCCATTGCTTGATGAGCCACAACAGCCACAGCACGGTTGTTTGTTGCCTGATGGGCTGAAATCCCGACCGCTCTTCGTGCATAGCACTTTGCTGCCGGGGTCACGTACATTAGTAACACAGGATATTTTCTCTGAAATTGGCTTATTCCATTTCCCACCGCACATCTTCTCTCCACTCGTGAGGAGGCCAACAGCCCGCACTGCTGCAGAGCTGCTACTACTGATGAGATTACTGATTTCAGTGCTCACAAGCTAGAAAACCACCGAGCCCGAGTCTGAAGGCACTGATCAAGGGCTGATGGCATTTACCTCCCACGACAGCATCCGGAGGGYCGCTCCGGCTGGGAGTGTTTGACTGTTGGCATAGCTCTTCCAAGGAGTGTGGGTTTTCCCACGAGGCTAACTCTTCAAAACCAGGCACTTAAATGACACGGGCAAGGTTAAGTGTGCATTGCTGCAGTCATACATGCATGCCTGTTCCCACGTGCGCGTACAAAAGGGAATGCTCGGCTGAGCCGAGCAGCGAGTGGGGTTAGCAATCCGCCGATGTGGGATAGGGAGCGGGATCCTCCCGGGGGAGGAGGAGGACTGGCCACAGACACCCTCTGACGCGGCAAACCGCAGAGACCCCCGAGCGACCCGGCTGCTCCCCGGGCAATCGGCCGCGGCCACAGCCCAGGAACGGCTCATAGCGGACATCAGCGAGATCTGCCYGCGGCAAAAGCCATTGCCTTGGAAAATCGGCACCGTGTTCTCCATCGACAGAGCGCTGGTGCAGGAGACAGTAGCCTGGACTGGCCACTGCTAGCTCTCCCACTGCCGCTGTCTCAGTGGCAAGAACACCCTTGGTCTTCAACTAATTATAAAATAATTAACTCAGCAAAAACGCAGKAGTCACATCTCGTACCCGCCTGCAAAGCTCCCCTCTGTCACTTCACCAGCTTTCGCCAGCTTTACAAGAAGTCACCAGGCTCCACGTCCCCCCTCTAGCTCGTTCCAGCTGTGCTGCACTTCTCTGCTGCATCATTCGGTGAAAACACCTGAAGTCTAGTCTCTGGTTCACTGCTCCTCATCCTCGGCGACAACCTCTCTGATGGCGCCAATCACTGGAGCTAACGGAGGGAGACAGCAGGAGTGATGGATCCAGAGCAGGTCAGAGGGTGAGACTGGTGGCCCCGAGGTGCATAAATTATCACTGTTAAGCAGCTGTGATCCTGTTAACTGGCACCGTCTCCTGGGGAGGAAACGTCTCCCTTGAAAAGTGCCAGAGTGCAAATACACTGAACCGGGAAAGCCCTGAAAGCCATCTGCAGGGTAGCGCGCTGCAGCGCTCTCCTGGGCTCTCCTCCCGGCCGGGCCTCTCCGAGAGCAACACGGGAGACGATGCTTGGGTTCGTTTTCAGCAGCCGGGATGACGGTGCCGTTATCCTTCCCAGACTCGCAGGGGTCCTGCAATGCTCCCATGCACGATGCTCCTCTCAGGGAAGGTGCGGGAGCACGCTCGCGCTCCTCACCAAGAGCTGTGCCAGCCCATCTTCGTTCGCATTACGGCCAGCGGAGCTTTTCTTCCTCACTCTTGTTATTAGTTAGTATTAATAATCCCCCCTGCACCCAGAGGCAGAAGGACGCACGAGCAAAGTCCTCCTGCAAGGGCACCTGGATCTCCACGACCGGCTGGGGCCTCCCTGGGCCATGCAAGACTGAAGCTTGCACCAGGCTGCTGCTGCTGAGCCCCGAGGAAGGGGCGCTCCCAGGAACGGAAGGATTTCAACTGCTACAAAAGAAAAACCCAGAGAGGGAAGGAAATGCAGAGGCTGGTTGATTTGCATCACCTGCAGCCAGAAAGGAAGCTGTTGGCCGTGCAGAGCCAGTAATGTTTCTGCATGAGCCAACCTCTCAGTCCTGAGATATACCTGTTTCCCGCCCTGCCTTTGCTGTGCRTTTTCCCCGTTCTTGATGAAAAGAAGCTCTTTTTCTGATTGAACTAATTATGCTGATTGAATTTCCTCCCTCTCTCTGTCTCTGAGTGTGAAAGGTTTCCTTAATTTGATGGGGGTAATTGTTATGCACACACTGTCAGATGTTAATGCAATTCCTTGATTGACAGGTAATCAGCACATCAGTTGCACAAAAAGAGTGAATAAGTCTGTAATTTTATTTCCCCTGATTCCACTGTGTGGGATGGCAGGAAAATCTAAATTAGCAATCGGAGAAGCAACCCTGCTCCGGAGCGAGCTGTTAGCAGTTCGCGCAGAGGGCTGGGGCTGCAAGCGCAGGGTCTCGCTCCGGCGCGCCGGCCCTACCTGCAAGCAGGGCGGTCCCGGCGGCACCGTGCACGGGGCTCCCCGCGGCGCTCGGGGGAGATTGGACTCGCTGCAGCCCCGCGCCTCCGGCGAGAGCGCGGAGCACGGGAGATGTCCGCGTGCGCCTCTGGAAGCCGCAGTACCCCGAAGTCCCCGAGGACCCCGCGAGCGCTGCAACGCCGTGCAGGCATTGCCGAGTCGAAGCTGCTCGAGGGAGCGCTGCGCTCGGCTCGCCCAGGCCATGCCGGTGCAAGAAGGGAGCACACGCTGCTAACAGCTACCTCTAATAAACAAAGCAGCAAAATAGAAGTGCTGTTGATGACTTAATTGCTGGCTGGGTGCTCTCCTAGACTTCCCACCGCAGCAGTTACAAGTGACAGGGAGCAGGTGAATTTTTATGCTTTGCACCGTCTATTAAGACTGGAGGAGCTGAGTGACAGAGGAAGAACAAGTCCCGGCTCTCTCTCGAAACAGCTGAAAACATCTGCCCATTTTATTTGCTCCTTGTCAGCTGCYGACAAGTCCCAGACAGGCTGGAGGTGAAATACCAAAATAAGTTTCTCCAGAGTATTTTTTCCAAGACTAGTTATATTTTTGCTTTTCTTTCTTTACGAAGACCCTGAGGAAGTTCCTTGCCTTCTCCCCTGGTTTTCAATCCCACTCTATTTGCACAGCAGAACTGACTTCAAATGCAGGCCAGAAACATCTGCTCCCAGCATGATTTGCCCTTGCTGTAAACATCAGGGACCGAGGCTCGTGCCTGCACAAACGCTCTGGGTGCAGCTTTTGTGTGTGCAAGCAGAGCTGCAGAGGAGCACACGAGCACATGAAGATTTGCACCGCGCCGGCTGCTCACCTGCTCTGCCCGCGCTGCCTGCCACCAGCCAGCCTGGCATCCGCAGGAGCCAGGAGAGGGAATGCAGAGTAAGGAAACCAAGCATCTTTTGCAATATCCCAGATAAACCATCTAGTTTCTCCCTTTTCTCCCCTTCTGCTAGGACGGGCCAGAGGAAGAGGCTGCTCCCGTGCCCGAGGAGCTGGCGCAGCCTGCCCTGCTCCCGTGGCTCCTCGCCTGCCCCGGGCCCCACAGGCAAATGCCCTCCTTGGCCGCCCTGCCTGAATACAMGGGCAGAGACCTGCAACCACAGGGCAAGGTGTGTGACAACGCCAAGMGTCCCAGCGATGTGGCATCTGTGGCATCGCAAGGCTCGCACAACGGCTGATTGGGACCCTAGGAGGAAATGGAGAGGCTGAAAGAGGATTGTCAACAGCATCAAACGAGCAATTAACATAATAAAAGGTCAAATCCCRTGTATAAAGTGCTGGCTGTGAACAGCCAGATTTACCATTAGTAAGATTTATCTGAAATATTTAAAATCCCGTTTGGAAGGATTTTATTCTTTCGGTGAGCTTGGCTCTCTTCCCCAGAGCATGCATGAAACAGGCTATTCAGGGAAAAGAAAATCCGYGCTGATTCGGATGCACGGCACTGCCCTGGACTTCAATAGCATTGAGCAGGGCATAAGCCAGCGAGGAACTCTACCCGTAACGGAGATGATACAGGAGACTGGAGGAGCTTAGTGGTTCTTAGGGAAAGAAATAGGGTGTGAGAAGAGGAGATTAGAGTACGCCCTCTCTGTCACTATAAATCCCAAAGAAAGGAAGGGACTGCTAGGCTAGAGGAGCTAGTACCATATTTTAGAACACAAAAATGCTATCTCCAGCTAAAAGATGCTTGACACTGGAGAAAATCAGATAGATTTTCTTTATCTGCTCTAAGTTGCATGCAAAATAAATTGCAAAGGGCAGAAGCAGGAGCAGCTGGTAAAGACCGATTAAAATCAGGTTTAGACAAGCATCTTTAGGGAAAAAAAGATGCTTAGGGCTAAGCTGCTAATTTCTAGTCACTGACAGGGATAGGGCTGCCTGGGATCCACATCTCCTGGGCAGTGAAATCAGGCCGTAGGGAGAGCAGCACGCACTGCATGCACTGCACCCAGCGAGGGCTTTGCAGGGCGGGGGCAGCCCAGGGGAGCGTGCGGCTGCTGGGGGCCACGGTCGTGTCTTCCCGTGCTTGAAGAGATACTGTAAATGTCTCCTCTATCCTCGGTGCTGTGTGCAGAAATAAAACCTAGCACATGCATTAGGTTTCTTTTACTGCATGTAGTGAAAGACCAAATACTAACTAAGCCAAGGTCTGCAGCGTGTTAGGTGCCTGGGTGCTGGGKTCAAGGTGATGTAGATACTTCCGAGCAATAGAGATGCACCTAACTTATTTTCCCCTATGAAGAAGGTAATTTCCACTTCAGCACAGCCTTCAATTGTTTTTTTTATGATCTGAATCAGCAATTTTTCTGCTGATTTGTGCCTCAAATACCCTGGAATATTTGTGAATTGATTGGGGTCAGGACACATTAAACAAATCTACTCTACCTCTCCTATTTCATTCCTCTCCAGACCCTGGCAGCCCAGGCCAGTGCGACGCGTTAGCACCCGCAGCGACACGCAGGCGCCCGGCCGAGGCTCGGCTGGATCTCTGCGGCGAAAGCGGGCAGYCCTGAGCGCGGTGGGGCTCGGTGTCTCTGCACTCTGCTGTACCCAGAGCAAACGTGCTCCACGCACAGGTCAAACGAGCCCTTTCTGCTTTAACCACCAGCATCACAAAAGCTACTTGGGCTGCTACAATCAAAGTCAATGCGAATAATAAATAATAACGGAGCGGCAGCAGCTCGGGGCCCCGGGGGAGCGCAGGTTCGCTTGCTTTTGCGGATTCATGGGCACATCCCGATGCGAGGAGCAGCGGGGGCTCGAGCRCGGGATGCTCCCTGCTGCCGAAGGAGAAGTGCAGGAGCAGGGACTGTAGGTGGCAATCGCATCTTGCCGAGAAGGAGGGAGGCTGGAGCCGGCCCGGAGAAGGCGCTTGGCTCCCGGTGCCGAGGGCGCAGCCGTGCGCGGGGCCGTGCGCACGGGACAGCGGCTCTCCGGGGCTGCGCCGCTGCCCGGGCCCCCTGCGCTTCCCGAGCCCCCGGTGAACTTGGAGAGAACCGAAAAGAAAGCGAAAGCTGGGAAAGCAGGTGCCTGCCCGCAGCAATGCCGGCACGTTGCTGAGCGTATGTTAAGTGATCCTATGCCCTCCTTCCGCCCAGAAAACCCCGGGAGCGAAGGAGCCGGCAGCCCGGCAGCCGGGCTCACTCGAGATGGTCTGCGGGCGGTGGGGGACACGACTGAGCGGCTGCAAGGCTTGCTCCGTGCTTCTGCATCAGTGTGCATCGTGCAGTCCTCTTAAAAATATGTGCAAAACGGAACAGCCCCCAACACACACAACTCTCGTGCAAGGAAATAAAATATGGAGGGAACAAAACATAGTAATGAATTACATTATTATTTACCAGATACGCCGTAATTGAAGTGAACTAAGATGTTAAAGCAAAAGCTAAGTGTGAAAAACGAGGCATTGCTGTTGCTGGAGTCATGCTGATGGCACAGATAAATAAGTATCATTCACCCCCTGGGTGCTAAGCCATACATCATCGCTCGGTGCTTCCAAGGCAGCCGCGGCGGGCTAGCCACGGAGCAGGCACCCCGGGCCTCCCCGCCGCCCTCCTCGGGGCGCTGGCAGCGGCGCCAGCCCAGGGCGCTTCGCCCACCGAGCGCCGGGTAAGTCAGAGGGGAGACGCGGCGCTAATGAAAGGCAGGAAGCCGGGAGGAGGCGGCGCCCGGCCGGGCGCCGGGGCCGCGGGCGCCGGAGCCGCTCTCGCCGCCGCCGCGGAGCTGAACCAGCCGCRAGCAAACCGCTCGGTACCCACGCGCCTTCTCTCAGGGCTCGTCGGGAGAAACTGAGCTTTCGGAAACAAAAATTCCTGGAAATTGTCTTCCTTCCTCCAAATATTTAGCATTTTTGTCCAAGAAAGGCTGGCAGCACCCAAATGGATCCTTCTGGACTGGCTTCTCTCTCTCGGCGGTTTTCAGCCAGCGCTTTTCAGGGGCTTTTGGCAGAGTCTCTGCGTTTTGACAGTTGTGCTTTTCCCGAGGAAAAGCTGACACGTTCCGCTAACACTTTCTAGAAGGCTTTGGGGCTTTAGCTGTTGAGATTTGACTCACGAAAAAGTCTCCAACCCCTACACAGCCCGCAGGAGCAGGAGCGGGGCCAGCGGCGCCGGCGGGCAGCACGGCGCCAAGCTCGCGCCCGCGACGCCCCACCGCTCCTGCTGCCCCGTGCCCGCGTTGCGCAGCGCGCGGCTGCCCGCCTCCCGGGACCCGGCCGCCCCGCGCGCGGAGCTGCAGAGCTCATGTGGCCCTGACAGCGCTTCTTACAATTTATTGTATGCAGATGGACTCTGGAAGTGTAGTTGTTTTAATTACAGCGAAACGCCAGACAAGATTGGTTATGCAAGTCAATAAATCACTCGACTGCGCTGATTAAACAGGAGTAATATTTTGAATAAGTGACTGTCTCAGGAATGATCATTACTATATTACATTATCATTCTCCTCTACACAAATATTGCAAACAAAATTAAATGAAGATGTCAAGTTGCATCAGAGACGAGGCACTAATTAAAACGCGCGCCGCTAGGTCCTGCTCTCCGCTTTCCGGAGAGGCGGCAGCACGAGCGGGAGCTGCAGCAGCCGCCCACCACCCCGAGCGGCCGGCCAGCCACGGAGGTCCCTCTGCTGTGCCTCGGCTCAGCTCCGTCCCCCGCCAGCCTCGCTGTCTGCCCCCTCCTGCTCCGCACGCAGCCCGCAGGGACCCGGCTGGGAGGCCCCGGGCCGGAGCACGCGCGGCTCTGCCCCGGCTCGCGCCTCCTCGCCTGCGCTCTTCTCCGGACCGAGACGCTCCTGAAACGCTTCTCGCGCTCCAGGAATAGGTTTCATTTTATGCCGGAGGCGTCTGAGCTGAGATGGAGCAGAACGCTTCTGGCAAATATCAAGTTGCATAATCAATAAAAAGAGGGTTTTGATTAATAATTTGCCAAACATTTGCCCTCTGGAATGAGAAATGTCCTATGGACTGTTAGCAGAAGAGGTGAGACGCTCTTGCAGAGCCAGGAAAGCAGTGCGTAACTGCAGGTTAAAGAGCCTCCGCCTCCGCCACACTCATTAACATTTAGGGAATTTGGGAGGTTATTTCTATGTCATTCATGTTAACTTTGGATCGTGTCTCATTTTTCTTGAAATAGCATTCAGATATATCTCAATTTTTGAAAATGTTAAGATTTTTAAAGTTCATTTCCATCCAATCTTCTTTTTTCATTTTTTCATTTTTTTGCTCTTCCATGCGGGGCTGGGAAAGAGCCAGCAGCTTCTCCTCTGTGCGACAAACTGGGCTTGCTGCAGCCAAGGATGCTCCTTGTCAGCACTGTTCCATCTGCCCTAAAGCCCTGGCGTTTACTTCTGCAAAATTTGCACCCGCAAACAGGGATTTTGCACGTCRGGTACGTTTTGACGCTGCCGTGAGCACAGCAAGAGGCGGTAAAGCTGGTTTCTCGCGCAGAAGCGCAGGCGCTGCCGACACCACCCCGCCACCGGGCTACCCTGACCACGGAGATCATCGAGGGAGAGCCTTGATTTTACTGCTGATGTGAGGGTGCATGTGCACAAGCAAATGAATCATTTGGGGTCAATAAAGATCCACAAGCTTAACGACGAACGCAGAGCTGGCAGGAGGGCAGAGGTGCGGGGTAAACAAGCTCCCACGGGACGAAGARGAGGAAATCGCAGCGATGCAGCGGGCGAGCGGCTCGTTCAGAGCTCGGCTGGAGGGAGACGCGGCAGCGCGGCACGCCGCACGGCGCGGAGAGCCCCGGCCGGGCTCCGCGGGCGGAGGTGCTCGCGGAGGCGCTGACGGCCTTCGGACCGGCCGGTGGATCGGCG
>NW_028186513.1:458453-462442 GCF_003343005.1 Rhea americana | reverse complement strand
CCCGCGCCGGCCCCGGGGACGCGCTCCAGCGAGCCGCCGCGGCCCCGCCGCCGCAGCCCCATGACGGCAGGACGGAGAGGCTGCACGAAATAAATGCCTTTTTATTGCTTCCATATTTAATAGAGATTGGCTTACAGACGCYTGTTCTCTTCTTAATTGGCTTTTGGGGCTTATTGCTGATTATGCTAATCTCTTCAGGAAAGGCTGCTTTCTAGCCCATTTGTGCACTTACACCAAAGAGCCCTTGGCAGGGCCGGACGAGACAGGAGCGTCGCAGCAGCCRGGGTGACAGGTCGCGCTTGCACGCGGCGGGTGATGGAGAAACCAGCTCCTGGTGCCTGTGGGACGTGCGCAGCCTGGCCGAGACCTGGCCAAGGATGTCTCCATGGCCACCACGATCCCAGGAGCTCACGGCTTCCCCGTAGTTACAGTTATTTCAGCATCAAAGAGAGATGCAAGCAGGAGAGTTCAGATGTGTCCTCCCCTCTCCCTCTTTCCCTCCTGCTGCTTCCTCCTGCACCTACCCTCCTCCCTCTGTCTCCGGCTTCAGCTCTTCAATAGTTAAAATACAGATACTGCCTTTCTGCTCAGTGAACCAAGTGATAGGATTGCAGTTAATGGTAATTTGAACATGTTTGGTCAACTAGAAATACATAACTAGATTGAAACATGAAAATGCCCTATGAATTTATACAACTGATGTATTTGGACGCAGTCAGCTGTTAACTTTATTGCAAGAAGGATGGTAGAAATAATTTGCAACAACCCACACATTTTTTATTGAACCTTTGCAAATAGGACTAGTGTATCAGATGTACCTGTATGTCTGCTCTACACCCACATGCGGCATCGCTGCTCCGTTATTGGAAAGCTGCGACGTTGGGGGTCAGGCGTTCCAGCTGCGGAAGACGGCTCTCTCGCAGGCGCACCCGCGTCGGCCGCGCTCCGCAGGGGTCTGTGCCCCGGGCGAGCGCGTGGGACCGCCCGGCACAGCGACCGGCGGGCGGCTCTGCCCCTCGGCCCCGTCACTTAGAGACGACTTTGCTGGTGTCGCGAGCCCRCGCAGCACAACGTGTGCCAAGCCCTCTCCAACCCTGCAGCTA
The DNA here is from genome assembly GCF_003343005.1 of Rhea americana. NCBI lineage: Eukaryota > Metazoa > Chordata > Aves > Rheiformes > Rheidae > Rhea > Rhea americana. The sequence goes on along the minus strand of NW_028186513.1, from coordinate 461,339 downwards.
CCAAAGCTGCTGGCCAGGATATTACTTGTTTTTCTGCGTGAGAAAATGTAAGCTGCAGCGGCTTATTCCCCAGGTTTAATGAAAGCGGGTGGGAACAGACCTAGCTGGGAGCGCCCGGGCATAGRGGGGCTCCTGCGCAGAGCTGGGCTCGCCGGGCGTTTCGGCCGGGCTCTGCTCCCGACGGGAGTRGCCAAGCCCCAGCCCATCCCAAGGGGTCTCGGCTCCTCCACGGGGTCTCCTCCSTACGTCCTCCAAGATGCGGACAAAGCTCTCGGCAAACCTGCCCTTGCCTCTCAGATGCTGCAGCCCAATGGATTTTTAATACTCTGGTTTTCCTTATTTACACTTCATCATTTTCTCTTCTCATCTTGTTAAAGGAGGTAATTTATATTGTGTGCGTCCATTTATCAGTCATTATATCCCAAATGAAAGAAGAGACAAAACATATTCTCTATTTAAAGCTTCCAAAATAGGCCTGATTAATATGTCCAATTGATCGTTCAGCTGTTCTACGTAGTAATCTGCAAAAACTAATTAGGCAAGTGGGAAACCAAAATACTGGGTCATTTCCATAATGTGCTAATGAATGTTCTTCAGTTTAGCAAATGTTTTGTTTCTGCCACAGAACAAGATTAACATTGGAGCTAGCTCTGGCTGCTGCATAGGGAAGGCTGGGCTGCGACTCAGATCCACGGCTCACAGGTCTGGGTAGACTGGCCAGGAAAAAAACATGTATTGACTCAATATGAAGCCTATGTTTTGGGGTAGACTCCAAACTAGCTTTGTGGGTTGAATCAATTCAAGAAAGGTTGCACTTTAATCAGATCCCCAAGATAATGGTTCTTCTTTCCCTCTCACATCATGCTCTAAGTAATAGCGCCTTTTGCCAAAAGGCTTTTCTCAAAGTGTTCTTGAAGGCTTTTAGATCTTCTGGATTGTTTCCTCCAACTTTCCATTTGCACTTTGCTGCTGAATAAGTGGTTTTGCTCTTGGTGTTTCAATTTTGGAGCATCTCCACAATCATGTGCTTAATTACCCCAATACCTAACCAAGCTGGTGGGAGCTGCRTGACCTCAGGCCTTTGCATCCTCAAAACAGGCACCTAAAACACGGACATTGAAACTGGACTCCTCTGAGTTCTACCTACAAGGCAGAGAAAGAGAAAACTGGGCCAGATCTGGGGAGGAATCTGCAACCCAACGGCAATGAGAAGTCAAGTGCTCAGGCTCTGTTTCATTAAGCTAAGGAGAGTTAGTTGAGATGCAAATATATGCACTTTGTAAACAAGCCTTTCTACTGTAGGTTAAAAGCCAGCTTCTAGAATCATATTCAGTGGAGACAATTAAAGCAGCTCCTAGCCTGTGACTTGCATGAGATCAGCACATGTATCACAGACTCGCTCCGAGAATTCAGAGCCCTTCCTTGATCAGCGCTACCCGCTCGTGTTTGATTTGGAACTTACTTACACAATGAATATCTAATGCCAGCGCGCTCAGTACCTGCAACTCCTTAAAACCGAGTAACCGATCCCATTAAAAGGGCATTAGCACTGTACTCTTATAATTAATCTCCTCAAGAGAACTAATAGTTCAAAAGACTTGCATGGAGGAAGGACATTTTACATCACAGCGCTCATTTATCCTAATTGACTAATTTAAAACAATCTCTAGAGCAGAGTTTTGTGACACAGAACCTTTTCACCCCACACATGGGAAAAATAAATAGCTATCAGCTACCAGCTGAACCACGTTTCCTGAGTCCTGGGAAAGTGAAGCACACGCGTAATGCACAGGCAGGCGAGGGAAAGGCTTCCAGGGACTCTCAGCCGCGCTGGAGCGACCGCGCACGGGGACAGTTCGCACCAGCAGCTGCTTCCTTTTGCTGTGCAGCTCGTCTGCTTCCCCCGGCGTCCGTGGGGAGCACTTCAAAGCAGACAGCCCATCCGCACAGCCCCGCTGGCCGCCCTGCCCTCACACGCAGGCGCCCGAGCGCCGCGGCTCCTTCCTCGCACGCAGCCCCGCCAGGCGCCGAGCCCGGCCGCGGCCAGGGGAGGACGCGAAGGGGCCCCGAAGCCGTGCCGTCCCCGTCCCCGCCGCGGGCCGGGGCCGGGGCCGTGCGGAGGGAGCGGCAGCCAGCACGGCCAGGCGCCCCGGGACGCGGGACGGGCAGCGGGGCCGGCGGGCACCACGGCGCTGCCGGGACGGCTGCTGCCGGCACCCGGCGCTGTGGGAATCCTCCCGACGCTCCCGGCGCCTCGGCGGCGAATGCCGGATATTCCGGTGCCATCTTGACGCGCTCCCAGAGCCTTGCAGGAGGGAACTTTTATCGCGAACCGTGTAGCTGATTATATCAATTACTTTTCAGAACATGGTTTTGATCCCAACGCTGCTTCACTGGATCAGTAAATAGAAAGTGCTTGGAGAGAAAAATGGCCCTTTTTTATAACTGTCAAAACGCTATTGCTGCTGATGAGAGAAACCACCCAGAGAGAGTGGTGTAGCACAGATGATACATAACTAACCAGAAGTATCATCTGCTAAATTGAAACTGCAGYATTTGCTGCTAGAGGTGAACGTTAGCGTGGTGCTCTGCTGCGGCAACGCTCCTGGGGGTGCTTGCTTAGCCGGATGTCGCCATCTCCTACAAGTTATTCGATTAAATTCTTATAACTGCAGTTAAGAAATGAGCAGTTTTATTACAGAGCAGTGCTACAGGCACGGGGGAAGCAACAAAAGCAGAAGCGGGAGCGAGTCCCCGCCGCGGCGCGGTTCCCGGCGGGGCTGGGGACGGCTCGGAGGGGGCCCCGCTCCTGTCCTCCAGGTTCAGAGAAGCCGCCACCGACGCCGGGTGCCCGCTGCGCCGTGGCCGCGCGCGGCTCCGGCAGCC
>NW_028186513.1:456377-457553 GCF_003343005.1 Rhea americana | reverse complement strand
GCCGCCTCTCCGCAGCGCTGCGCGGGCGCTCGGCGCTGCACGGGTGCTCGGCGGTGCAGGGGCGCTCGGCACTGCGTGGGTGCTCGGCGGTGCAGGGGAGCTCGGTGCTGCGTGGGTGCTCGGCAGTGCAGAGGCGCTCGGCGCTGCACGGGCGCTCGGCGCTGCGCGGGTGCTCGGCGGTGCAGGGGAGCTTGGTGCTGTGCGGGCGCTCGGCGCTGCGTGGGCTCTCAGCGGTGCAGGGGAGCTCAGTGCTGCGCGGGCGCTCGGTGCTGCGCGGGCACTCGGCGCTGTGCGGGCACTCGGCGCTGCATGGGCGCTCGGCGCTGCGCGGCGTCCCGAGCCTCCCGGCGGGCCGGGGCGCGGGCCAGCTGGCTCCACGGCCCTGCCGCCCGGCCAGGTTCATTCCCTGCCGAGCAGCTGCCTTTGCTAGCAGGGAAATAGGCCTTGTCCCACTTGGCAGCCTCTCCGGCGCTCTCCTCGCCCTCCCACAGCTCCCAGTCTAGCAGTTCCAAGATAATCCGCTTTTCGCTGTTTTTCCATTTAAAACCTCTCTGGCTCTAGACAATGTGACTTCGAAGTTCAGATCCCACGTGAAAACTCCGAGCTGTGCCTGAGCGCGGAGAGGGCCTGGCAAGGCGACTCTGCTGCCGACCGTTGCTCCTGCCCTGACACCACGGGGTGGGTCACCAGCTGATGTCCCAGCACACCCGGCAGCTCATCAGCTTCCAAAACACAGATTGGGTAAAAAAAAAAATCTGCTAGAAGAAATTACTATATGTCAAAAATAATACTTTGCCCCCGGACTTTCTGCTCCCACTGACAATGAATCATCCTTCAGCATTAAACAGCCACAGCTTTATTATTAACAATCAATATAATTAAAATGCACCTAAAAYTTAACTAAATGCAATTAGGGCGCATCAAAGCATCAAAGCGTACTACTGCTTAGGCAGTTTCAAAGCCTGCTTAGCGGTGAACTGAAATCCCAAGCCATCGCCCGCTGCGTGAGAGACCTTGCAGACCCAACGCTAATGTGGGGACCTTGAGGACTCAATGCTCATGTAGGGAGCTTGCAGACCAAAACACTTGTGCAGGGACCTTGCAGACCTGACGCTCACATGGAGACTTTGCAGATCTGATGCTTGTGGGAGGACTTTTTGCAGACCTAGTGCTCAC
>NW_028186513.1:442793-455877 GCF_003343005.1 Rhea americana | reverse complement strand
ACCCAGGGCCTGCATGGGGACCTTGCAGACCTGATGCTCACGAGGGGACCTTGCAGACCCAGGCCTGGCGCAAGGGTCGCGCATGCATGGGTGAAGGTGCGCAGCACCAGCCCCGCATCTCGGGATTGCTCCCGACACATGCAGGGAAGGCAGTGCTCCGTTACCACGGCAATGCTGGGGCAGGGGACCGGGGTGCGCGGATGCCGAGGCAAGCACGCGTTTAGGGAACCAGGGGGTCAGCAGGATTGCTGCCGGCCTGCAGGAAGCCCTGCTCCTGCGGCACGGCCATGGCACACCGCTCCGGCTGGCCCCGGCCCCTGCAACGCCGATGGGCGCTGACCCCACAGGCACTGGGAGCTTGGTTTAGACACAGCGCTGCAGAAACAATGCGTGCAGTGCAAAACAGCAATTAGCATCACAATTCTTCCTGTAATTAAGTAGAAAGGGCTCTGTCCAAGAGGAAATTGCAAAGGGAGGTCTCCTCCCCTTGCTGCCTTGGCGCACCGGCTGCTCGAGGGWTTTGGCCAGCGCTTTTGTATGGTGCTCCTTTTCCACTCCTGCATCCAGAAAAGGGTGTTTTGGGGATGGGGACAGATTCTTCTGTCTGTAGATTATTTTGATGTGTTATTTGTGCATACATTAAAAATGCTGCTTTGTGCACAGTGTGAGAATGAATTAGACTTTGCAGGCAAGCTGTCACCTGCTCCGAGAGGTGTGAAAAAATTATGAGCTGTATTGTACTGGAAACTACAAGTAGTGCTTACTCCTCGAAGTAAACACATACATTTGAGCTATGAAGTCAAAATTAAGTTGTACAAAGAATGTAGATTTATTTGGTGGATTTGCAAGGAATTGGCATATTATATAGTTTCACCCATGAAAATCAAGGTTCCTGCCTATCRTTCATAAAAATAATCACATCTATTACCCTCCTTCTCCCCAGGTATTTGTAAATCTAGCCCTTTCCGCCAGTTCGGGACTGCGAATGACCAGCGGGCCCCACCGCCTCAGGGGGTTTCCCGCGCAGCAGTCCCACGGGTCCGGCCCCTTCGTCCGCCAGCCCSCGGGGCCGAGCGGCCGCCGCTCTGCCCCTGGGGCCGTGGAGAGGGGCCGGGTCCCGCCGCAGACAGCGTCAGGCCACCTCGCGCCGCGGCGCCGGGCCGGGCCGGCACGCTCCGGGCGCGGGGGACGCGCAGCACCCACGAGCCCCCGGAGGGGAGGCTCCGGCAGGGAACTTCAAGAGGAATGATAAATTCCCCTGCCAGCAAAGTGGCCGGTTTCTCCCCCGGTTCCAGGCAGCTGATTTTCTGCGCTGCCATCCCCATTTGCTGCAGTAAGAGCTATTTCTGCAGGGAAAGAAAAGGCAGAAGGGAATGTGCGAAGCCTCTGAAGACTGACTAGTCATTCCACAGAAACCCGAATCCTTCCTTCTAGCTGCCTGGTTTTTCTTTTTCTTTTTCTTTTTTTTCCCCAGAAAAAMCAGTAACATTTTTGTCTGGAGCAAAAGGGAGAGGGCGGCTGCAGGCGAGCGCGCYGGCGTGCGGCTCCTGGGAGCCCCGGCCCCTCCTCGGTGGCCGCTCCGGCGCGGCCCGGCCCCACCGGCAAAACGGCCCATTCGACGGATCCGCTGCTCCGAACAGACGCCCGACTGCTCTGGTCGCTGCAGGAGCAGCGATGCCTCGGCACCTGGGATCTGTGCAAACGGCGGATGCAAAATCCCTCTCCTTCGAACGGACTTTCAAACGGAGTAGGGACCTTGCTTTACATTTTGCATACGTCCAAACATTTGGAGGTAAACACCACGRGAGAGGTGACGCTGAACACAGCAAAGAGAGAAGAAGCAAGGCCAGAGGAAGCGTCTCAATTACTTCTTACCAAAGGCATAACAAAGAGAATCCATTTGTAGAAAACTCATTATTTTGATTTAAAATATTTCTTCACAGCTGGTCATGAAAGAATGTTTAAGATTATTTTAAAAACCTGAGTTGCTTTTCTCATACTGCAAACATGCAAGGAATATATGATTATGAACATTCTAGTTTAGCTATAATAGCAAAACTGCTGAAATCAACCGGCCAATTGCAAATGTGTGCATCCAGGAGTGATCTGAAGGTTGCCAAATACAAAGCATTATTATTTTTAAAATAATTGTTAAAAAATGAACCACCTTAAGCATTAAAACTGCTTCTGTTAACACACATCTTGTTGACATGTTTCAATATTGAGGGTTATTTTTTCTTATGAATCCATATGAGCCTGGAGCAAGAACTGCTGGGGGTTTGTATCATGCAATTAGGATCAGAGTAGAGGCAGGGGGCGGAAATATTGTGCATTCAGACAATTTGAAAATCACAAGATAGAATAAACCCACGAGAGCTGCCAGCCTGAAGGGATCAAAGTATGAATATGCACTGCCATCCTTGGGGTCTGTTGCACAAAGACAAATCTGGAAATTAATTTTCTCACATGCATTTTCCCAGTTTCACAGGCTTCACTGGACTGGAAACATCGAGGAATACTGGGGAGCTACAGAACAGCGATTTTTGGAAAAATCTGTACCTTTTCATGGGGGGAAAAGGTTTTTACAGCCAGCATCAGAGWCGCCCCAATGGCAGGGCCGGCACGCCGGGGCTGCCCGCAAGCCCGGCGCCGCGAGCAGGGCGCTCCCCGAAATACGGGCACCGAATTTAACACAGCCCCGACTCCGCCGGTGAGGGGACGTGCTGATGGCCTGACTATTTTAAAACATCAAATTACCAACAAGGGCRAGGAGGAAGGAAGCTGCGGATTTGCCAAGGGGCTACTATGTAATTAATCTTTATACATTAAAAACCACAATTATAACTTTCTTATTGAAAACAGGCATTTAAGAGCTCACAGTCCTGGAAGCATCTCACGAGCAATGGCAGCTACTCATTAAAGCCGGCAGAGGAAGCGCGGGTCCTAATTTGTCTGTTAGTCAACTGTCGAAGGCTGCGGCGCCGGTTAGAAACGCCAGCCAAGTAATGAAGAAATTAAGGGGGTTCTAAAATTAACCCAAATGATTTTACCTCTGTTGCATGACGTTGACCTAAATGTAAATAGAAGGGAGAACCTATGCTACTTTCTAAAGCATTACRAAGTCCTAAGAATCAATCCTTGCCCTTCATTTTCTAACTGTTATTAAATAATTTTCTTCCACTAAAATGACCAAAATGCTGAACAATTTGTTTCTCTTCCYCAGTTTTTATTATTTTGCTAGAAGTATTTGATTTAAATAGAGACGTAAATTTGTGTTCCCCAAAAATGCATTTCGTTGCCAAAAGAGGCCAGCAAAATGGTGCCGCTTGTCGTTTTTCTTTTAAAAAACCCCTCTTCCCCCCAACACGCTGCTGAGTTCCTGACGGACTCAGGAGCCAGGGCAAAGCTCGCGGGCAGCCGCAGCCGGCCCGCGGGCTGAGGAGCGCAGGGAGCCGGCGGGGTCTGCGGGGGAGCAGGCTCTCCCTGGTTAAGCCGACGCGCTCCGCACGGGGCCCTGGGCGCAAAGCGATGCAGCGTCCTGACGAGCTTCTGCACACAAGCGGACGGGGCAGCCAGCCCAGCACGGTGGGGAGGAGGTGAGACGCCCGCGGACAGCCTTGGAAAAAGGCTGGCAGCGCGGAAAACCACGGAAACCGTCCACCTCTTGGGAGCTAATGCGGGGCTGCAATCAAAGGGAGGCGGCTCGAAGGATTTGGGGCCAGCCCTAGCGGCTTGGCAGGCTGTAAATGTCGGAGGGCAGAAGACGCCGCCGGGCGCCCGAGCCGGGCACGAGGAGCTGCTTTAAACGGCCTCGCCGCGGGCCCGTGCCCTTGGGACGAGCGCGCCGCCCGGCACCCCGGGGCACAACGCTTTTGAAATCTGTAAGCCTTAAACAGGCCGGTATGGCTTTTCTATTTCCTTTGCGTGTCAGGATGGAGATTACACGCTCATCTCGCAGGAGCCGAGGAGCCGTGCACAAAAGCCTTAACAACGTCTATTGTGGGCGAGAAAAGCCCCCACCCGGCTGGATCAGCCTCTTCCAGGCCCTCCGAGGGGCGAGCACGCTCCCGCGCGCGGGGGCCGCGGGGCGGCGGCGGAGGCGCCGCGGACGGGAGCAGCAGGCGAGCACTTCGTTGCGGTAAAAGCACACGATTTTGCCTGCAAAAATCGGAGCGCTGCTCTCGCGCCACGGGCAGCCCCCGGGGTGCAGGCGGCTCCGCGGGCGCGGGCAGCGCGGAGGAGCTCGTTCCGTGCCCCGGCCGGCGGGGCCGCGGGCAGGCGGGCAGCGGGTTTGCCGCCGGGCCGGGCGGCTGGCCCCCGCTGCTGCCCCGGTCGCTGTGCAGCGACCTGCAGCGTGCCTTGCTGCCTGCCGTACTGACACCTTTCATTCGCGTTAATGCCGCGTTGACTCTTCACTACCAGCATCCAGAGATTTAATGATTGGCTACTTATTTTAAAATAATTATTTTAATTGTCAGTTGTATAAATCTAGTGAGATAATGAAGCGCCAAGTGATTAGGCAACTGCTGCTAATAAAACACACCACACAGGCAACAATAACACAAAGATGGGGAAGCAATAAAACACGTGACAACTTATTTCTGCGCTTAGCGCAGTGACCTTCCCGGCTCCCTCGCGAGTCTCAGAACGGCCTATTTCCTTCAGCCGCGTAGATAAACCGCGCCGCGACCATCGCTCCGGCGTCCCGCCGAGCGGCGACACAGTGAGAAACGTGTGAGCATTCAGCAAAGCTCAAGTATGTTCCTACTACTTACTCATCAGCTTAATTTGACTGGGCAAAGGAGTAAATGATCAGATTGCTCTCAGAGGCCTGTGCAGAGGAAAGCTTTAGTTTGCTGGGTGAGCCGTACCCCACAAACTGTGGCCCTGCTGCGTTTGTCTGCAGCTTAGCGTCGCTTTCATGCCTTAGCCGTGATGAGAGCGGGTGCCGCAGGCAGCACCTACTCGCGCCCGGAGGCAGCAGCACGCTGGGTTGCTCCGTTCCCAGCTCCGCTGCGGCTCCCTCGGCYCTGCCCGCACAACGTCACTCCCGGTAGTCAACCTCTGCCCAAGGAGACAGTGATTTCTGACTCTGTCACCTGGTTTCTAAAAGCAGCTCCTGCACCRGTGTCAGAAGACCACATCCTCAGCGCGGCGGAGCTGGTGATTAGACTCATCATCGCTAAATGCCAATGTTCCTCCCAGTTCACTCCTAAATCTCATTTTCAAGCCTTTCACTTTATGGCAGCCTCTTGACTTGCAGTGACATTTCCAGCTCTCCACAGTCTCATGTCTCCATTACATACACGTTCATTTTGGTGGTTTGAGATAATCAGCCCTAGGATTTACTAGTTTTCCCCGTGGCAGAAGAAGGGATCGAGAAGGGGTGCTGGGGACGAGCTCCCCTCTTTCTCCACTGCGAAGCTTGTCGCTGGAGCTCGGTCAGTGAGACCACCTGGGAAAACGTGGGCTCAAAYAATTAGCAAATCATCACAACACAGACTGGGACTTTTTTAAATAGTTGCCTGTGGTTTTGCAAGGTCTCAGAAGGCTGCGGGGCGCTGCCGAGGGCAGCGGCACGCTGACGGTGCCGCGGGCGCTCAGCACCTCTCGGCACGGCGCAGCGCGCCGCTGCGGTGCCGACGGGACCGCCGTGGTGCAGCCGTGGTCAGACTGGACGGCAGCCTGATGAGACGCCTACGAACGTCCACGCATCACTGTATCGGTCTTGTTTTATAGAAAGTCGTATCCCCCGCATTCTTATTAATATGATTAATAATTAGGGAAGAACACACCTCAGCTTGGGATAAAATAAATATGTGAAGAAAAGACAGATCTAATAAACCTGGTTAGAATTTATGATGTGCTCCGACATCGCTTTGCGAGAGATAATGTTGCACAGTAATGTTGATTTGCTGGATGAGAACCATATAATTTATCCTGTCAGTGTATATAAGAAATCTTATCTATGCAGGGAGTGACTGATGGTCTCATGAAAACTGGCAGGGAAGCAAATAAAATAATTTCATCCTTTAAAAAATATCTAATTATCATGTCCTTATTTATGACAATGCATGAGGGTGAGGACTGTGTCAATACCTGCAATATGGATTTCTGCTTCATGCTGAAACTTTCTTTTCAGTTCAACCATTTTAAAGTTTCAGAAATTTTAAAACTAATAATTAYAGCTGTTAGCTCTTTGCTCTGGCGTAGGCTTTTCTTCAGCAAGAACAACTCCGATACCCGAACTGACACAGCTTTCCTCAGGCAGAGCCGCGGCTAATTTTCCCGAGYAAAAAGCTCACGCTCAGGCCAGCCCCCCACCAGCGCGCTCCCCAAGAGCCCGCGACGCTCCCGGCCGGCCCGGGGACGCCGCCTGGGCGGTTTCTCTCCTGCGCACGTGCAATTACCCGCACCCAGGGAAGCAGGCGCCGGGCTGCAGAGCGTGATTCTTGCCCGTGTGGGAAACGGCACCGGATTTATGACTGACACGGTTTGCTCCCTGCATTCAGCTTTTACGGCGGAGCCCGGAGCAGGCAGCAAGGGCGCTGYGGAGCCGCCTGCCCCGGCCCCGCGTCCCACCACCCCGCTCTGCCTGCCCGCAGCGCATTTCCGCCCCGCCGGTCGAAATGCAGAGCTGATCGACRTTTGTCCCTGCAAAAAACTGCGCCCAGTCTAAAGCAACCTCCTCCGTAACAAAGCACTGCTTTGGATTAAAGTCTGAGAGCCTTGGCAGAAATTAACATTTTCCTTTGCTTTTGTTTTTCAGGGAAACAAATCTGTAAGTTGGTATTGCTCTCCCCAGATTTCCCCTCTGTTGGCTATTCAATGAATACACTGTAATGAGTAAGAGTAAAGAGAGAAAACAGAGGATTCCCATCACATTTTTTCTACAAATTTAGAAATAATAGAGTAGGGGAAGAAAGCAAGGAAAAGCATTTATTCCTTTTATGTCAGACTTTGGGAAGAGAGGGAAAACTTCATCAAGAAAATCCTGATAAACCTTAAAATAAAAGTGCTGGGTTTTTTTTGACTTTCTGAAATTAGAACAATTTTTAAATTACAAATGGCCTTCCATGTGATAACATTTCTGTTTCTCAGCTAGTGCAAATGGATTGTGGCGAGTTCCCATTGCAGACAAAACCACCAAATGCCAGTGGATTTGGATCTCGAGTGCACTCCTGCTCGTTTTGGTTAAGCCTGGAAGAATACATATCTGACCCTGCTGCATCCGACCAGCGCTGCCTCCCAGCAGGCACAAACACCCCCAGTTTACCCAGTGCCCCCAGTGAGTCACTGAACCACTGAAACCAGTGGCCTCAAGCCCCCCTCCTGGCTCCGCACCCTGCTTGTTTCAACCTGGGGCTGATGCTGAGGTTTGTCCTGTTCCAAGACTTGGCACAGGCTGCACAGCGCCGGCTGATCCGTACGCCGGCACGGGATTATCCAGACCGCGTGCGGATGCGAAGCGCCTGGCAGCGCTCCGGGGAGCCGGGAAGGAGGGCTGCCAGGAGATGCTCCATGTGTTCCCAAAGCTGGTCTTAGAATAGCTTCCTGCAACAGGGAGAGTAAAACTAAAGCAAACAGCATCTGAAAAGTTGAAAAGCAATATGCCAACGAGAAGAGCTATAAAAATCACTGTTTGCTGAAACTCTGGGATGAGCAAGAGAAAATACTCCTATATCTTAAAATGACTGCAGCTGAGAGCTTGAAAGGTCACAGGGTTTGCATTTTTCTTGGTACTGCAATGTCTGCTAATCGCTGTTTAAGCAGGGTTCATCAGTGAAGAATGGTTTCAGAGGCAGAGCTCATTCCTCGCCCAGAGCAGGAGAGCCAGGCTAATAACACCTTATTTAGCAGAAAATTCCACTTCACTGGAGCATGTTTGAGAAGAACTTTGATTTGAATGAGGATTGATATCAGTCCTGCAAAGCAGGGCAACTAAAAGAGCAACAAAATGAAGCATTTATAACCCAACCTCTGGGCTGTGTGTTAAACTGTAAACTTATCAGCCAGGCTGATTAGTTTGCAATAATCTGAAGAAAAAGGCTTGTGCTTCTCTGCCCAGCACAGATGCATCACTGGGTCATAAAGTCTTCCCGGATGTGGAGCTAATTGGTGCAATTATCTCTGATGGATGGCTCGCGCGGGCTGGAGCAGCCGCGGGGCGCAGGGACGCCGGGTGTCCGGGCGTCCCCCGCACCCTTGCCAAGAGCTGGCGTGCCATTTGCAAAGCACACACGTGTGCCAAGGGGCGTTGGCATCTTTTTTTATTTATTTATTTTCTTACCTCCATATGGAAGCGGAGAATGACACGAACGTACTTTATTGTCCTCACTTAAAGGACACGACAGGATCAGAAGTGGCAGGTGCATCGAGGTGAAATGTCAGGAAGAAAAATTGAAAATAATAAACAGGTACAACGGTGCGATAAATAAAGGGGATTAAAGCAGAGCAGAGTCAGGTGACATTTGTGCAGAGCATCTTCTTTGAAGATTACTCATGTAAAAAAATACGCCCATATCATCACACACCTCACTGTGGCTCCACGATTAGATAATACTCATGCAAATGACTATTATATTTCTGCTTTACATGTTCCAGAAGTGAATAATCCTGTTTGGCTCCAGAAGCCTCTCTGCCTGCGGCAGAGATAGCTGTGGGCACGGAGGCTGCGTGCCGGCGCGCGTGGGCTCACTGCTGGGGCGAGAGCCAAACCGCAGCCCTAAGATCGGCCCTTCCCCGCAGGGCGGCACGATGAAAAGTGGTGGTTGGGTTGTGTCCTTCGGTTCAAGGACAGCCAGGAGCAGTGACTCCCTAAAAACCACATCTGCGTTATGGCTGTCCTTACCTCTGTCCCCCAAGCCTCCCGCCACCTCGCTGCATCACGGTGTAAACCGAGAGCAAGGCTTTCCGGGCAGCACAGCTTTTCCTTATGCTTGCGTAGCTCTAGGAGGCTGGAGCCGCGCTCGTGCGGGAGGCGCGCTGCCTCCGGCCTGCCGGGAGCGGAAGCACAGATTTCCCGAGTTGAAACTCGGCTAAATAAAAACCAGSTTAAAAACAGAAGGAAACACAGCTAGCTATTCGCTGCATGTTAAATAATTATTTCCTTATCAGGACAGTATTACTAGTCTGYGTTTACACGCTCAGACAACGACTTTTTCACAGGACTCCGGGAAGAACAACTTCTGGAAGAGATGTTGAGGGCCCAGCTAATCAGATGAGCAATTTAATTCTCATGAAATGTCACGTGTGCTCTTCAGAGAAAAAAATAAGACAGYAAAGCCCTAGGAAAGCATCTAAAATTCCCCTCCCACTTCAACCCAAGATTATYTACCTTGTCCAGGCTTTGTCCAGCACTGGGTTTCCTCGTTTAACTTTCTCCTTCACTTAAACTGCCTTTACCCCTTTTGGAGGCTTTAAATTCTTTCAACTGAAAATTTACATTCAGTAAAGCCTGTGCTAATGAGCTGAGGTCCTTCATTTCACCCATGAAAAGATTAGTTATTGACAATAATCAAAGAGCAAATCTTTAGCTGTGTAAGTTGAGTTAATCTGTTACACAGAAGAGCATTGATTTGTTGTCACAGAGCATTTGTTAACCAAAAGGTGTCTCCAAGCTGAAAAGGGAAGGGTAAAAAAAACCAGCTGAAGTTTAAAGCTCTTGCAAATGAGGCAAACTTTGTTTTACAAAAGTACACTTATTCCAAGGGAGAGACGGCCAGAGACCGAACCCTTTGCTCCCCGCAGTGAGATGCTGGGCTCCGGTGCGAACGCCAGCCAGCACTGCGCGTGGTGGATTTTTCTCTCCTATCTTTGCAAAAATCATCACAAGCGTCCACCTACCCATGTAGGTTTTGTACTGCGGTAATTTTAATGGCATCTGCATGCCATAGAAATGCTGATATTCCACTACTAATGATCCCTCCTAATACAGGTTCCCTTTTCTATTCCTGTGCATTGCTCCAGACTCAGAACAGACCAAACTGCTGGGGCAGCCTGCGCCAAAGCAGCTTCTCTCAGGCAGCGAACTTGGCAGTGCCCCAAGGGAGGGCAAGTCCCCTTGCAGAGCAGCCAGAGGGCAAAGGCACCTTAGCATCTCTCCAGCTCCAGGGCAAGAGGAGCAGGAGCCACCGCCGGGACCTGCAGCCGCAGAGGAGTTGCAGGGAGCAGAAGGCAACGCTTCCTCCCGAGCAGCCCCATGCTCCCCTTGCCAGGTGTTCTGCAGAGAAGTTAGTTTTGCTTTTAAGTTACATTTATTTAAATGTAAAATCCTCAGCTTAAATTGCAGCAGGTTTTGTGATATTTAATATCCAAAGCTAGGAAAGGTCATGTCTGTCTGAAAATAAAATGAGGTTTAATCTGCAGATTGTGTGTGGCAGGTTTTATATGAAAATTTGGTTTAGAAATAGATCTTAAATCCATAAGGTCACCAAGAGGAACATTTTTCTTTCTCAGAGACTTATCATTCCCATATCTCAGAGGAACAGGGGATATTTCAGAGGAGAAGAAAACAAAATTCTGTGTCTTCCCTTCTGTTCACTTCTGTACCTGCACCCAGACTGCTTTCTTCAATATCCATTAGTCATGCTCCTCTTCTTCTATTTATTTGAATACTTGCATTCAAGGTGTATCAGATAAGGTACTTGTGTTGTAGTCCTCCAACATTTTAACACGATTCTTCAGTATCTTTAGGTTAAGTTCTTGACAATGGTYGTTTTCAGTGACCCTCTTAAATAATCTTTCAGAAACTGCTCTAGCTGAGCCTGGGAACTTCATCTCTCCCAATAAAATCTTCATTTTGCATCCTGTGCTGTGGGCAGCACAACACTGAGCTGGTCAAGAAAGAGACCTTACTCCCCAAGAGATTTCAAAATCATCTGAAACATTTCAAAATCTCGTAATTCCTTCCTGCTCTGAACAAGAGCAGAAAGCCAATGGGCTGGAATGGGTGAGACAGAGTCACGGATCACCTCACGTCAGCGATGGGAGTACGAAATCCCAAGCAGAGCCCAAGCCCGCGGGCCGCCCGCAGCGCGCGCGGGGCAGGACGTCCTCCTCCCGCCCGCGCAGCAGCAGCGCCCGCGACCCTCTGCAAGCGGCGGCAGCTAATGCTTGGAGGCGAACGCAGGGTCGATCCCAGACGCACGCCTCCAGGGCACTTCTGCCCGCGCCGGCCGCGGTGGTGGCGTCCCTGAAGGACCGGTCCACCGCGGGTCCTCTGCCCGGGCACCTCGCAGCAGCAGCCGCCCCTTTGCAAGGGGAGCACAGCGCTGACTCTGCCAGAAGGGGAACATACCGCAAAGCGGTCCGAAGAGTATCATAGAAGAGTTTTTTCCTAAAAACCTAAATGTGTAGCTTAGCTCTTTGTCCTTAATAGATCAATAGATCTTTAGATCCTCCTGSCTAATGCCCCTCTGCAGCAGTATCTGTGCTCAGCTAATCAGACATTCTGGATGCAGCCATGGCAAAAAATATCCCTTTTTAGCATTGCTTCTTCTGAGCTCCTCTACCTGCACATGCTGAATTCCCCTGCCAACTCTTCTTGCCTTTCTGACTAACACTGAGCTCCATACATTTCATCATTCGTGCAGTTAGCATTAGAGCCGGGGAAGCACACACAGAGCAAGGCTAAATTACACAACGTGAGAGCGTCCTACTTGCGATGCAGCAGTTTGAATAACTGTTCAGTGCAGACCAGCTGCCAACCCCCGTTACGCTGCAGATGAGTTGTATCATGCCTAAATATCATTACTCTGTTATCCTTGCATTTACTCTGAGCAGCCTTATGTCTGTTCATTTACTTGACCTGTTTTATCTTACACAGGCGTGCAGAGCTCAAACACAACCCACGGAGCCACGCTGAGAAGGAGAGCATCCAGTTCTCGCTCCACTAAACTCAACGAGCCCGGCTCGGCGGCCGTCGCCAGCCAGATGGGCGCCCAAGGCGGCCCAGCCTGGGGTCTTCCCGGTGCTGACGCGAGGGGTCCGCACACCACGGCGGTGGTTTTCCCTCATCCAGAGCATCTGCTCAAGTAAGTGAGCATTTTATTAAACCTTTCACTGATTCTCCTGACATTCTGTTTGATCTCGCTAAGAATCAGAGGAAGCGTTTACATCCTTAACCTTGCTCTGCGAAACTGTAGGTGCAGATAAAGCCACCACAGGCAACATACACTATGTTATGGCGTGAACGCAAAGCGAGAGAGAGGAACGGCACGTGATCTTCGGTGCCTGACCGAAGACACCACTAAAGGAGCTGCAGAACTGTCTAAAACTGCAGCTGCTCCAAGGCGGCAAGAGACCAACTCTCAAGGACTTTTTCTGGAAATTCCAGTCARTTCCAGAGACCTGATGTCCTGAGAAAGGAAGAGCCTACAGAAATGGAGAGACCTTCAGCTAGAGCCGACAGGAGTCTCAGACCRTGAGACACTTGCTCGGGGGGAACTGCATTCCTACGTAACAAGCGGAAGGGCTCCAGGCAATGCACGCTTTTCCCAGATGCGATGAAAAGCGCTCCACGGTAAGGCAGTAAGTAAGAAAAATATATCCCTTTTTGTAGCCTTGGCTGCCATGTCCCCCTCTGTGCTGGGTTTAGGAGGGAGTCAGCAGGCAATCAGAGTGTTCAGACGTCCGTCCGCGAGGTGCAGAGACCACAGCCATGGGTGTCTCCCTTGAAAGCCAAGCCAAACCCCACGGCCGTAGTTTTACACCTGTTCCCGCTCCCCGGGGCTGAGGGCCGGGCGGACCCCGCGGCGAGAGCCGGCGGCGCCCGCTGCGCCGGGCAGCCCGGCACGCGCCAAGCCCGGCGGTCCGGGGGAAGTGTGACACCTGGATATTGCACTGTGTAATGGAACCAGCCAAGTGGCAAATGTAGCTTTTAAATAGGTTTTGTGTTGCCCATTAGCTGAGGTGACGCTGATTAGCTGTGACAAGCGAGAAAGGGCTGGTCAGCAGCTCTTCCCGCTGCTCGCTCGCGCTCCCGGGAAGCGGGCAGGGCGGCACGGCAGCCCCCATGCAGCCGGGACGCGCCGGGCGGGATGCGGGGGATGTGGCGGGATGGGACAGGACGGGATGGGATGGG
>NW_028186513.1:408919-442308 GCF_003343005.1 Rhea americana | reverse complement strand
CGTATCCAGCGCGTCCTCCCCTCTACCTGGGAGGAACCGCTCACCCCGAGACCCGAAGAGCCGCAGCCTGGCAGAGAACCAGCACGTGGAGGTCACTGCCGTCTACCCCAGTATCTGCCACACAAATGAGTATTTTCATGGGTTTAGCTAGTGCTGTTACCCTGCCTTCTTTTTCAGCCAGACAAGGTTTGTGAAAAGGTTTTATCTTCTCTCATAGTCTCTCATTAGAACAGAGCTTAGATATCTTCATTGCATTGCTTTGCTTTTTACTATGAGCTTTTCAGTATTTAACAGATTTTCACAGCTATGCAGCAACTGCCTTTATTCTTTTCACTTGGAGTTACTGCTCTCATGTTTTCCCAGGATAAAGCTTATTTAAATGCACAGAGAATAGAGGCTTGTGTAGAAATAAGCGCTAAGGAAATTTTCTAGTTAATTGGAATTTGGAAGGAGTTATACTATCACAGGTTTAAAATCTAAACCAGACTTCCAACTCCAAGCTGGTTAGATTTGCTTTGGCCCAAAATCTGGTTTTAGGAAAAGTATTTAACGGAAGTGTTAAAGGAAATAACAAGTTTGAGTTTCTTAAAATTCTGCACTAAAGAGATTCTAAACAAAAGAACCATTCTGATTCAGCATTTCTAACTTTCACCCTAAATATTGCCAGTATAAATCTTTTTCCCACCCAGCCTTAACCAGAAGAGATGTTTACAGCGACCACCACCAAACTGTTACCAGTTTTGAGAAGAGCAAGCGGCCACGTTTTCAGCTGTGCCAGCCTTCACTACGTCAAACTGCTGTCCTTGAAGAGTTAGAGCAACCAAATGAGAGTAATATCAAACTGCATTATTTCCTTCTCTCCGCAAATAGTACACAGTTTTTGGTAAAATTAAGTTAAATTTTGTATTTTAATTATACCATAAGATCTTTCATAAGCAATCACAGAAATCACAAACTTATTTCCTTTTTAAATGAGAATGAGTAGGGAAAAGTGCCCTCTTTGCCTAGCATGACATTGAGAAAAAATATTGCTTTTTACCAAAGTAATTACTGCTATTTCTGTAAACGCCAACCTATTACTGGTTTGCTGGGAATTATCACTGTCTGTTTACGAGCTTTGGAGCCTACAGTCTTGCCCGCTCGGTCTCTGGGGGTCTCTGGCTGGGGTGAAGCAGGGTTCCGGTGTGTGTGCCTCAAAAGCACACAGAGATCAAGTGGTCCATCAGCTCCAGCTGTATGCTATATATAAAATACCACTGGCACAGCTCTGGGAATGGAAAAATTGTTCAACAAATATGCTACACTTTTCTTTTTTACATGTAGCTGCCTATTATTTTCCTCATCTTCTACGTCTGAGCTTGAGGCTTGGCTGAGAGTTTCCGCGCTCTGTCCCCCAGACACGCGCCGCGTTCCCAATCCCCCTGCACCAAGCAGCCCCCTGGACGACCTGGGAGGCCAGACGTGCCTGAGTGCCGTTTTGTACAGGGGTTTGGGGGTCTGTTTTTAGTCGTGTGAAGCACCAGTTAGGGTGCTAAAAGGCAGCCGAAATATGCTAACATAGCAAATCCTAAGTGTTGCCTATAAAAGTCATAAATGTAATGTTGATGCAAGGAGTTCTGTTTTTAGCCAAATTGCTCCACTCCTTACCGCCTCTCCTAAAAACCCAAATTTTAAAGCAATTATTCCAGCAGCTTGTAATAATGCAGAGAAGAAATCAGAGGGACTTTTCTAGGCAGCACGGCAGCCAGGAAACAAGGGCATCCAGGGGAACAAAACCCAAATCCTTCTTCACAGGCTCTAGCTAAACTGCCTTAAGGGTCTTAAATAATCAATAAAATATCACTGCAGATGTGTCTAAGCTGGAGCCTTCTTTGCCTTTGCTTTGCATTTCAGGCAGTATTTTTGATGTGTTTCTAGCCAGCGCAGTGTTTCTCTGGATTTCTGGCTGGTGCTTGGCACCACGCTGTCACGATCCTCCCCACGCTTGCTCTGTCGGAGTGGTGTTTTTTTTCCCTGAGCCTGTACAGTCTCTTTTAAGTGTCCCTTAAAAATAAAATGCAACCAGGGCTGCAAGCCTGGAGAGAGGCAGATCCACCTCAAGCTGGGCGGCGCGCGGTGCCCGGCTGCGCTCCGGCTTGGCTCGGCGCCAGCACACCTGGCCGCGGTGCCGGCCCCACGCTCGCCGCAGGCGCGGGGCTGACGAGCCCCGCCAGCACCAGCAACCAGTGCGTGCACGGGAAAACACCAGGCGCCACGGCTGAACTATTAACTATGGAGCCCTTCTATCCTGATTTCTTCCTTCCAGTAAGATAATAAATAAAAYGCTCTCTGGCCCTTACTCCCCCAGGCACTTTGGAAGTGCGGGAACACCACTCTGGTCCGGGACCCGCAGGTCCGAGCGACGTATGGGGCTGGGAGCTTTCCGCAAACGCGTCAGTGTCTGCAGGGCAGCACGGGGGCTTGGCTGCGTGCTGCCTCTGCTCTTCGAATCGATCTGTTCTTCCACTTCACTGCAGCCGGCTCTTCCCCCTCCAAAAGCCCTCGCTGCCGAGGGAGCATCAGCAGTCATTCAGCCCCTGTCTCAGCCTGCCAATAGCCAAGTCCCTGATCCACTGCTCTGCTGCTTTTGCTGGTTTTAACCTTCATTTAGAGAAAAGATGATGCTCAGATGAGCATGCATGTGCCCGGAAAGCGAGCGCAAGCACGGGGCYGCAGCGGGAGGCGCAAGGGAGTGCTGGCGCCGACAGCCCCGAGCCCCRGGGGAGGCTCGTACAGCCCCTTGAGCCGTGACACGGGGATTTCATAAAACGTGGTGGCCAGCCCTACCAGTAAYGGGTACAAAAGAAAGCCCCAAAGGAAAAAAAGCAGTGCCAGAAACTGCAGTTCCTCCTTCCCTCGGCTGGCAGAGCACAAAACTGCAGCAGCTGCACTCGCCCCGGCACGACGCGCGGGAAGCGCCCAGCTCTCTCCTCGGCTTGGGCTGTATTTCTTCTCCCCCGTGCTGGCAGGACAGTTAGATAGAAACATCCAATTTTGGTGCTGCAGCTACCTTTTATTAGGCTCACAGAAAAACGACCCTCTAAAGCTCCCGGACCTTAAAGGTCATTTAGTCAAGTACAGGGACACGGCAAGGTGATAAAACACCTCTCCAGCGGCAGGGCTTTACCGGCCGAGCACCGGTGTTTGCGCCGGTGCCGGGGGATGTAGCTCCACGGGGACTGCTGTCACTCACAGGCACGCAGCAAAGTTGGGAAACGTTTGCTGTCCAGCGAGCGCCCGCTGCAACGCGGAACGTGTGCCCGGGGCTCCGYCGCGCGGCTCGCCGCCTCGTCCATCCACCGTCCTTCCGCCTGAGGAAGGCAGACGTGCAAAGCGTTGTGTGGCTTCAAACTATCATGCATTTTATCCCACTGCCCTCGCCATGTAAAACGTCAGGGGAACTAAGAACAAATATTCAAAGAGTTTTTTCTTTTAGCTTTTCTACCAGTGGTTGGATATAGCCAGAACTCCTGGGACGCGGATGCAAATTTTTGCTCTTCTGTCCTGTAATTTTGCTGCAAGTAGAGAGCATCCAGACTAGCTAACACCCCAGAAAGCATCTCCTACTCACAGGGAAGCATTCAATTTTTTTAAAGGAGAACAAAAGCAGAGATGAAAAGGAAATGTTGAACCTATATTTTTGTTCAATCTAGTACAAAATGAACAAATTCCAGTGAAATAACACTGGAAGGAAATAACACTGGAAGGCAGGCTCTTCTCAGTTTTGTTGCTGGAGTATTTATTTTCCTGAAGTCACGAGAACTGCCATAAATGAATCAGCCCTTGGGGCAGAGAGGAAATGCATGGTTTGGCTAAATGCCCTAGAAGCAGAGTAGTGAGCCTCAGGGGCACGCTGCTGTCCGCAGAGCCCCTTGGGCAGCGCGCGGCGGTGCAGAACGGCCCCGTCCCCGTCCCCGTCCCCAGCCCCGTCCCCGGCCCCGTCCCTGCCCCGCTCCCGGCGGAGCGGAGCCCTCCACGCTCGGGTGCTGGCCGCAGCTCCCCGGCTGCCTTGCAGACGCGYGGAAAGCCTGGTCACCCTCCAGGGAGGGGGGATCTCGGCCGCCTGCGTCCAAGCGGCCGAGCCTGCGGGACCCTCCTGCCCGCGCTGCAAGCGACAAACGCRAAACGTTTCGCGGGACGGGCTGATGCCTCAGGGCAAAGCAAAACCTGGGGGGCCCTCCCAGGCCACGCGACCCTCGAGGACGTGGGCTCCGAGGCTGCGGCCGGCAGCGGCGCCCGCGCACAGGGCCGGACAGACAGACCGGCCTCTGCCTGGCGGCGGATGCTCCAGCACAGCTGCCAGTTTTCAGTCTTCCTTTAAGGGGAATWAAAAAAACAAACCTGAAGGGGTTCCCTAGTTTTACAAAATTCTGTCTTCCTAACATGTTTATATTAACAACAAATTGGCTGATTTCCTCTAGCGTGACAGAAATTACACTAACATGGCACATTTGGCTGAGACTTTATGCTCTTGAAATCCGGAATTGCGAGTTATGGTTCCCACAGCAACCACAGGTAGCAATTATCCGGGTTCTGTACATTTCTAGAACAGAAGGATTTCTGTTTTTTGCAGCCTTCTTCTAAAAGTGCACCAAGGAATGTGTGCATGTGCAAGG
The DNA here is from genome assembly GCF_003343005.1 of Rhea americana. Taxonomy (NCBI): domain Eukaryota; kingdom Metazoa; phylum Chordata; class Aves; order Rheiformes; family Rheidae; genus Rhea; species Rhea americana. Next base: position 437,653 of record NW_028186513.1, on the reverse strand, counting down.
AAGTGAATGTATGTTTTCTTTTTCTCTGCTTGTATCTTCTGTTACACTGTAGAAACCTCTTTTTTATCAACATTTTTTTGACATTTTTCCCCTGCTACAGAATATAGAATCTCCTAAAATACATCATGCTTAATTTATTTCCATTTAGCTCTACTCTTTGCAACAAATATAATTCACTGCACTTGCTGCATCACCCTTTCTCTCTGTATATCACACGTAATGAATATCACTACAATAAAATTCATAGTTTGTGACACTGCCTATTAATACCAGCTTCTCACGGAAAAGAAAGATTACTGTGGCCATTATGAATTTATACGGATCTTGCTTTTCCTATTAGAAGACATATAGTGATGTACACTGCTTGTAAAAGGAAAAAAATGAAAGCCCCTTTCATGTCCGCAGCTGGAATGGATGCGGAGGACAGAAACACACGAGCGCAGCCCTGTGCCTGCTATTCCTGCGGCGGGGAGCAAGTGCCCGTCCTTATTTTCAGCAGATTAACGCACACCAAATGCCCCGTTCTCAATAAAGCAACGAGAGCGGAAGAGCGGCGAAGGCTTGCACTAGGATTTTTAAGAAACTCCACGGCTGCCTGAACCATCCCCAGCACATTGCTGTGACTAACGGAGCAGCAGTTTGCTGGGGGATTTGTGCTTTATTTTTTCTTTAATTAGCCAAGCTCTGCCTATTAGTAGTCCTTTAACTCCAGGCCCTGATCTCCTGAACGCAGATCAATTGTAGGAAATGCTGAACAGAAGCCACGCTGCTGCCCGGCCTCGTTCGAGACGGCTGCTCCGCCGGCGGAGCKGGGCAGCGCGGCAGCGGCCCGGGAAGCGCCGCTCCGGCCGGACACGCGCTGCCACGCTCGCTCTGCCTCTGCGGCCGCTGCTGCTGCCTTCCTGCCCCTCCTGCACCGCTGGCCAAATCACAAGGGTTCACGTCTGCTCCCCGATCTAATCCTGCGTGCTGGGGGTGCGTGAGTTAGCTGGGGCTCCGATCTTGGGCCACCAGTTAAACCAGTTTGTGTCTGTCCAGATCTGGCRTGGGGAGAATCAGCATTAAACAATTCCAACATCCTCTTCCAGATCCTAATGCAAGAGCTCATTTCAGCTCTTCCTCCATGCGGTTCAGCTTGTTGGGAGAGAATGAATAATTAAAGTCTGTAGCTCAGTAGCTTGCCTATATTTAAATCGTATTAGCGTTACAAACTGTCCCGATCAGTACATACATTCATTATGTACTCGGGCCTCCCAGAGCCAAGATACAGCTCCTGATTTAAATTTTTGCTGTCAATGTGATTAAAAATTAAGTTGAACACAGTTGTAGGGAAATTAAATTAACATTCTTTTTGAACAATACCATGTAATTTAATGTAACAATTAATACAATTGAGTCATACAACTGCTAATATACGTTTAATGGCAGCCTGGGGTTGGAAGCAGTGGGAAACCTTGTGATTTTAAACTCCGAAGGAGTTCAGAGGTGGCCAGGCAGAGRCAGGGGCACAAGCAAGGGGACTCGCTGGGATCTCAGCACCCCAAAATGCAGCATACAAAATACAGCAGATGTGGGGCTGGTGCCGAGTTCCCTCGCGAGGAGGCAGGTCTCGTTGGGCACTCCCTCCTTGCAAGAGGAGCAGCCAATTCGCACCCTTACTTTTATATTAAGGCTTTTGGAGAACATTCCCAGAGTCAGCGGAACAACATTTGTGTCCAGAGTTTCCTTATAACCCAACCCCAGCTGGTATGACCTTGCTCCTCCTTTTCCCTGCCTTGCACACACTCCTTCCAGCAGACCATGCAGCACAGCTGCAGGACCGTTATGCAATCTAAAAGGGAGTAAGAATAAAGTGAGTTGTTTCCCCTCACACCAAACAAATATCCAGTGGCTTCACCTACATCTGCAGCAACTGCAACGAAGCACGTCTTGACYGAGTCCCCAGAGCTGCTCATTCTGCTTAAATACAACAGGATCGRTGTCCGACTTTTAGCTCTGAGCACACTGGGATGATCGAAAAGCCATCGTGCACCCGYGCAGGAGAGACGGTGGGTGCAGATACGTGTCCCTACAGGATGCCTCAAGCCAGCGTATGAACCTTTTTTGGAAGAGAGAGTCCGATTTTGCCACTCACTGCTAATGAACGAGGGCCTCCCGGTAGCAGTGCCTGCCGCACAGGACTCGAGGTCCAGGCCGGCAGAGCGCTGGCGGCAGCGTGCAAGGAAGGAGCTCTGTGTCCTGCTCGGAGCCGCCAGCGCGCGAGGCACGCTCACCCTCCCGCCGGCGCTGGGACGGGGACGGGCTGCACGGCTGCGGCCCCAGCACCTCCCTGGCCTCGCCGGCAGGACAAACAAAACAAGAAAACAAGTACCTCCGCACAGCAAAAATTTAAGCAACTCTTCTCCCAAGTTGCTGCTGGAACCTTTCTGGACTCATATATCCCGTGCACAAAGAAATGGCCAAGAAGAACCGTGATCAAGTAAGACAAAGCGCCGGAGCCTGTTTCCCGCGTAACGCTAGCAAACGCCCCCGGGACGCGCAAGCTGCGGCCACGTAGCTCAGCGCGGAGCAGGCCGGTCCAGCCGTCCTGCCCCGCCGGCCCTTACGGCCCAGGAGCTCGTGGAGCGAACAGGCAGCCCGAGACGGTCCCCGTTTCCCAGGTCGGGGCCTGACACACAGAGCAGTAAAATAAAACTAAATCACCCGGGGCCGGACGTGCCCGTGATGGAGCCGGAACRGAAGCGCGATACCCTCAGCCCCCATCTCACCAGGAGCCGGGAAACCACACCTGGGCACCAAGGCGCAGCTAAACCCTCCCTCGAGAAAGCGTCCCCTCTCCCCATCGGCCGAAGACGCCGGGACCGTTTCGAGTTTCCAGCTGAATGGAAAGAGCTTATGCATGAGGCTTTCACTACAAGGGCCTTTTAGGGTTGAAAAACACTGATGTGTTCGCACACAAAAYGGGAGCGTTTCACAAAATCTCTCTTTCACTCTCTCTTCAAGAATTGTTGTCCTTATTACACTGCAACAGCAGACAACTCGCTGCCTCGCTACGGTAAGCGCGATCAGTTCTCCTGTCATTTTGCAAAAGGGAAGTGGACAACGGGAGTTGACCTGGAACGTGCGCCGCGAGCCGGAGGATGCCGCGGCGAGCCGGGGCCCCCGGCGCAGCCGCTCCCCGCTCAGGCGGGAGCGCTGCAGAGGGGGCGCGATCCGGAGGCCGCCGTCGGCCGAACTCGCGGGCGCAGCCCCCACGCTGGCAGGACGGATGATTCATTCCGTGACAGGGACTGCCCTAAGCATGGCAGCAATTTTCTGCCATTAGCAGCATTCTGCAAATGTCATTCAAACTGCTCACGTTCATTGCCATAACTCGGGGTATCTATTTATAGCCACCTCCAGACGGGCAGAGAAAGGTCTGGTTTTACAGACAGCCGTGAATTAAGACGACACCAGTCAGCAGGCTTCCTAGTTCGACCCTCCACTTAATTTCACAGGCTTTCTATACAGCAGCTTATTTTGGGCATCCCGAGACATCAGCCCGGAGGAGACACCCTGGCTTCGCTGCAGCTTGACAGGACAGACGCTCCGAAACGGAGCTGGGAGCGCTGGATCCTACTCTCCCGTCGCCGGCGCGCGATGCACCTGCGCAGCCCTGCTGCTCTTGCAGCCCTTCGCCCCCTCCCGCGGGCGGCAGGCGAAGGGACGAAGGGCTCGGAGGTGCCGGAAAACTTCAGACCGCTCCCGCTTACTCCGTGAGTTAGTCACGTGCTCCTGCTTGCTTTCTCTCTACCGTAGCACGTCCCAGCAGTTGCACCAAATTCCCTCCCACAGTGCAGCCATACTGGGCACTTTAAATCCATTTTATGTGAACTAGAGAAGTCTATACCGAAAAATGCATCTGGGGCTTGCTAGCAAGCTGCTGCTGTGGGCTTCTCTGCCCTTCGCACGTTCGCTCATGGAGCAGGTCGGCAGTGCCAGTCACAAGACGTCCACACTTCAGACTTCCATCGCTATGCGCCAGCTGTTTTGAGATGATAGTCCTTTAAGAAGCAAAAGACTCAATATCCTGCTATATTACCTGCTCGGGTGTGCAGCCAGCTAGTGAAACTGCACGACTTTCTAAGCGCCTTGTTAGATTTTATTAATTCTTTTCTAGAAGGTGCTGCCAAAATAGATGTTGTGCAATTAGCTGCAGACATAGCTGCCACCCAGAATAAACAGCTGCAAAGAGGCCTATTAAGAACAACCCTCCTCCCTTTGGAAACACTCGGTCATGAGAACACACAGCAAAAGCAGTGGATGTAGTGAGAGGGCTGCAGCAGGACGGGCAGGACCGGTGCCCTGTGTCCAGAGCGAACGGGAGCAGCGAGACAGGTGGTGGTGGCACGCGGCGCCCCGCCGGCAGGCTCCTGTCTCCGGGGGCTGCAGCTACGCGCCGGGCAGAGCAGAAGGGGAGAGTTACAGTCCTTACAGMCCCTACACAGGCAGGCAAACTCCACTCCTCACGCTCTCCAGTTGGATTTCAATGGGCATTTCTCCAAAGCAAGGCTGAGATGGGCCGAGGCTGGCTGGTCACCTCTTACAGAGAATATTTCACTCTGGAGCCTTCCTACCAGGCAGCCCCGGCCGTCTGCCTCAGCTGTCCCCTAACCCGCGGACTGAAAGGCTTTCGAGCAAGAGGCGGCACATTCCGCATCCAGGAACGGGCGAGACAACGTGGCTGCGCGAACCACCCGGACCCGGCTGCGGCTCGGCCCGGGGGCAGCGGTGCCCGGGCGGCCGCGGCGGCGCAGCCTGCCCCTGCCCGCGTCTCGGGGGCTGCCGGGGGCCCCGTCGCTCGCGCCCCAGCCGGCACGCCGGGAGCGGCGCCGACGTCCAGGGTACGCGGCTGGAGAGCGCCGTTGCAGGACAGGGCTGCTGTCACGAGCCCTGGCGATGCCGAGGCAGCAGCCCTGCCTTTTCCAGGGAAAAGTTTCTGTTGTGCAAGYGCGAGCAGTAAAGCAGCTCTGTCTCTCGCTGTAACGGGCATTATTCATTTATTGCTTAGCAGAGGTGCTCAAATTCTTCATCCCTAAAATTAATGCTTGGCTCTTTGAATCTTCTTCAAGGTGTCTTACCCTGTCTCCCTTTGCTCCTTTCAGTGTCTCTGCTCCAGAATATACCAGCTGAACATTTTTGCCTTAGGTCTTTAATATGAGGAGTTTTGCCATAGCTTATTATTGCTAGAATTAAATGTCACCTTGGGTTTTCCTTGCTCACTTTAGCACACTCTGCTGCTGTCTGCTACATCTATAAAAGGAAACTTTATGGCTCTTGCTCTCCGCTTCTTAAAAATTGCATGCAAAGAGAAAAATATCATTTTTTYCCTTCTTTTAAAAAATATGCAGAAATGGTTTGTGCAGTTGCATGTTCATTGCCTAGCGACCTTCGGAGGAAACTGCACAACTGTGTATGATTGATTCAAACTAGGTTTTACAATTGGAAGAAAAAGACAGGGGAGAATAAAGATTCCTCATTGATTTTCCGGACCTCCGGGACTTGATCCGCTAGTTCATAAATGAAGGCACTGTTAACCTGCAGGGCACTTCCCCCAACCTGCTTTTACTGCCTTAGCCCTAAAATTAAGGCACATTTGTCCACCGCTGGTGAGGCAAAGAGATTCCAGAGATAACTGGTTAGACCTGTATGACATGGGGATATTGCCACACAAGTATTTCAGAATTAGGAAATTTAAACTCAAATTCCTTAACTGCTTTCCAGTGAGAAGAGTCTCATCCCACAAGACTGCCTGTTGAATTAACCCCCTTGAAACCTCCGGTTTCCTGMGGTTTTGCTGGAGAAAGAGGTGCCATGGAAATCAGTGGCCCTGCTCTTGCTCAGATCCAACGGGGGCACGATGCTTCCACACCCAGGAAGAAAAACCTAATGCAGGAACACAGAGAATTAAAGTAACAATAACTTAGTACAGAAATTAGTGTTTTGTTCTCCTCCTTCAAGGCTCTTTCAATTCCAAAGAGACATGGATTTCAATGGCATAACACAGACTCTCCATAGATACCACTTGGATTCCCTTATCTCTAATCATTAGTTTCATTTCTGCAACTGTACTTAAAAACATAAAAACTATTGAGCTGAATCAGAGCAAGAGCCCTAGCACTCCTCTTTGCAACAGTGGCTGAAACGGATGTGTACAGGAAGCGTGTAAAGGGGCCACGCACAGAGGGACTTTTCCCACTCTACACCCTTCTAGCCGTGGCAACCAGGGATTCAGGATTCCCGGCTGCGCGAGGGGAATCTCAGTGTCAGCACTCACCAGCGGCCCTACCCTCCACCCCCGTTTGCACTCTTAGCTCTACAGCAGCCAGTGGCAATGATTTCCACACCTGMATACGTACTGCGTGAACAAGCACTTCCCCTCGTGTCACAGCAGCAAGGCAGCGACTGCCCGGACGCCCCGTCGTGGGAGCACCGGCGGTCCAGCCCGCGCGCTCCCGCTGCCCTAAGGCACCGCACGGAGCCCTGCGCCTCCCCGCGCTCTCCCCGCAGGAACAGCCAGGCCCGCGGGCAGCTGCACCGCCACTCGTCTRCGGCATCTCCACCATCTGCAGCCAGCATTTTACTGCTTCATTTTACAGAGGATCCGTAAGCAGCCTCCCGTTCACGGGTGACCAGTCCTTCCTTTCAGCTGCTCCCAAATGGACTTTCATCCTAAGAGAACGCAGCTCCTTCACCCGCAAATATCTGGGATACTTTTGAAGTTGTTTTGCCAGCATCCAGATCCAGCTAGGTTCMTTTTTAATGACAGCCTTATGCTCCTGTTACTTGGCTACGCAGACTGTTGCAATACTTCMAGAATATTTTACTCACTAGTCAAAATAAAGTACTGGGAATTAAATAAAAACTACCCCTGAATACAGCAATCAGTTATCATTAACACGAACACGTGCTGCAGGATACGATCTAGACAGACTTCCCAATTAGCTATGATATGCCTTGTGCAGGAGCCAACTGCACAAGACATTGGGCTATTAATTAATTACAGCAGTTTTCTTCAGCTGTTGTCAGCTGCTAAATGACTTTTTCTCTAAGCTACAGGATGTTTGTATAAAACAGAGAGCAGCTGAGGAAAACAGGTAGCACTTCCTTACCCTAGAGCCGAAAGCATCAGTAGGGCTCATGTCTGTAATAAAACAGCGTGCCTGAGTTACCTGCTGATGGATCGCAGGCAYGCGGAGGCTGCTGCTTTCCGTTTCCCACCCTTGTCCCTGCGCTAAGCATAAAAACTTAGCCAGGTACTTCAGATTATTTGAATGWAAACCCCATGAGCTGGTTTCATGCCGCCAAAATTTCCAAAAGGTTTCATACAAAGTTGCTCGAAGAAAGACGCGGAAGGCACCGTGCTCATCCTGACCCTTCTGGGAAACGGCCWAAGGGGTGGGACGGGGACGCGAGCGCTCGGCTGAAGTCAAGAGCTTCTCCCGGGCTCCCCAGCTCTGCGCCGGCCCCGGACCCAGAGCGGCAGCGGTCTCTGCTCGGGGACCCGCGGGGCGGCGCGAGCCCCCGCTCGCCTGCACGAGGCGCCGAGCTGCCTCCCGAGCAGGACCCCCCTTCGGTGGGGCGCCTGCCCAGCCGAACCCCGGCAGAGCTGTCCCGCTAACCGAGCGTAAGGAGAACTGCGATAATGAGAACCGAAGCAAGACACCCAGTTTGTAAAGGAATGCCGAGCAGCACTCAGATCCTGAGGATTTGGGGTCATTACTAGCCTCGTGCACCAACAGCCCAGCACCTGAAAGGTGGAGAACACGTTCTTCCTGCATCTCTGCAAAGCTAGGCTAGGCTATCTTACACTAGTTTTTATTATTGTTTTTGCTGAAATGCATATGAATTAGTTCTCTAGGGGCTTTGCACAATTTTTTATTTTGCTAAGCTGGATTTTCTTTCCCAGAAACCTTATTTTGATGTAAATCTTGCAAACAAGGGACTAGTTCGTTCAAATGCTGAACACAAAAGCTATTCCAAAGAAGTAGATCAAAAGTCTGCAGTTGGCTTAATGAAAGATAGTCTGACAATTAGATTGAGAAATTCTGAATGGATTGTGGGGGGAAAGACTGATCTAAGGGTTTTATTAATTGCCTCACTGCATGGGGAAGGACAGATACAAGACAGCAAGAAAGGGCATGGGGGAAGATCCCTTCTTCACTTCCATTACCATAAACGCCCTCCATGTAAAACGTCCGTTGTTAAAGCYGGTACAAAATGGCTGTACGAACACTAAGTGCTGAGGCAAATGGAAAATTTAGACCTTTAGAAAAAATGTTCAATATTTAAAGTGTTTTCTTTGCAATCAGGTGTACCCATTTTCATTTCTTTTCAAGTTGCTCACCATTCCTGAAACGACTACTAGGGGATAATTACAGTACTTTTCACAAATGAAGTACAGAAGATACAAGAAAAGAAGCCAAGCTGTCAATATCACGGCAACAATGCACAGACATCGTCTTGGCTTGACACCGAAAGCATCGATCCTCCCCGCGCYGCGACTCCCAGCATAAAAGGCAAAGTAGCCGAGGAGGCTCCCGCTGCCCTGAAGCGGCTGCTCGTCGCAGGGAAGGGCTCCTCGCGCGCACAGGCCGGCAGAGCAGCCGAGCCTTCCGGCTGARGTTTGATCGTTCCCGAAAGCCGCGGTCCGCTTGGTTTTGAACTCTGAGCGGATCAGTCATTTCCGTTCAGGGAGAAAAGCAGGCAGCCGCACTACTGCTTTTCTGCTGGGCACTAGCAAAGTGCGCTCGCCCACCGGCGTACTCGATCGTCTCTCCGTGCAAGCTCTTGGGCGGCAGCGGGTCGTCCGTCAGGCGGACGGATGCGCGGGGAGCCTGACCCCGCTTGGCCAAGGACAGTGCCAACGGTGAAGGCTCGTCGGGCAAGTTTAGCTCTATTCCTGCCATACGAACAGAAAGGTGTTCTGCAACCTCTGAGCGCAAGTTTAACCCAACTAATTGCCACTTGAGACCAATCAGCAGAAACCTGGCAACAAATTGTTGCTACCTGAAACATTCTGCYAGGAAATGTACAGTTACTGCATTTTAGCAGTACCAACAACCCAGAGGCGGTCACTGAAGTGAGAACAGATTCACTAAYAACACGAGTGCTTTCCGTGAGTTTCTGGACGTAAGACTGCCCCACTGTTAATAACAACATAAATTAAGCATGGGAATATTTTTCAACACGATGAATGWGAACCTCACAGCAAGATTATACCAGTTTTAGAAAGGCGGTTACTGCCTTTTTGGAGTCTGAACAGTAACAATGTGCCTGGTGAAACAAATGGACTTTTGCAGATGATGGGCATAGTGCAACTCAGCTTTGTGCAGAGGGCTCATCTGCATTAAATGTGATCAAATAAAAAGTTTTAGATAAAAACAAGCAAGAGCTATCCACTCGGGCTGCACTTGGTTGGCTGCTCTGCTTGGGAAGCTGGGAAAGGCTGGCATGGGCAGCAGCTGCRGCCAGGTGCTGCATCCCTGGCCCTGCCAAGGCACCTGCACCACGCTCCCAGTCCGGCTCAGCTGAGCCAAACCGAAGAGCAATACCTCAGTGCTCACGCATATTCAACTATAAGCAGCTCAAAGCAGCAAAATCCAAAAGGTTTGATCTGGAATTGAAGCCTAGAGCCAACAGCAAAGTCCTGTCCATTAAGCTCTGGGACCTCATCTCTGRGTTAGGACAAGAAGGAAAATAGTTAACATTGGAAAGGGAAAAAAAAGATCCTGCTTGCGCTTTTATCTAATCTTGGCTGGACACAGCATATTATGCAGAATACCAAGACAAGTAGTATATGCAAGATCCTTTAGTACTTGAAGGTATCCGTATTATCTTAAACATAAATCACGCTGCCTATTGCCCCTTTGAAATTCTGTTACTATTTTTAATTATGGAGTTGGGACTTGGCTCTTTAGGTGAATTCATTGGTAATTTATGCTAACAGATTTCTGCGCTAGTGCTGTACGCACATCTCCGTATCTCTCTAGGTGCCATGGCCACGATAACCACAGGAATATTAACACGTTCACCATAAAACCGTAAGACTGCAGCACCGCTGCTCTCCCATTCCCAAGCGGGACCCAGGGCTGCAGTGCGTCTGCGGCACGTACACTGGGTCCGTCCCGTCCCCCACACGTGCTGGCTCAAGTTCATAGAAGTCCTTCCCAGAGCCAAAAACATTGCATAAATGCTTGGAAAAACTAGAGATTTTTCTTATTCCTCTGACACCTCCGTGAGACCGTGCCTTTCTGTAAGAAGAGCGCGTCGGTGATGCAGCCCCGGAGCAGCCAAAGGGCCGTTTCTTCAGCCGTAGCTGCTCTCCCTAAACCCGCRGCACTGAAGCCGCCTCTGTCACACTCTCCACCCCACTTACAGCCTCATGTAAGAACAGCACTATTTTCTTTATTGACACATAAAAGAACTCCCTATAAAATGTATTAAAGTTATGATGCTGAAAGGAGAACATTTCAGCAAAACCTCTTTGCAAAATAAAACAGCGCAAACTAGCAGCAAGGCGCGTTTGCACAGCTATCCCACGGGCTGCACGAGGGGTCGGGGTCCCGCGGCGCGCGGAGGGGCCCAAGGCGCCCCCTCCCCTCCCCTCCCCTCCCGCTGCGGAGGCGGCCAGCTCCCACCGCCGCGCTTCGTCTCCTCCGAAGGGCAAGGCCGGCCCGAGGCCGAGGCGGGGGACGTAAGGGGCTGGCTCTGCCACGCACGGGTAGGCGACGTCCTCTCCCGGCGTGGCGGAGGCCCCCGGGCACGACCAGAACCAGCTACAGCTTTCACGTCACGGCGCGATTCCTGTAGACGAAACAACAGGCTGCTGCCTCCGATCACCCACAGATGCAGTGCTGCGAACGGTTCCAGTATTACTGCAGGATTTATTGCCCCCTCTTCTGTCCCACTGCCCTTGGTTTCCCAGCTGCATCCGCTTAGCGGGAGCAGGCAGCAGCTCCACAGCCTTTCCTGCTCTTCGGAGGTATATATYATCCCTCTGTCTGTACAACTATTTCATCCAGATCAAATCTATCCAAATCCAAACACATACRTTTAAAGAGGTATTTAACTGCCACATTTGTGACAGGCAGTGACAATGAAGTGACATTCATGAAAAATCAACAAAAATGTTATTTGCTTATTTTTTGAATGACAAAGGTAAATGCAGGCTTCAGGCTCAAGTCACACGCATCAAAATTTATATTAATCAAACCCAGACACACTTGGTTGACCTTAAAGCCTATAAATGAATAGCTCTCTACATTTGATATCAGCACACAGGGATCAAAAACTTATTTGCTTTTGCCTGCATAAATCATGATACCTAATCTTTGTTCTATAACGACCGTTGCATATTCATGCCCAAGGAGGCTGCAGAAGTTGTACCAGCAGACCYCAGCCATCTGCTCCTGTATGACTAAGAGCAGCGATAAAAGGAGCTTGATTGTCCTCTGCTGCTTCCCTGGGTCAGAAGTTAAACCAAAAAACCACAAGAATCTCCCTCTTTGCTTTTCCTTCTCTAGCTCAAGATAACAGTCTGACATCTTGACTTTTTTTTCTTTTTTAATATCCATAAGAGCATCACCTCCAGGTGTTTTTCAGCTTTCACTGTCACTGGAATGTCACTGCCAGCAAACGAGGATGTTCCTCTCTCGTAATTGCCCTGGCACTTGGCCTTGGTATATTCAAGGATCATTTCTGTCAGGAGCATAACAAGCTAATCTGTTTAGCTGGAATTATTTAGCCAGATGATATATGTAAATCTGACCATCTTGCAGCAGCTTCAGGCCTTGAAATGTCTGTGAATCATTTTGATCCTGCAATAATTTTGCAGTTTTGGATCTTTACTGCTAACTTRACGCGAGGCTGCGGATAACGGAGCYGCGAGAACCAGCGCGCTGAACGGAAGCCGGCTTCGCCGAAGGGCTCAGGGCTGAAGCACATCTGCTCTGCGCTTTGAGGAAACGGGAAGAGGTGGATGTTGTTCCAGCTTCTCCTATCACTTGGAAGGCGGCAATCCCGGCCGGCCTCCGCGGGGCCAGGGGACGGGCCCCGAGGGTGCCGCCGCGTCCCGGACACCCCGGCCGCAGCGAGCGGCCCGTTCCCAGCGCCGCCCCTGCTTCTTAACCCCTCTGAATGCGTAACGCTGTTTCTTGCTCTCTGATCCGCTTTCCAGAGCCCTTCTCAGAGCACACCAACGACTGCGGCGCTGCCAGGAACTGCCCGAGCACCGCACTGCTACAGGAGATGCTGAACGAAAACTATTTTCTTAACAAAATTCACACACTTACAGGGTTCTTGACAATTAACAATAAACGTAGAGAGTGTTCTCAGAAAAAGTTTCACAATTCCAAGCAGGAATGATTCTTCATTTTTTTTTGACTATTTCTTTTTTGAAAGTGCTTAAATGAAAGAAAATTTTAAAGATGATTGCAAGGTCAAATTGTGCKTCAAGTTGCAAGGACACAAATGTGGAACAACTCTCCCAAAGCCGCTGAAGCTATTCTTGGTTTATACCAGTTTTGAACAGAACAGAACTGGGTCTTATTTTACGTTCCTGTGAAAACTGCCTTCCCAGCCCTTTGCAGGCTAATCACATCCAAAGGCAAAGCACGACACTGGGCTGGAGCAGCTTCAGGTGATATCTGCATAACATTAAAATGTTCTGTATTAAGACTACAGCTCCTATTTGGAGATCGGAGGGGGAGGGAAGAGCCTTTTTGGCAGTGTGGGATTTGGCCCCTTCAAAGTTCAGCCCAGCTAAGCCTGCAATAAATGCAGAATGGGATTGCATGAGGGACGGTGGCAGGGGAAGGAGAAACAGCCGGAGCTTTTGGTTTTGGCTGCCTGTAAGCAAAGAGGCGCCCAGGAGAGGCGCTGGCCTGTGCCCAAGCTGGGCAGTGACTGATCGCTGCTGGCCTGCGAGGCTGAGGTTTCCTTCTCGTGCGGCCCCCAGGCCAGCACAGCTCCGCCAGCATCAGCGCTCGCCCTCCAAGGGCTGCTCAGGAGCAGGCTGTTCGCGATGCTGGCGCCACGTCGGCTTGCGTGCCCACGTCCCTGCCCACCAGACCTGCACAGCCACGGGCTCTCGTACCCATCAGCTGCTTGGGGTGGTCCAGGATGGGGCAGGCCTGACTGAATTCATATCCTGCACTAAGCATATCCAGGCAAACCCATCCCGCGTGCAGCACAGCTGGCATCATGGGGAGCATGCAGGTGTTTCTGCTGCAGGACAGTGCGCTGGCCACTTCGATTCCCACTTGTGCCAGCTTCCCGCCGTAACCTTGCCGGCTCCAGCACACATCGTCTGGAGSTAGGGAGCTGGGTCTCAAACCTGCAAAGCCAGCGGAGCAAGGCTTTCCATTAACCGCAGCAGGCTGTGAAGTTCCTGCAAACCCCGGTGTCTGTGCTCCTCTTGCTAACCTCTGCTCTACCCATTTGTCTCACGTGACAAGATTATACAAACGACTGGTTAAATCATTTCTGGAAAATTGCTATTCATTTCTGCAGRGTTCTCTTATGTGTCCTCAAAGAAATAATTTCAGTAGATATAAGTGAGGAATCACTTCCACAGTCCGGGGATCTGTGCCTCTGTGATGGGCATGCCTGTGAGCATCCCACACGAACCGTCCTGCACGAGCATGCGGGMACGGGGCAGCAGGGCTTGCTTCCTCCCACCTGCCTTCTCCTTTTAACAGCAGGCACTAAAAATTTGAACTGAACCAGTTTAATGCAGAATAATGTGAAATGAATCCCCGCAGAATATCTCACCCGTGAAGGGTGATTACACCTCTTTCACATGTAAGGAGGACCTTAAATAACATTAGGTCTTACAGGCTTTGCTTATGGTGGTAGGAGGAAGAATAGATGCGCATCCTTCATGGATGAGGGGCTGTGTATTTATTMTCCGGCTATAGAGGGATGGAGAGCAAATAGATCTGTTTGTAAGAAAGGCATGTGAAACGAATCAGACCCAAATGGAAGCAATAACAATATTATCAGAGCTTGCCTGCTGGGGAGGGCAAGCAGAGCACGGCTGCAGAGCAGCCCCAGCTCGGACGGCTCCCTCGAGGTGCCCAGCTGGCTTCCTCCCGGCAGGAATCGCCCCGCCGCCCGCTGTGAGCGACGGCGGGCCAGAGCGATGCCTTCCTTGGGGGTCTGCACCCCTTTCACACCCAAATTCAAACCCTGCAGAAGGAACAAGGTTTGAACTTGGATTTCCTAAGCTCCGCTCAGAGCTTCATCCATGAACACCACAAACATTTCCTATTGAGCAGGACACCTTTTCAAACACAGCACTGTCCATTAGCTAGTGAGATCGCAGGTCTTCTGGATGCTGGTAAAGCGAAGCCTAAATTCTTATTTCACCAAGCTTGCCAGCTTGTCCTCGTTGAGACAGGACATGCCCACTCTGCCCAGGACCTGATGAAAAGCCTGGAAGTCTGCCCTGCTGCACACTAATAATAATCATTTAGGAACTATACTTTAACCCCCATGTTTGGAAATARCGGTTAATATTTCAGGCTGAAAAGGCTTAATGATAATAACTTTGATGTAGAGGAAGGGCAGTGAGTGAGAGTCTGATTATATTGCGGGAAAAATGAACCTGGTGGCAGGACACCTTGAGCATCTGCCAGAAACAGTAGTATCTGCTCTGTAAAATATATATTGGACTCTGGGTTTTCTTTTGCCCTCCAGAGAATCTGGGAAGTGCCAATTTCAAAGGAGCTGTCACCTTTTGGCATAAACTTTCCCCAAGTTTCAGTTCAGTTTCTATGCCTCTCAGCCTCTCCTACAGTCACAGACAAGTGGCAGAGAAAGAAAAGGCATTAATAAATCCTAAATTAAAATCAGATCTCAAATTCTACTGGATGTTGTTCAAAAGGAAAGAGAATCAATTGCAACCTGTTCCCAGTTCTTTAAGGCAGTCTTATATTGTTTCTAACGAAACAAAATCAATAAGAAATGCTTCTTACGGTTCATTTTTTTAAGCTCAATACCAACTATGCAATTTGGTTGACAATTATGAATGATCTGTTATGTCATCCAGCCCTTTTTTGCTATCCAGCTTGCCAAAGCCTGCAATCTTGTATTATTGCTTGCAGGTACATCTTTAAATATTGGTTTGCTTTCCACTTTTCTACAATGATCATTCAGAAATAAACTGAATTGGCTGATCAATTCCATTGACTTGAAAGCAACAGTTATTAATGCCTTCAGTCTGATGCCGATTTCTACACTTTTCCAATCCATTAGTTATGAAACCTCATTGATTAAAAACATACATCTTCATAGCATTGTTTTTTCAAGGAAAAAACAAAGAGCTTTTTAGAGTCACTTTTCTCTAGGAGGCACTACTTGGTTTTTAAAATCAGCACRAGAAGATAATACAATTTCACCACAATAACTTCCTTTGTAGGTAAAAACGACATAGCTATTTTTGAAGCCCTTCATTAAAGATGATTTCATTTTGTTTCCACATCATGCAGTCTTCTATTTAGTCTGCTGTTTTGCTTTTTGCTAGGTCTATTCCCTCCAGTCTGGAAGCGGATGGATCTACAGCTACACAAACACAGAAAGTTTCCTGGTGGCTTTGTGCAGCACTTGCAGGTAGGAAGTTTGCTTGCTGTGAAGGTCCCAGTGGACACGGTGAGGACTAGCAGGCCCAAAGGCACTTCCATGTACCCACATGCTCAGACAAGACYTGTCTAGAGCCAGACACCCCTGACCCAAACCAGCTCAGGCCCCCGTGGGAGGACTTCTCTCCACGCCAGTGGCTGTGGTGTGCACCAAGAGAAGAGATGGCCTCAGCGGCAAGGGGTTGCTGTCTACTAAATCTGAAGCTCTGGAAATGACCTGCCAGGTATCAAAGTGCTTCAGTCAGAACACTTTTCACATGTGGACTATTTTATATTAAGATTTCTTTTCCTGCAAATGTCTCCAGATCACTTTCATATAAATAAATAGTTAATTTTGTTAAAAATAAAAGCAACATTTTGTTCTTTTGGTTTTCCCCTTTGTACCATATCCTCTACCCCCCAATAAATCTGAAACAATTTTTTTTTCAGGTCAATAACACGACTAGAATATATTAACTTTGGACCAACATGTAATCAAATACTATGTGTCCCYACTGAAAATCATCAATGACCACACTCCTACTTCTGCCTCGGAGTATGACACAGGAAGCATTACTCCTTCCTGTTCAGGAGAGAACCCTGTCACTATTAAACATACTTTTCCTGTGGCTTTGCCCCAGCTACACATTACTGGGTTTATYTTTTTCTTAAAGGAAGATTGCATTCAAATGGCAGCATACTTATCTGGAGAGCTATTCTGTGCATCAGCGCAGAATCACGGGGTAGAAGCACCCARGCTCTGCTCAGAAGTAGGTCATCGTAATTGTCACAGAATTCCTTTAAACCTGTTAAATAGCTAATAAACCTAAGGGGAAAGACTCATAGAAATATATCTAATTTGAAAACCACATTGGCTGGATTCAATTTTGCAAATCATTTAAGTATGTCCTTAACTTGAAGCAAACGAATCAACTTACTGAAATCAAAAGATACTTAGAGGTCTTTGAAGATCAAATCTAAAGTGCTCAGGCATCTTGCAAGATCAAATCCTTCAAGAGGTCAAGTTAGTCACAGTCACTCATACAGATGTTAATGGAAATCACACAAGCACGTTGCACAGACAGCATGTACATCCCCACAAGCCATTCCAGCAAAGTATCTCAAAGCTTACTGTGGGCTAATTCAGAAATAACAATTTCTAAATCTCCAAATTACAAAATTTAACCATTTTCAGAGCAATTTACAGATCATTTTGTCTCATTCGGTGAAAAAGAAAAAAAAAMTTCATAATTCTCTGGCAGCTAAACGTCCGTAAGTATATCTACTCATGCCTGTGAAATCCCACGCTCAGAGCAAGTCTAACACTAGTTGCTGTTCCTTTCAGCTGAAGACATCCCTAAGCATGTCCTGTTGCTCCCGGGAGTCGTTCGTTCTCCCCGCAGGCTGAGCTGGAGAGACCCGACTTGCTGAYGCAAACGGGAAATGTGCAGCGAGCGAGGGCCAAGCTGCCTCGGCCGGCCGCGCCTCGGAGCAACCCACCCAACTCCCTGCCCCGCGCCAGAGGCCACGGTGAGGGCTCACTGCCAGKCCTGCCGCCCTGCAACAGCCCCCACGGAGAAGGACCATCAGGGAGGAGAGGTTTCCTTCGGAGGTGCAAAAAGAGACAAGGATCCGGACACGAAGTGGCGGTGGTGCCTGGCAGAGGGGAACACTGATCAAACTCTGCTTACGTGGCTGGTAATTTTAAAAAAATTGACAAGGTGCACAGAAGTTGTGCCATGTACGTTTTGTTTTACAAGCTGAGAAAAAAAAATTTCAAACTTTGACCTGAATAAGAGAGAAAGAATCTAGCCCTTGAGACTGTCTCCAGGAACACCTTCCACTGCTAAAAATAAAATCAACATGAAACACAGCACAGTCGCATAAAGGGGTAAGAAGGGARAGTGCTTAAATTACCAGGAAGCATGAGAGACACCTCACCGAAGCAGGACACGGAGAATCGAAGCGGAAAGCCGAGACACTGCGCTACCTCCCCGGCAGCCTAGGGACGGAGTGGGAGAGGCACGAGACGCGGCACTTGAACTCCAAACAACCCTCCTCTTTCTGGTTGAAAGCCACCCGTGACACACCGAACAGGCATCTATTTCCTTGTCACYGTTTGTGCACAACCTGTCCTGCCTATTGCTTTTGTGAACTTCAGAGAAGATGAACCATTACGAAAAAGCAAACAATTTTTTTGAGAAGTTACAGCCTCAATACTTTTCCTCATTAACAGCTTGTGATCTGGAGCATGCAATGCGTGCATTTGATAGTGGGCTGGCCAAGGAGGAATGAGGGAAAGAAAAATCCCCTGTAGCCATTTCCACTCATTCTCTTTCTTGCTTTTTGAGCATCCTTGGGGATTGTCCTTCCCATGGATGAGTACGGTTTGGAGGAGAAAGAGGGTGACACTTTCTCAGTGAGGTTATTTACAAGTGCTCTTTTGCTAGAGATCAATGTGTTGAGCCCAGTGAAGAATGATTTCCATTTTGCCTTTAAAACCTGGATCAAACAACGCTGACAACGCAAACTTCCCTGCCATCCAGAGATTAAACTTGTTGTGCTGTTTTTAATAGGGGGGCTGAGTGCATTCCTTGCCAGCAGGCTCTCAGCGCTGTGCTATTCGTCTTTAAGCAGGTTCTGAGAGCTCATTACAGAAATAACCGATCTGTGTCTGCATATTGCTCGAGATGCTTCTGACACATCAGAACGGTGTTGCACCTGGGAGTGCCCTGCACGACAGAACGGAAGAAACATTCTGAAAAGCGGGAAAAGTGGGTGTGCGAACATAGAACAAAATTACGGAGGCCAATCTGGATTTAGTTCTGAATTGCTACAGGCCTTTGTTAGGACCTTGAACAATTCACGTAGCGATTGAGGGCACGATGGCAGTGTAAGGACACAGGTGTCTAGGGCAGTGTTTGAGTATAAGAGGTCTATATTCAAACATCCAAAGCAATTTATAGCAAGAACTAGCCTTGGCATACAGTATCTCCAAAGCAATTTATAGCAAGAGGTACCTTGGCATAGAGCATCCCCTGGGAAATGACTGTCTGGCTGAGGTTGATCACCCTTGACTTCACCTAGAGTTGTTTATTCTCCAAGCCAGCAATTAATCCCACTATATTCCCCAAGTCTCAGTTATTAAAGTGTACATCCAATAAAAGCAATAGGGAGCTGCCGACGTGAATGACATCTGTTATCTAGCGGGTAGCTGCACCTGCTTCGGTAAGCCCCGTTTTCCCACCTAGGCAATGCAGGGCAATGCAACGGACCAGGAAAAATCCCAGGGATGTGACACTTCAGTAACTGCAGAATCCACTTCAGCTGCCAACTAGCAATGACACCACTGAAACCCATCGCGTCCCTGACACAGCTCATTGCCCAGGCAGAACCAGGTCGAACCTCTGGCCCATTCTGTTAAGTGTCTTCCAGTCGCGTTGCTGAGGCGCACGAGCAGGGGCAGGCTTTGCCAGGCCTTTGCGATCTTTTCTTTCTGAAGAGTAAATATGCTCYTGCTGTTTATTCCTTATCTAAAGGACAGAGCATCATCCTCTTCCAGGATTAGATTATAATATTTTTGGTTTGCTATGAAAAGATGGTCCATGGCCCAGAAACATCCTCCGTCTAAGCTAACAAGCTAGAMCTCTGAAAGGAAGTTCTCTCTCTTGCCTTATTCCCTCGCGGCCAGCTGTAAGCGCTGCCAGCAGCGCGTAGGGGTGCTCGAGCCCTGGTCTCCGACGGGGCACACGCCCGTTACTGCAATGCAAAGAACGAGCAAGGACGCACAAGCAACGCTCCAAGCTCTTCCCCTCGCTCACAAACGCCGACAGCACTTTTCCGCTCCTGGCCGAGCTCAGCGTGGGCGGCAGGGAGCCCCTTCGCCGCCCCCGTCCCTGCTGACCAGCGCGGCATTGGGCTGCTTTGCTTTGCTCTCTGCTTGCTCTTCGTTTAGCCTCTGGATGCAAAGTGCTATTAAAGGCGTCCTCAGCCGCGTCGGAGCGGCAGCGAGGCTGCCGCGCGTTCCCCGCCGTTGATTTGTTAGCCAGGTCTGTAAGACTAATCTTACTCGGAGGGCTTTTCCTTTTTTCTAATTCATGAATGAGCAGCTTCACGCTCAGTCTCCAGCGAAAGCGCTCCTCGCTCGAGCCTCAGAGCGCCAAGACGAGGGCGGGCGGCCGCGGGCCGCGGCGCTTCCCTCGCTTGCAGCCTCCCCGCTAGCGCCGCGACTGCTCTCCGGCCTCAGATCGACACCCGCTTCCCAGCGGACCGGGACGGCACCCGACTTCCCTGCCGCCCCAGCGACCGCGGGGCGGCACACGCTCGCTGACGGATTTCACGGGATTTTGGCCTTCGTCTCCGCAAAGCGGCAGCGGGGAGCAGCACGCCGCGCGCGAGGGCGGCGGCGGCCGGACCCAGACCGGCACAGTCTGACAGGCACCCACGCGCCTCGGGGTTTAGAAAAATAAATAAATAAAACGTTGACCAAATTAAAAATGGCGCAGAATGCATAATTTTGTTAAGACATTACTTTTCTGCCCAATGAMTGCTTATCAAACAAAAATACAGTTATGCGAAATGATCTGCTGTCTTCTTTTACATTTAAAAAAGCCCTATCATAACATATTCCTACACAAAAGTAAGTTTTATTTTTAATGTTTACTGGACACAGTTCTTGTTTCTTCTTTTACATTTGAAAAAGAACGAAAGTTTCCCATAGAAAATAAAGAAAATGAAATATAAAGAAATGCTAATTATTTTTTCACAGGATTTTTCATAAGCTTTCAATATGCAAGTCATGTTCCCATCATGAGAAGAATGGCGGTGCAAAGCACAGATACAATATATAGATTTTGCATACACATTTGGAAATAAAGCCACACAAGCCACACTGCACTTGTCCTACAACCTGTTTATAAATATTGTTCTTCCAGCCTATCTGCAAACTGAAGTGATATGTAGCRATAACAGTGATGCAACTTTAATGAGGGATTCCAGATTCAAATTTAGAGCTGCAACTTCTGTTCTGGGAAGAAAATAACTAGCTAAATTTGAGCATGCTTTTTTCCCCGGCCACCCCCTCCTGAGCTGCCGCTGGGGGCTGGCGTGAGGGAGGAACCGGCCTCAGGCAACCCAGGAAACAGAAAATTCCCAGCACGTTTCACGACGTTCTTCTCTTTCCCACTTGAATTTCTGGGGTTCTGTTAGCTGAACTAGGGTTAAAAAAGAACAAACTAAATCAAAGCTGGCCACCCACAAAACCTCACCAGCCCTTCCTGCCTGTACTGAATAGCAGACATCCTAGGGTTATTGATAAATAAAGGAGATGAATTCTATCTTAAAATAAATAGTTCTGCTGCCAAAGGAAAGGTGTTGCAGCATTTGTGCCGTGACCTGACACGTATGGCAATTCCTAGAAGTCACCGGAGCAACTCAGAGGAATTAGGAAAATTGGAGAGGATCTTACAAGTTCAACTCCAAAAACCAATTAGTTTTCTCTCTTTTGAAATTCATTTTCTCTGTTTTCTTAACACCTTTACAATACCAAATAAATATCAGATAAAAAAAGATAATAGAGAAGCATTTCTCTCTTCTCTGTGAATAGAGCCACAATGCATGCAGGAAGCCTCCTACACGCCGGCTTTCAATCCGCAAATACTACATGCTGCACAATTCTTTTTCAACAGGATAAAACATGAAATTATTTATTGCTAGCTAAGCTGAAAAGCACTCAAATTAACCTCATGCCCAGGCACTGACAGGCATGAATAACAAGTATTTATGTGGTGCAGCGGCCTGGTTTAGCACCAGTTTTAACGGATTCGTGTATGAGCTTAAAATAAGGCCATCTGAAATCTTTGCTAGAGAGGCTGGTGCAGACGGCTCTCCTTGCGGCTCCTGATCCAAGGCGCGAGGCAAGTGCTGCTGACAGCAGCTGACAGAGGTTTCCCCTCTCTGATCGCCTGGATCTGTGCAATCGTGTTTTGAGACAGGCGCCTTGATTTTCAGCAGTGCCGAGAGCGCTGCCCGGGTGCCTGCAGCCGCTCGGCGCCCAGCACCCTTGGAAAGGCAGCCCGGGGCAGTCTCGCCCTCGCCCAGGCGCTGAGCGCGGCCCCAGCACCCCGAGGGCCCTGCAGCCCCTGGCAGCCGCGGACGGGATACGACCAGGACAACCTATCGATTCGGGAATTGCTGCTAACGCGGCACGCAGGGACGATGCCTTGGAAAGGTTTTGCTTGCAAGCGTTTCATTTTCTGCCAGGAGCCCACACCAAGCCAAGGTGCTTGAACGGGAGGGATCCAGGCAAAGCAGCGCGTGCTGCGGGACCGCAGCACGGCGGTTCCTGGGAAGCTCCCTGCTGGAGAGCTGCTTTCCCTCGGGCACCCTGTGCCATGCCACGACCTTCCTGAGGAAGGCACCTGCCGATGCCCCCAAACATCAGATTTTCATCATAAAGCAATGCCTCGTCATGCCTTTATTTCATTTTATTTTTAAATAGGTAAGGCCAAATCTGGCCCCAGCTTCCCCATCCAACACTGAAACTTTCTCCGAGTGTGCTGGAACAAGTGAGAGATTTACTGTGAATTGGAAATAGGCCTGAGTTTGCAAGAGGATTGGAAAGACAGACTGGCTGCAGCTGGCCAAATTAATTCCCAGTATAATTTCACTGAAGTCTGATCTTACCAAGCATTTGAAATAACATGCTCTTTTCTTGCCCTTTGCATGCAAGGGAAAAAAAGAAAAGGCATTAAAGACTCATTCCAAATCTTTGCATGGGTAATTAGACACGTGGGCAGTAAACTGCCCTGTGCACCCGCAGGCTGGCAGGTGACCAACCTTCTGCCCAGCCATTTGGTGTACTTCCATAGGAGAAAAGGATAGCCTTCCTGCATTTCACACAATGGACCACACTTCGGAGCTGACAGGTCAAAAATAAATCACTTGAGAATATATTAGAAAGCCAAGGAGCATACCAAATAGTTTTTGTAAACTGGTTCCATGTAAAGATAATTGCAAGCAGAGTCTAATTCTGCAGTCTCTAATTTTCTTGTCTGACTAAGCAGGCATAATTTACACCCATCAGTTGCAAATGGCTTCTCCCACCAATCCTAAAGATAGAGTGTTTTTCTTTTCTAAGAGAAAAAAAAAAAGACGATTTTCTACCTCTGCAGAAAGAGGATGAAAAATGCATTGAAAGACTGTCTGATACGAATATGTATTTCCACTCAGCCTAGTTCAAAAGATTATACTGTAGCACAGCAAAGGGAACACTTGATGCAACCAACTGGCCAAAACAGCTTCTTCTTGTCAGGTGACAAACATGTAGTGTGATAAAGATAATAATTTAAACTGATCCTACTTATTCATTTGTTCCCTGTTGCCCTTTCCAGGGTATAAGACAGGCTACAATTTTATGAAGTGGCCTGCTCAGCTGACGGGCAGCTGCTGTGCTGGTCGAGCGCGATGCTTCAGCCCTCCAGGTGCTACGATGACTCGTCCCGTGCTCACCAGCCCGGCACGTCGCGTGCACRGGAGGCCGGACCCATCCGAGCATCTCCCAAGCTTCTGCTGCTCCGACTTCGCTGGAGCAAGTGAGGACTACAGCCCTGGGGAGCCGGGCAGCTTGCAGGGAGCACGGGGACGGGGTTCCCAAGCGAGGCACAGCCCCCTCTGCTCTGCACAGCCCCACGTGGCTCTTGCCCCAGGCCCCCACAACCCACATTTCTGCTGTCTCTTCCCAGACGAAGGCAAACGGGCTCCTAAGCGCCAGGCGGGTTGCACGCAGGCGAGCACAGGGCCACGCGCAGTGCACCAGAGCCACGGCTGGTCCCAAACCCAGCCTGACTCTTCCCGCTTGCTTTATGCGGGTGCGAGCCAGAAAGGGACCCTAAAAGAGGCCAAACGCGGCATACTAGCACAGCCCTTGTTTGCAGCTCCGCTCCACGCCGGCTGCGGAGCCGACCGGAAAGCCGATGCTGCCGAGATGCGAGCTGGTTCCTGCGCCTCTGCCAACCTCAGGACATGTGGGGCCAAAACTTCCCATGTGCTCCTAGGAGCCCTCCTTGCAGAGACACCCCGGCTGCCCGGGAACAGCCCCGACCCGGAGCAGGAGCAGAGCAGCCTCCTCAGCGCCCGTCGTGGCACCCGGGCCGTGAGCAGCGCCTGGCTGCGCAGTGGCTCGCACAAAGGCGGCTGATGCCAACCACTTCCCAGAACCAAGGCGGAGAAAGCTTTTGATCTGTTTAGATGCACGAGCCACACACCAGGCTCTGACAGCAGCTTTCCCTGTAGCACTGGCCCCCTGCAAACACCCATGCAAAATTAACGGCCGTACAGCAGCAGGTATCAACTCCCCTCCTAGCTTTCACAGTTTCTGCAGAAGAATTTCTGATCTCTGGTTTGACAGGAACTTGCATTCTCCCAGTGTGCTTGCCTGACTTCCACGATAATATATTCAGCAGAACTGGATGCATTTCAAGCCAACGATTACACCACTGTATGTTCCAACACAAATATATGCAGTGTAGTGCAGCAACAGTTCTTCCAGGGGTATTATTCTGTAACAGACTGCAGAAAACATATATTTTCCTCCCTGTTCCCATGTCCACTCTGCCTGCCTGCACAGCAGCGACCGTGCCGAGCAGACGCACTGCAAGACACACTTTCCTGGCAAACGCAGCAGGAGGAGGGGGAATAAACTGACAAGCACCTGAKGTGTGGGAAAGCTGCAGCCCATCAAAGGATGCTGCCCTTGGGTCACTTCCATGGTCCCGCGACCTCGAACACCGCATGCAAGAGTTTTCTGGCATTTTCTGAAGTCCTCAGCTCCGCGGGGTGGAGGAAAACAGAATTGTTGGTGAAGCAGCAGCAGCTGAGTGTTGCCTCKTCCGCACTGTGTGGCGAGCGTGGTATCACTGTGGTTAACCAGCAGGAGAGAAGCCCCTGCTCACACTGCTGCCAAAACACRGGCAGCAAAGTGTTTTCCCCTTTGCAAATGAAGTGCTGAGTAGGAGGTCGTGTTTTTGTCTCTGAGCACAGGAAGTGTAACGTGCACAGAAGTGCTCTATAGGCTCATGGAGGACACAACCGTTCCCGGCTGTTTGCTCTTACTGGGCTTCCACAACATGGGTAGCGCCATCAGGTAACCCTGGCTGTTTGCAAAGAGTTAGTTATGTTTATGGTAATGAAGCACTAGAACAGATTGTAAGCTTTTGGGGGGCAAAGCATGCGTCTTCCTATGGGTGTCAACAGCGTCTAGCATAATGGAGCCCTTGGCACCAGCCGGTGCAATTACAGCTCCCCAGATGATCATTTCAGAAGCAATCCTGAGTGCATCCAAACGCAACATGTTTCTTAAAAAAACAACAACCCACTGTGGCACATACAGGGCTACAGGACATGTCAGTCAGAATTAAGATTAGAGAGTTAAACGAAGAGAAGGGAGAAGAAAAGAACATGAGACAAGGCAGGAGAGGACAGACAGACAGAAGGCATTTTTCATAATGGGTGAACCTGTAAGCTGCAGGAGTAAATTTAATTTAGCAAGCTATCAATCAAGCTGCTAAGTGTCAAACTTAAGGGAGAGCTGATAACGTTTCAGTAGAGGGCACTCAAGTCCTAGAAATATCTGTTTGCCAGGCCCTGCATATTTGCTCGCTGGTATTTTAGAAGACTTTAGCACATGAATCTCAGTAATGTGAGCTCTGGGCCTCATAACTCACATTGATTGTACTTATATTACACTTGATGCATATAAATCTAAACAAAATACATGTGGATGTAGCTAATTCAAATAAACCAGTTCAGATACCATTAAGAAAAAAGCCTCTTTTTCTTCATTAGCATGGAAAAATGTAGCCATAGAAAGGCTTATAACACATCTTYTTTTTGTGGGGTCATCCCTCATCTGTTGTTCTGAAACATGAATCTTGTTTGAAGTTGTCCTTAGACAATCAGTATTTTTCCCTAGATATTAATGAAGTAATTTCAACATTTTTTCATTTTTGTAAGCAGYCCCCTTTTATACTTGAAAAGCCTTGCATTAAAATTCATAGCCTCTAGAACTTTCATAAATCCACAGCTTTATTTGTGGATGACAGAACTGAGATTTTTATGTATATAAAAAATGTAAAATGTACATGAGCGTCAAAGTCCTATCTGTGTAATAAATGGAGCTCTAAATACCATGTGTAGTCCCTGAACAAAAATGTAGTAAGAAAATCTAACATATCTGAATAGCCTCATAATAAAATAGGAGTAACCAAATGACTTCTTAATTCATAAATGGCATTCTATGTTCATAAACTGTTAACACAGCACAGAAATTGCACAAATTGATCACAGATATACTGCAAAATGATAAATTACTGCAGTAAAACTATTTTCACAGTGGTTGTGARTGGGGCAAACACACTATTTTTAGAACCACTGTAGCAAATCCCTGAAGAACTCCCAGGTCCTTCTGCAATGTTGGATTGTCCTTCAACAGGACAACAGCAGTCTCAAACATCTGAAAAAGGTCTGAATAACTCACACCAATGTAAGTTCACCCTCTCCTGAGCCTCCCAGAGAAATCTGCACTGCCCACGTACTGAGGCAATGAGTATGTGCACCTSTGCATTTCGTACAGCACCCTACACGTAGCAGAACTGAATGAATAATAGTGGTACTAAGATGGAGTTCTGCTCCTAAGAGGTGCTCCATTAATTTTGCAAATACTTTCTCATTTTTCCAGTCATTTTGTCATTGCCATAATTATAGGATAATGATGTAGCTCAACCACAGCTGATGGAGAACTTTGGCCTAATTGATGAAACCGTCTGTCACAGATGTGGAGATCACACAGCCAGAGCAGTATATGAATATGAAACACACCAAGTCAAATACTCTTCCTGAAAAAAAAAATGAGGCAAATATGACGCAACAGCTGAGATTAGTTTCTAAGGCATGTCATTTGTTAGTCACRACATGGCACAAGCCTGGAACCCCTGTCAAGCAGGGCAGGATCACTGCCAAGGCACACACGGGAGACGAGGCCCGGGAGATGCGTGGGAACTGGAGACCGTGGAGGAAGACCAGACAGGAAACCCGGCAGAGGCTCGCTGTTCCGCTGCACACGGCTCTTGGATGTCGTAGAGAAGGAAAGAACAGGCAAAGCCAGAGAAGGGGCCACCTCTGCCCTGTGTCTGAACGTGCTTATCCTGCTTGGTACCTGCTGTTGTGAACGATCGCCTCCTGCCTGGTTTTTTTTAAGAGCGCAGGTTGCCCTCTTCAGCCTGCAGAGCCAGCACCATCCACRACCTCCGCACGCCCATCCAGTACTAATCAAACACAACGGTGATAAATAAGCTATTTCTGCYGTTATTACTGCAGGAGCCATTCAGAGACCGAAACACAGACTAGAGCCTTATTTGTGCCTAGTGCCAAAAAGAAGCAGTATCTTCTTCCTAATGAACTAACCGACTATATCATGCTAGCTGCTACTCTACTAATGTAGAGAGTTTACAAAATCAGAACCTCCTGTCCTGAGTTACTGAAAAGCAACCTGAGTTACTGAAAAGCAACCTTCTCTGCATGCTACAGAGCCTGAAAACAATAAGAAAAAACAGCCAGAGCAGAAACAGCCCCCTCTACTCACATCCTCCCAAGAGATTTTCTTTCTCTCCAGGTGCCAAGGATCCCCAGCTTGTGCCATTTATTTTTATAATAAATTCACATCAACAGCTGTCCTTCATTTAAGCAACAAGAAAATTTCTTCCATGCCCTTTAGCTGAATATTAACCATTTAGGTGCCATGACAGATAAAAATATCCTTAGCATGAGACATCCTTTTGTACACCCCTATCTCTGACACTGGCAAGAAGGTCTCTGCCTCAAAGTCAGGATTTCAGTCTGTTCACAATAAAGAATAACGAAGGAATTCCTCTGTGATTTAACATTTGCACAGTGCTCTGAAGATGTTACTTTGTGACCTTGCCTCTCTCACTTGACTCTTAGGTAGAAGTAAGGAAAAG
Source organism: Rhea americana (assembly GCF_003343005.1). Taxonomy (NCBI): domain Eukaryota; kingdom Metazoa; phylum Chordata; class Aves; order Rheiformes; family Rheidae; genus Rhea; species Rhea americana. The sequence goes on along the minus strand of NW_028186513.1, from coordinate 409,980 downwards.
TCTCCTCCATCATGAAATAATGCTCTGAGTCAAGGTCATCCTCAGCGGAAACTTCCCACTGCCTCAAGTGAAGCACCAGAGAGCTAAGTCTGGGCACTGACTGCCTGGGGAGGTATCACTCAAGATTTTAGGAGGAGTTACACCAGGACCTTCAGGAAGGGCTGGGGACAGCTGGTCCTGCCCTGGGACAGAGCCCAGGATCTTCCAGCTCTTTCCTAAGATGCTGCGAGGATAACAGAGTATCGGCTATCCTGCCCGAGGCAGACTCCGTTCCTGCTGCACAGGAACGGGCAGAGGGACACCACCGAGATGGGCACACAGGGATCCCGCCCCGGCTCTGCCGTACTGCAGCAGTGCACTTGCCGACTTCTGTCAGATGCAAAGTCCGRGAACTTTCCCTTGACTTTTAGGCAGGTAGCAATTTGTGTACATCCTCCCCAGCAGTTCTTCGAGAGGTATTACATTTCAGACACCCTGCCCTAGTCTGGGATGAGTTGCTTGCAGACAGGACGGGGAGTAGCAACACTGACAGCGTGGAGCCTGGTGGGCTGCTGCACAGGAAAAACACAACGAAAATTAACAAGATAAACAGATACGAGCTAAGAGTATGTTTGTAAGAAAATTAAAGATTTGCTCTTCGGATGTTCCAGGCAATGTAGTTAGCAGACAGCTGGCAAATGGGAGCGATTGGAAATGATGGAATAGATCAAATTATTCAAATGAGAAAAAATAAATTCACTCTAGCCTAGCCCAGCAAGTTGACAAAGCAGCCTACTTATCTGGGGCACTTGCAGCGCTCTGTCTCTGTCACCGAGGTCATTAAACTCCCCCAAGCGCCGCGCTCCTGGCTGGGCGCCGGGCCCGCAGCCGCCCCCCGGGCGGCCGCTCCCGGTACCGAAACACCGGCGGCGCCGGGTCCCGGTCCCGGTGCCAGTCCCGATCCCGGCCCAGACCGCCCCGGCCGCGGCCGAGACCGACCTCGGGCACGGGACGGTCCCCAAACGCGAGCGGGGCCGCCCGCAGCTCGCCTTGCACCAGCGGCGGGGACCCGCCGGCGACAC
>NW_028186513.1:406141-407428 GCF_003343005.1 Rhea americana | reverse complement strand
GGGATGCTGTGCCTAGTGCAAGCAGGGCAGCTGTGTCGGTACAGGGAGGGATGCTGTGCCCCTCGCGAAGAAGGATGTGGTGCCGGTACAGTCGAGGTGCCCTGACTCTGGGCTGGACCTGCTCTGGGACCCGGGCGCTGGGCAGAAGGGCCGGGCGCCATGGAGAGCCCGAGGCACCGAGCCCTGGTGCCCGGAGGGTGCCAGCGGGCTGGCTACGTGGCAGCCGCTGCTGGAGCCCAGGCATGTTTCATTAAATAGCTGAGGTTCTGGGGAAAATTAATTTTTAATAATGTTACATAAAGTAATTGCACAGAAAACGAATTGGGAAAGAGTCTATGATTTTTCCTTCTGTAATTAAAAAAGATGCTTGTTTTAAGTATGTCACATAAAGAAAGTCTCTGTTTTCCTGTTATATCCCATGTACCTTGCTATTGGTACCCACTTCCAGGGATTTGCTGTCTGCCTAGTAAAAACTGCAAGGACAGGTTTATCTGCTTTTCAGAGAACAAATTCTAACCCAGAGAAAACAGTATAGATTTGCATGCATCTTTTAGTGAAAAAAAAACAGATCTTATTAATGCCAATGCAACGACACAGCAGCAGTGTGAAAGCCAGTAAGAGAAAAATGCTCGTCCTGAGCGATAGCTGCTTTCTGGAGTGAAGCGCTGCCGCCTCTGCAAGGCTTTCAGGCGGCGGCGAAGCCCAGAGCGTCTCGGGGACGCGGGCTCGGTCCTGCAGGGAGAATCTGCCCTCGCGCAGCCTTCCCCGAGCAAGCGGCTGCGGGCGGACGCAGCCCTGCGCGTGCGAGCGGCAGCTTGGCGCACAGCTCGGCGGGACTTGCCTGCAGGGYTGGGGCCCTGGCGACTTCTCAGCTTTCCCTAGAGCTTTTCCATCGGCTAAACGTGTCTCAGCCACGGCCTTGGACCGCCGGACGTATGTTGTGCTACAGAAAAACCCACCCCCAGGCAAGCTSCTGCTGGTACTGGTGGGGCAGCCCAGGGCTTCCCTAGCAGCACTGCGCAGCCCCATACTGCACTGCACTGCAGAGCACTGCACAGCCCTACACCGCACCAGTGCACTGCGCAGCACCACACAGCACAGCACTGCACCGCACTGCACCGCACAGCACTGCGCAGCCCTGCACCACACCAGTGCACTGCACAGCACCACACAGCACAGCACTGCACCGCACTGCACCGCACAGCACTGCACAGCCCTGCACCACACAGCAGTGCACTGCACTGCACAGCCCCATACCGCACAGCACTGCACCACACTGCACTGCAC
>NW_028186513.1:312856-405851 GCF_003343005.1 Rhea americana | reverse complement strand
AGCACAGCACTGCACCGCACTGCACCGCACAGCACTGCACAGCCCTGCACCACACAGCAGTGCAGTGCACTGCACAGCACCACACAGCACAGCACAACACTGCACCGTACAGCATGGCACAGCCCTGCACAGCCTTGCACCGCACAGCAGTGCACTGCACAGCCCCATACCGCACAGCCCTGCACAGCCCTGCACCGCACAGCAGTGCACTGCATAGCCCCATACTGCACAGCAGTGCACTGCACAGCACAGCACAACACAGCACAGCACTGCACCACACTGCACCGCACAGCAGTGCACTGCACAGCTCTGCACAGCATAGCTCAGCACAGCACAAAACTGCCGTGCCACACAGCACAGGACTAAACCACATCACTGCCCAGCACCGCCCAGCACCGCGCCGTGGGCTGCTGGGGCCTGCACCGAGCTGGCCGTGCTCTGCCAGCTCCACGCAGCCGCTTGCGGGGCAGCGCGTTGTGGTCGCTGGGRGTGGAGATGTTTAGCCTCAAGTCCAGGTGGCCTCCATCGTCCTGAAAATGGATTTTCTAGACCGGGCTTCAAGCGGTAGCACAAAGGGCTACAAGATGCTTCAGCACAGGGAAAAACTGCAACACTTTCACCTCTTTTTCAGTTCATGGGAAGATCACACCGTCCCCCTCTCCCCCCCCCCCCCCCCCCCGCATTAATTTGGGCAAAGCTGTATTGGCTTTCAAGTAATGCTTCAAATTAATAGGTTATGCCGAAAGTGAAGAACACCTAAATGAGTATTAGTTTTAAACTGAAATTCAAATTGGAAAGAAAACAAGTAACTTTTCAAAGCTATCTTTTTTTTTTTCATATGAAACTGTTAACATAAACACAGTTTTATTTCTCTAGGGCAAATATCTGCAAAAGGAAAGAAAGAGCCAAAAGCACTCTTTCTCTCACAAGTAAAATATAAATATTTCATCTACACATATAAACATAATCTACACATATATATGTATAAAGAAAATCTGTGCCTCATTGCTGGGTTTCTTTTATTAAGTAGGAGTTCGTATCTGCAGCTCATTCAGCAGCTGTTTGGTTATTATGCAGTCTGTTAAATTCTCRAAAATATCGTGTCAGAAAACACCACCTAGCTCTGCTGCACGCTCAGGGTGTTCGACAGAGCCGGACCGCGGCGAGCGGCGTCCCCGGGGCTGGGAGCAGGGTCCGCGATACGCCAGCCCTGGCTGCCGCCGCGGTCGCGAGGTTGTCCCCGCCGCCCAGGGAGTGCTGGCAGGATCGTGCCCCCGGCCCAGGGCCCGAGCAGCCCGAGGACGCTGCCGGGGAGCCTGCGGGTCCGCGGACGAGGACGCGCCGGCGGCTCGCCTAAAGGGAGCATTTGCTGGGCAGTGCTTTTGTTGGCATTCAAGTGCTTTTCGGAGCTGACTGCAAAGCCTGCGACTGACGGCAGCGGGGCCAGCGCTGCGCCGTGCCGCGCCGTGCCGCGCCGTGCCATGCTGTGCTGCGCCGTGCCGTGCCGCGCCGCGCCGTGCCGTGCCACTGCAGGGGAGCAGTGCGGGGGCCTGGGCCGGGACCGTCCCAGCCCGATCTCCCGAACACCCCCGGGCCCTTCCTCCGCGGGGAGCCCCGCCTGGAAGAGGCTCGTGTGGACTTCTAAATTTATGAAAAGATTTACCTTCGTGTCTGGATTTTTGACCTTTTCTAAAAAAACTCAGATTGTATTCCTTTTTTTTTTTGTTTGTGACAACAGACTGTTATACTTCAAATGTTTTGGAAAATCCCAGTCCTGTGTCCCTGAAGTTGCTGTGAATGGGACTGGGCTCCAACTAAGCTTTTAAACAAACAGTCTTGCATGAAGGAGTTTATTGGATTTTATTTGTTGTAGTCTCTTTTTAAACTGTGTTTGCCAAGAGAAGGGGTCAGGGCATCGATTGCTTGTGTGATTTGCAAATAACACATACAAGAGACACAAACTGGATTGGAGACTGGATGAAAAAAATCATTGATTATTTTATATAAATATATAGAAAACAAATTCTGTGGATAATTATCTGCCTTTGTATGACTAGCTTTTCTGGGGCTTATTATGTCTGTCTCGTATTTCGTTTTAAAACCACCTTCCCACACTCTGCAAACTGAGTTTTACAGAAAAGAAAGAGAAATTTTTCTAGGCTGAAAAAAGCTGTGTTGAAAGGGCTGGGAACTGCATGGCTGTGCGGTCCGTGGGCGCTGCAGAAGGTAATTCTGGAAGAGGCAGGCCAGGTACACGGGATGCGCAGTGGGCCGCCGGCGCGGTGCGTCAGCGCAGCCCAACGCGCCCGAACGCTCCCCTCCGAGTTTGGGAGTCACCGAGCGTAAAACGAGGAGAAATTTCTATCGGTGCCTGGTGAGGCGACGAGACATCGCGGGCAGGAGCAGCGAGAAATTGAACTTAGATCAATATGTTTCTTCTCCCCCCAGAAGCAAATAGCTTTAGACAAGTGGCTTCACACCACCTGAGACCAGCACAGCGACGCAGAAAACATTAATTTGAGGCCCCTTCCCTTCCGGCCAGCGCGACTGCACAGCTCCTGCCGCGCTCCTGGGCGGGAGCGCGAACGGAGAGAAACGAGCCGCGGGGGCGGCCGGCCGGGCCGGGAAATGGAGGTTGGCGTGGCTTCGCTCTACTCGTGTCGCCGGGGCCGAGCCCCGGGACGCCCCGGCTCCTCGCGGGCCGGGCGCTGGGGCAGAGCTCTGCCCGGCTGCCTTTGCCCGGCTGCACGTCAGGGGCTGTCTGTCGTTGCAGGTTTTCCTGTTCCTAAACCCCTCTATTGCCTCTGTGGTTTCTTCTGCATTTCCATTTGTATTTCGGCGACCACACACCCATTGCTCAAGCATTTTATGGCAGATAAAGTTATTTCGGGTCATGAGATGCTTTGTGTGTCACATATCGTATTCTAGTAATTTCAGCGGGACGTAAGGATGGCAGTGCAAATTGTTCGGTGGTAAATTAATTCGGAATACATTTGAATAACAATGTTACCTCTTTATCTCAGAAAAGTCTAATTATTTGATCTCAGCATCCTCTTGAGAACCTCATACAGGAAATTAAGATCAAACTGCAAACAGAAAAAAACAGGCCCTCACTCATCACGGGGGAAGGAGCAGAGCCGACACAAACAGACCTGCTCAGTGCGGCGGCCGCTGCCGCTGCGGGACGGACGGACGGACGGACGGACGGACACGTGCTGCCGCCCGTGCGGGGGCTGCAGCCCGGGAGCTCTGTGCAGCGCCCGAGCGGCGCGGAAGCCTGCGCTGCCGTGGTGGCCGCCTCCTGCTTTATCACCAGCGGGGCCCAATCCGCTGCTGCTACTGTAAACTTAATTTCTCCATGTCTGGATATTTTTATAGACAGATCTAAATGAAGGTTGATACTATGAAAAGATCTTTTAAAGCCTTCATGACGCAGCCATGCGCAGAACAGTACCAAGGATAATCCACCCCCAAACAAAGTCGGGTCTCGTCCTGGTCAGTGAGGTGCTGCGTCGGTACGAGCACTGTTAAGTGCAGTACAGCTGCCCTGCTCCAGCGCTCGGCCGCTGCCGCGGCGCTCGTCCCCTCGTCCCCTGGGGCAGCAGAGGGCAGTGTTTTTCATGGACTGCTCCGAGGTGTGCGGAAAAACCCATTTCTGGGCACCTTTCTCCTGCCAGTCACTGACCGCTGYTTTCTTGTATTAGCTCTCATCGCTATTCCCCGGCATCTGCGTGGAAGAGCTCTGCCAGCGGAGCTGCGGCGCTGGGGTCGCTCACGGAGGCACCACATCAAATAAACCCCGCCGCTGCACAGCCTGCGTGTAGCGAGCTTTAAGCCTCATAATCCCGTGTACTGCACCTCTCCAGTTATGCTGCACAATCTTCTTTCCCTCTTTTTGGCTAGCGGTTTAATGCGGTGCTGYCTAGACTTTTTCTCTGCATTCTTTGGCTGGTGGAAGTCTCTGGGTAAGGCAGATAACAAGCTGGAAGCACGAGAGCTCAGTGGGGGACGGAGGGGGAGAGAGACGCCGCCGGGGCGGAGGGACGGAGGGCTGGCTGCGAGGCTAAAAGCTGCACTGCCGCCAGTGCTGCCAACGGAATGAAGGTGGGWCGAGGAGCGCCGGCTGTCTTAAAGCAATTCGAGTTACGGTGACTCTGCGTCCTGCTTGTACTGCCTGCACTGACAATCTACCATTGAATATTGTAGGCTTCTGTGTCTCTTAAAAATTCAGGAGTGTTGTTTTGGGGGCAGAGATTGCCTTATCTTGCACTGATGTAGCGGGGGTTCAGACGTGTTGTGGTTTCAAGGCACTACTACAGTTGTGCATCAGTAATAAAAATAGCGATAATCCCGTGCTCGTGTTTATTACTCACAATAAAGCCTAAAATAGATGCAGATCATTACCAAGGAGCTCTTAACGCAGGTGAGAGGCTCAGTTCACTGCCYCATTCCTGCTTCTAAGTGCCGTTCTGTTGCCTCTCGCCGGCCTCCCGTACSGCAGCCCGCGCAGCAGGGACCGTCCCCTTGCACCACCGTGTCCTCTCTTGGGTTCGCACTAGGGACGCGCGACGTGTCGAGCGTGACCCGGGCGGTCTGCAGCGCCGCTTCGCGTGCGCTAAACCTGCAGTAAGAGGCTGGGCGTAAACACAGCCCGAGGGCCTGGGCTGTTCTGTTCCTGGAGAGAAGGTGACGAGCAAAATGCCGTGCTGCTGCAAACACCATTTACGGTGCAACCATGCCGTCAGTGCACAACGCTGCTCTGAACCGCGCCGTGCACAAGCCAGCTCGCTCAGCCTCAGAAACAGCGTCGATAAGGACAGACCAACGAGTTATTCCACTTCACGAGGCCGGGGCTGCGGACAGGCGGGCGGCGCGCGGGAGCTACGGGGAGCGCTGCCGGGAGCCGGGCTCCGAGTGTCCCCCCGTGCGGTCACCACCGAGGTTAAGATAGCGAGATGAAGACGATGCTCGAGGAGGGGGAGGATAAATCCGATGCCGCTGGCACAACGCTTCYGAGCGCCAACGGGAAAGAGAAGGCAAAAGGACAGAGAAGACGYCTGGCTTCCCGACCGGAGGCGGCCTAAAGGGAGAGCGCGCATCGGGCGYGCGGAGGGGCCGCCGCTCCGCGGGACGCGCGGCGCACGGCGCGGGGCCGGGCAGAGGAGGTGCGGGCCGAGGGGCTGGCGGTGCTGGGCCAGCGCCTGGGGCGGGAGGGCAGCCCGCCTGGGAAACGGGATGTCTCCCAAACATGAACTCGGTAACACGAAGGGAACGAAACGAAGACTTGAAGTTCCATGAACGTTCAGACGAATTCCTGAAGGCAGGACTCGGGCTTTGCTCGGCGCAGGGGAAACCGCCCGCAGAGGGACCACCGCGAAGGGCAGGCGGGTTCCCGGGCACCGCRGCGCCGAGCCCGTCACGGAGGCCTTGGAGACCGATTGATTTAAGTTATCCATCCATCCCTGACTTCTGCAGAGAGCGGCCTCGGGAGCGTTCATGACCGCCACCGCCGCGGTTCCGTTGCAGCAGAGGCTCGTGACGTCCCGCGCGCAGGGGGCCGAGGCTCTTGCCTGCTCTCGCGTAGGCCACTGGATACTCGTTAGCTGCTAATGACACTTGATTGCTACRGCGTGTCCTTCGTTCGGACGAGGGGCTTCGAGGTGAGAAGCGCAGCTCGTCCAACCCAGGAGCAGCCGGGTGGACACCAGCGCCAGCCGCTCTTCAGTAACAGAGCTGGTACGGCAAAATCCCGTTCAATTAAAAATGTGGAAGTGTACGGCGAGGGAACCCGAGCGAGCTGTGGGCGGCTTTTCCCCCGGTTTAATGAATAGACGCTGTCATCTCTTACTTATCTCTCAGGATGAAACAGTAAATAAAATCTGGTATAGCCCACAAATTTAGCTGAGTTATGACTGTCTAATGGGACTGAAGTGTTAGACTTGTTGGGTAGTTTTGTGGTGGATTCAAAGCACTCAGAAGCAAGTCTCAGCAGTAATTTTAAAATCCACCCCCTGCTTGTAAAATAGGAGCTTCTCTGCTAGATACAGCAGCTGTTTGGGTACACAGGCTTACGTAATTTTTCCACTGGCTGCAGCAGAAGTTGTACATTAAAAACCAGGCTGATTTTGTTATGAATGGGGTAAATGCTTACAGCACATGCTTAGCATAGGATTTGAGAATTAATTTTCCCAAGAAGGAAGGACCAGMCTTTGCTTTCAGAGCTGCACATTACACCTGCAAGCATCTGCAGATACATTTTTGCATTCCAGGTACAAATGAGCTTTGCCTGCCTGAGCTGTGCCTCAGGACTGCATGCTGCAAACGTGTTGAAAAGATGGTTTTAAGTTGTCAATAAAGAATAATGTGTGTGCATCTCTGCAGTGATCAGAGTCTGAAAAAAAGATAGCTGTTTTCATCGCCTTTATAAATAAAGTTTAAATTAATCAGGCACTGTTAGGTCTGAAGATCTTTGATTCATATCTCACCTTAGATGAATTATTCATCCTATATATTCTGTGTAAAGATGGCTGGTATATTTTCTAGTAAAAATTGGAGCAGATCAAAACCATTTCCTAATGGTTTCTAAACCCATTCACATTTTTATACAAATTAAAAGGGTTATGACAATGTAACAGGACTGCTTTTTTAAGGCTGACAATCTAACCACAGCTCTGGTAGCAAAAGGTTCTTGATCCTCTGTGTTGGAGAATGGAAGAGGCAGAGCAGGGCACAGCATCAGCTAGTGTCTCCTCGCCTTCTTTGCCTTCTGCTTCACAGTGTAACTAGCAGAATTTCTTCGTCAAGAATCCAGTTTCCCAGAGAATTCACGGAGGAGCCTTCTGGGGCAGTGTCAGACCCTGCTGTAGGACACCAGGCAAACAACATCTCCCGGCCGTTTCCGTCGCTGCCCACACGTGCCTGGGAGCTGTCGCTCTCGTCGCTGCCCTGGGCCCCGAGGCACCGTGCTGGGACCCGGAGAGCTGCAGAAACACCTAAGATCTGTAACATGCTCCTGAGTGGCAGAAATAYGTGCGTTCCTTCGCTGGACTCTGGTTCCAGGAGGTTTATCACAGACCATTTCTGATGCTTTTCCCCGGAGAAGGCACCCAGTTGTTGGGCATTTCCTTCCTAAAATGCGTCGGTTACCTTAGCTTTTGCTGGTATTTACCAATCCTGCTATAAAGCTTTTCAATGCATACGTTCTTTGCTTGACTTTTTACAAATTCTGTCACCTCACCTATCTCCTATTTCTTTCCTTTGGGAAGCAGAAGTCAGCTCACTATTGACCTACAGACCTAGGGCACAAAAGAAACATGAGACAAACCTGCCAAGCACAGGCTGAGAAAAATTACTGGGTGGCTCCYCGGGATGACAGCGTGGTGCGTGTTTTTTCTGAGACCTGTGTACTCCATTTTTCGTTTTAGTTTTCCTTTATTCTCCTTTTTTGCGCGTGTCCTTGCTTCCTCCGCTCCTCCTGCCCCCGGACCGYGCTGGTCGCTCGAGGCCGGTCGCTCGGCGGAGGAAGCGCCGGGGCTCCGGGCTGCTCTCCGTATCCTGCCCCTTCCCGGCGCGCTGCTCTCTGGCCCTGCGCCTGACGGCTGCCAGCGGCAGTACGGGCCGCTTCCTGGGGCGCTTTGGGAAGGCAAATTGGTAATTTAATACCGCAGAAATCCAAGGTGTTTTTCTTTCATTGGACGTAGCAAAAGGCACATAATGATTAACCTTAAAAGTGTAAGCTTTTCTTTGCCTGCGCAAGATAGATTTATCATATTTTCTCTTTCTTTTTTAATACTGGATTCTTAGTGCAGGCAATGATTTATTGAATAATCAATTTCCTTATCTACCTAATACATTGAAGTGATCCATCAGTGCCAGATAATCAATCCAGCTTGTGATTTTAAGTGTGCGAGAGTGTATGTGTGTGTACTTGTATATATATTTTCATCCTGAATCACAGCATATCATTGTCAGGCTAAATAAAGTCTCCCTTTTCCTTCCGTCTTCAGCGAGGCTTGTTTATGGTGTATAAAAGGAAATCATGATGTTATATTACACCTTGTAAGTTTTACGGTACTTGAGAGGTTTATGCGGTATGAATGTAAAGGGCAATGCAATAATACAAAGGGCAGTGAGACATTTTTAAGCACAGAAGGATACACAGGGAGCTGCAGAGATAAATCTGGGTGGATAATCATTCCAGAGCGTCGCTCCTATTTACGAGAGAAAAAGACATTCGCCGCAAATCATGCCTCAGGTCACTCCTGCCCTGCTCCCTGCCTCTGCTTTGCATTATAGCCAGTTAAATTGCTCTTTGTCTAATTCGTGGTCCCTGCGCTCGCACACAGCCCGCTCTCCGCTGCGCCCGGCGCCCAGGACAGGCCGACTCGCCCCGCAGGAGGAGGACCTAATTCCCCAGCACTTAAGCAGCATGTTGGTCTTGGCCAGTTCAAGGACTTCCGTAAATAAGAGATCATTGCGCTGTCCTCTGTGAATTAGGAAAGGCTTCATCTAGAGGCTTAACCATGGCAGAAAGCAAAAGGAAGGAAAATTTCTAAGACTGGGGCTCCTAGAGAGTTCAGATGAGGAAGAGGAGCCTGGGTTCAAAATCGCTTCCCGCTGGGGGTGTTTGCGTCCAGGAGCCTGACCAGTCTGCGCCGAGGAGAGAACCGTGCCCATGAAAGCGGGTCGGGGAATTTTAGGAAATTGCCTGTCTGTATTAAGAGATAAATGTCATAGCATCTTGCTGGTATTAAAATTTTTAAATAAACAATCAATGAATTCTTCTCTAATTTGAATATTCAAAATTCTGCTTGTCTAATTATAAGCTGAATTGGGGAGAAAATGTCATTACATTCGGAGGTCAAGCTAAGCTTTGTACGTGGGTCACTGTGCCATGTGCTTCATTCAAAATCTAATTTGTTTTGTGGGCTTACAATGGCAGAAACACTGATTTTTATGCTATCCCCACATGTTCACTACTTTCTGTTGCAGGAGAAGATTTTGCATTAATTACTTTCAATTTTAACTCTCTGGCACACAGACAATATTTTCATCATTTGAACCATCGCATTGGACGCTGAGAACTTAAATGGAGCCTGGAAAGCTAGAGAGGCAGAAGAGCAAACTGGCGTTTCCCAAGCTGCAGAACGGGCCAAGGCCAGCACCTTGTTTCCCACCCGTTTCAGCAGCAGCTAGACTGTTTTCCTGCAAGACTTTAAAGGCTGCACAAGACAGCTCAAATGCAAGGCATCTTTGGCAGTCTGCATCCTGGGGAGGGGAAATCTCCTCCCCCCCCCCGCCCCCCTGCTCCTGGAGCTCAGGGCCAGAGGACCTGCAGCCTCCTCCGCGCTCGGCCCAAACGGCTTCACCGTCTGCTTCTGGATGCAATCACTGGTCAGTTCTTGGCTGTAATGCTATTGCAGTTTTAAGCAGTAACAGGGACCTTTCAAAAGGAGGTTTTTGGTTTGAATTTCGACTCTATAAATTCTTAAAGATCCGTTGTTCTTTTATAGGGAAAGAAAACCACTTTCTTCCTCATTTTATACACTTTTCTTCTTACAAATTTTTATTTCTGCTAGATCAGTTTTTGTCATCTTTACTTGGAAGAAATTCAAAATGGACATTTAGCTTCAGGGCGGAATCTCGATTTAGCTCATAATATTTGAACAGAAATAGGATCTTTAGTTTCTTTTCTCATTCATCCGCATCATGGGGAATGGGTTACTCAGAAAGTGTGTTTCGTGATCTTAGATGAAGCTGATAATGTTTTTTAAGATGCAGAGCTKGTCTTTACACAGCTCTCAACTTAATTTAAGATTAAAGTTATCAATAAAATGTAAAAATTCCGTGTTCTTTTAGCAGATACTTTCAATCCCAGTGACATTCCAGTAGGCAGAATGGTTCTGTACATGTGCACATCTGTTTATAAAATGATCAGTAAAAAATTTGTTATATCCCTATTTACTTCATTTTCTTMTATATTAATGCAGTGGTAGTTATTTGAGGTTTGAGGAGGAACACGAAATATTTTCCTTTCTGCAGTGTGATTTTATATGTTAAGTATGGCAATTTCAGTAGCTGGATCCATTTCTTCCAATTAGAAGAAGAGCAATGGCGTACTAAAACCTGAAACCCAGCCTGATTTGCATAYCATTATCTTTACATTATGAATTCACATTTAATTTTAGCACTTTTTGGAGGCAATTCTAACCTAATTAAATTTCCCTTTTCCCCTCTCTCTCTTACTCCAAGAGTCTGACACTTCCCGCCCTCTTTGACAGCTGAACCACAGAGAAGAACCCCAAGAAGACCGCATGACACTTGTTCAGCTTTAACCTTGGCAGATGCGACTTGTCATTTAGTCTTGCTTAAATAATAGCCCCAATTCCCTTCCAGTGTAGCTCCCTTGAGGCCATCTTCATTCAACATTTGGATGTGAGCTCCACTCCTCGACCTCACGCCCCAAAAGTGGAGGGAAGAAATTAATATAGCTTAAGTCCTGGACAAGCTGTTCTTTCTCCTATTTTAAGAATAAGTTGTGTTCACAGGCTTCCTTAGCAGCTGGTTGGGATTTTTGATTAGTGCCAGCACTTGGAAATAAAACGTTCGGCACGTTCCCTCGCATCCTAAAGGTCCTGAAAGGTGCCATCACTCTGGGTGAGAGCACGGCTTTTCAAAGTATGCYGCAGTACAAAATACACCTCCCTGCCGTTCCACTAAGTTCCCGTGGGATTTTTCCCCCCAGCCATGTGACCAGCTATATTTAGTACTGGCCCATGAGCCTGATATATGTTTTTTGACTGCATTATTAAGGTCAYGCTATGTGGCTACATGGCTTTTTGTGCTTTGTGAGTGTTGGTGGGAAAACCTATTTCCATATGAATTATGAAAGTTTATGCCAACAGGACTGTAATTCGTAAATTGTTATGACAGCTGCATTTTGAAAGAAAACACAGAGAAACCAGGGTAATAAAACTTGTCATCAAGGGAGTGGACTTGTGAGTCCTGGAAAGAATTCTTGCCCAGGGATTATTTATGATCATTACCTAACAAAATGTGTTTTTGCATTTCTGTTGGTAGCAAATTACTTGTAAACCCACTAGGGAACTAATGATTTTTCCTTTGTGGCCATGCTACTTTGATTTGTTTTTTCATATATACCTCTTTATGACTAGTTCAAGCTATCACAGTTGATTTATAATAACAATGATCATTTCTAAGCAGACAGCATGTTAAAGGGTTAACCACCTCTCATGTCAGCTGACAAAAACTAGACCCTGACGATAACAGATTTCACAAGGGTAACGGTTAGWGGTCTGTGTACAGCCTCTCTGGATTGCTGCGACTGGTGCTAACGGCCTTTAATGGAGAGCACTGGTGATTTGTGTTCTTCAGTAGGTCTTATTAATTTGGGGGTTGAACATTACTGACTTCTTGTTTTCTTTACTAGCGTTGTGTGTTCAACAAGGCAGAGTAAYGGCAATGCCTTGTTTCTGAACACCTTCTGCTCCTCTTTCTGTTCAGAATGGCGCAAGTGCTTCCATGTCAGCCGTGACGGGAGAGCCGGGCAGAGCGAGCTCCCCACCCCAAAATATCACATTTTGTGTGTTGCCACAAACGGAATTTCTATTACAGTGCTTGCGTGAATCACACATGGTGGCAATCTCCCAGAAATAATTACGCATGTCGTAGAAAAGTGTATGTTAACGTGGTGCCCTACAAAGCTCCCTTAGATACTTCTTTACAGGAGGAGAGAGGGAATACGAAAGCTATAGGCAGCTCCAATGAGAAAGTGGGAGCATGAGCATGATTTTAGAGACTATCTAATCTTCACGCCCAGCTGAGTACTGTCAGCACCTTGTTGCTTAAACCACCTTGACCACAAAACATACAGTGGCTTTTCCAGCCCAGCTTTTTAGCAAAGGATCCCTGTTCACACTGCTACAACCACCTCTGTCCACTACCCATGCGCAGATGTGCGCTCGCACTCTTTTCTCCTCCAAGCACTGAAACATTCAGTCTGCACCAAAGATGCAGGTTTTGGAGTAGCAGCAATTCACCCAATTACTCCTTAGGATACATGGATAATTCACTGTAATAACGCCATCGTTGCAGAAAGCAGCAGGAAGCTCAGTTCAACCTTAATATGAAGGTTAAATGATTCCTAAATTATTCATTGCCATGGTTACCTCGATGATTACACCTGTTGTTTCTAACATGCTATCTTAAAAAGACCCTCCCGGTAAGGCGCAAGTGAGAGCTGCCTGTCAGGGGAACCAGAGCTCGATGGTGGTCCACAGRGTTACTGTCCTTCCGAGAGCCCTTGACTCCGTTCTTGCGCTCTCTGGACACGAGCAGCAAGTGCGCTGTAGCAGTCACTAGTTTTGGGGAATCATGGGACCTTTGTATATTCATTACTAGTGTCATTGACTAAAACAGCATATGACTAATTGTGTTGTTTAATAATATTATAGCAATTTGTTAGACTTGCATTGCCTTTACAGGCTTTCAAAGCTCCCGTTCTGCTCTGTAACAGGCCCCCTGTATGGCTTTGAACAAATGACTTCARTCTTCTGTGCCTTAATTTCTTACCCATAAAATGAGGCTAAGAGYGCTCCTTGCTTCTCTGGGATATTGCAGTGGTGAGGGGTTTAAAGACTGATGTGGGCATGTAAAAGGCTGAGACTTAACACAGGGTCTGCGAGGCAAAGGCAGTGTGCGAGCAGGCACAGCCCTGCTAAACCAGTGAAATGCTGAGATTACAACCCGGGACTCYGACTTGAATCATTCTGAAAACCCTAAATATGCTTAACTGCTTATTTAATGTAGATTTTTAAAGTTATTTATTGAAATTTAACGACTATTTACTCAATATGGGACTGTAAAGCCTTAAAAATACACTCTTAATAATCCCTTGGTATTTAACTAACATACAATAGTGTGTGCTATTACATCCCAATTAAATCCCTATTTGAGACACTTAATTGAAAAGAAGACTATAATAAGCTCCTGATCGTTTGACTCCCTAGTCAGATCCATACGATCAGGGACTCTGCGCATCAGTCAGTGCCAAGCGCGTCCTGCCGCAGCCGGTGCCTGCGTGTTCGGCTGCGCTGCAGCTGGCTCCGCCGTCGGGGCGGCTGCGCTCTGCTGCGGGGAGGGGACCGGCCTGCACCGGGCACCGGTGGGAGGCCGTCTGGCGAGACGGTGACCGTGGCTTCTCCCAGGGCTTGGGAGGCAGCACCTTCAGCTGTTGGGTGGAGGAGACCCGAGGCACAGTGGGACGCATGCTGCTCCGTGGCCCCGATACGCTCTCCGGAGGCCAGAGCCCTCCAGGGCCAGGAGTCCCCCTGGGCTTCACTAGGGTCAAGGATGCTCTGCAGAGGCAGCAGCCCACAACAGCAACTCTGGCTTGATCGCTGCAATGGGAAAGAGCAGGAGGCCATTCCCTGGTGGGAGATGTCCACCAGCTTTGCAGCGTCTTTGTACCAGAAGCTGTGGTGTGAAGGGGCTTCATCCAAGGCCAAAGTATGGTGTGGCACCTTGCATGGGCACCTTGGACACCCTGCACTGCCGCCTCCCCTCTGGGCATCTGAACAGCGTGCTGCCCTGATCGCTTCTGCAGTTGGTAATAATGGACTGGCAAACAGTGACGTCCCTGTATCATCATCCTGTCCTGTGCCAGCCTTTCGCGGGCAGCCTGCGTTAGAAGGAGCCCTCAGGACATCCGTGTGAAGCCAGCTGCTTGCCGTCCAGCTGAGTGACTTCTCGCTGTCTCTCTTAAAAAAGCCCAGGCCCCTCTAATTCAAGCATGTTTGAAATAGAAAGTGACAGTAGCTTTGTGCTAGCTCCACAGCATGACGTGATGTTAATTTGTATAAGTGAATTTTTCCTGTTTTTAATTATCAGCCTGAGATTCAAAAGTAAGGAATATGGGGACCCCATGAGGCATGCTTTACTGTTTCAAAGATGAAATGTGTTTGTTTTTTCAGTGCTTAAATATAGCTCTTAATTGTGTAGCTGATACTGCAGTACAATGCAAAAAAGGGGAAGGATATGAGATTGGGATCCAGGGACCTCCTCAGGTTCAAGTCCCAGCTCTGCCACAGAGCCCACAGATAGTCTTAGGCCAAATACTTAAAGAAAACGGCATTCCCGTTTTGCAGATGGGAAATGCTACTGAATGACAAGGAAAGTGTTCCCTTGACTTGGAGTGGTGTGTAACTACCTGTTCCCTCTCACCCCAAGTACAAAGTCTTTTCCAGAGACTCAAGGTCTCATGGCTTTGTAAGATGCATGTTGCACCAGGAGCGCTCGTCCACTGGCCTGGTAAGGTCTCAAAGGTGGTGACGCTGCACTGGAATGACGGAGGAGAGATGGGGACAGACAGTTTCCCACAGCAGATCTGCCCCTCTGCTCTCAGCCGCCAATACCCCAGTGCTGCTGGGGTCGATCTGCTGCAGCAGCTCAGTGCTACCGAACTACAGAGCAAACCAAATGGATTTACAGCTGCGGTGTCATTTCTCCTAGASAGAATTGATGCTCCTGTTTCCTTTTGTAGGCAGATAAAATAAGTACTGACAGATCTGCGATGTGGCAGCTAGTTGGATTTTGCAGAGGATTTGAGGCAAGCCATGGTTTATGAGCAGCCCATTAACAGAGTGCATACTGTGTCTCATAAAAATCCTGTTTTCCCCRTTTCAGCTCTACAGTAGTATTTCATTTGCAGTCTAAATCTAATAAGAGGATCAGCAGAGATTTTGGCAGGGGAACTGCTCCTGTCCTGGGAGKGCTGATGGAAGCAGCAGCGTCCCTTCAGCGCAGCGGCGCGAGGGAAATGTACCCTTGCAGCCCGAGCTGCCGGCCCCGGGCGAGRGGGACCAGAGCAAGCTCGCAGGAAAACGACACTTTGGTTAGGAGAGAAAAAAGCTTCGAAGTGAAAGAGAAGTACAAACAGCCACTCCTTTTTTCTTCATCTCAACCCCTTTAAAATAATGTTTAGATTTCTCGTATTGCTAATTACATACGCTAGTATTCTGTATTATTTAATGCCAGCAAGTGATGGATGCTCTATCATCTTCTACAAGAGCAAGCACATTTGTTTTCTAAGGCTAACTGCACACAATCTGTTATTGTGCAATGGTGAATACTTTGAGGGTTGGTGTCTCTCGGTGTTGAGCATAAAAGCCAGGCCTCCCCGACAGTARCCTCCATTAATCAGCCTTCCCCGGGCTGCGCGCGCTGGAGACCGTCGTGTCGTCTTTGTGTGTCAAAGCTTGCTAGGATTACTCCTTGAAAAGGCTCCTGCTGATCTTCCATTCTTTTATTTTTCTTTATTTGACTTAAGTGGGAAAATTCCCTCCCAGTGCAACTACCATCATTTCAGTTTTATCTCCAATTTGGTAGAATTTCTATTTCTTTTAAACTTACAGACAGCTTAAAGGAAGGGAGGGAAAAGCAGCTGCAACTTGATGTGAGAGCATGAACTTCACTTAAAGAAAATTCAGCTTTTTTTTTGTTTTTGTTTTTCACAAGAGCTGGTGAGTGTTCTGAGCTCTAAAAAAATATGGCCACTTATTCAGATACCTGAAACACAGATTTAGGGGARAGATGTTTCTGAAGGCTTTCAAGAGATTTAGATGCACAAGTGAAGGTCATACAGAGTTGTGCTAGCACGCACTCAAGTACTTTGACAAACTCCRACAGGAACCTAAATTTTGGTGCTTCAGCTTAGGTTTTCATAGCTTTCTTGGAGCCCATAGCTGTATTTTCAGCTGTATCCCAAACTCACTAACTCCTCTAAGCACATGAAATTACAGTACTAGGATCACTGGAAGATGAGTCTGCTCCTATTCAGGTGCCTAAATATGTAAGGGGCTTTCAGTATATCAAGGCATTTTTCTCATGCCTCATTTTTGCAACAGAGAAATTCTCAAAGGGCAGTACATCAGGGACATCAAGGCAGAAATAATGTTTTAGGTAAGGTCTTTATAATCTGGCTATCAAGTAATGATTTGGGAAATAGCTGCAAATTCCGTACTCTCAGTCCCTTTGTTGTTAATGGTGTTACCGCGCAGGGCTACGCCAGGAGGACGAGGATATGAACAAGAGTATTTTTCTCTGCCTGATAAGAAATGGGAAAGGTGCTGGAGAAGACAGTGTAACTGAGTGCTGGGGAAGGACGCGTTAGTCACTAGGCTGGGAAAATGAGTTTGAGGAGGCCCCAAATTTATCTCCATGGGTGCAACCTCTGTCGGGCCACTTTGCCCTTGATTCTTTCCACGTGTTTCTGGCCTTCTTTTTTACTTTTATTTGTTTCATAAGGGCACCTTGAGAATACTCCTACTAGGTAAAGTGCGCGTGAATGGCAAAGGGAATGGGGTGCAAACTCGGCAACTTCAGAGCGGGCGTGCGTGCACAAGCTTTGCGAACGCAGCGCACAGCTGAACTACTGCCCCTTGGCTAGGCTGCAGGCGCCCAAGGGACAGGGAGGGACATTTCACCGCCTTCCTTAAGCAGAAGGACTTGCCACGTTGACTTAAAGCAATAAAAAGCAAACAACCAGACTCTGACTGCAGCCAAACACGTGGCCAGTTTCTCAGCGCGACCTCCTCGGRGCCCTCCTTGGCCCCTGGGAGTCGGTCTCGGAGGTCCCTGCCTGTTCTGGACAGGCAGCTTCTCAACGCAGACCTCCTCCTAGCAGCTAGCCAAAATGAAAGTAATTTTAGATTGTGCCTCAGCAACTCACAAAGTTGCTACTAATAACTATCTCATGCCACTACAACCAGCGTAATTTTAGCCGTAGTTGCTAAAATTTTGCTAAAATATTGCTTTAGAAAGACCGGTAGTCTTCCTGCACAGTTGCTCTCCCAGGTTTCAGGACACAGTGAAAGTTTTGCATTTTTTTTTCTTTTTTGCRCTGTACGTTTTCAAATGCTTCATTGTCAAACCAGTTAAAAGCCCTTATTTATAAAATGTGTGCGTCTCTTTCAGCTTAACTGAAAAGGCATTAAAATAACTGCAGCTGTGGAAAGAATAATTACGGCGAGATTTTGTCAAGGACTCTCTTGTCTGATGTTGCCATCTGTGACATGGTGAATGCAAAGATCATTTTAAACATAGGCGGTTAATGTAGAGAATAATTTGAGAGTTTTAGATATTTATGGTAAATTATTTAACTTTATAGTTTGGTTTTATAGCCTYATTATTCCACGTAGTAAGTATTTCTGCATTTTCTGTTGCTCTGCGCTTTGATTTTCRCTTTGTGACAGAAAAGTAAGCTGCAGTAGAAGTAACACTTCAYCCGTTCCAGAAATGTTTGAGGGAGACATCGTATTAATCGGACTGTTTTCATGCTGTTCAATATCATCCTTAATGCTTTTTTAAAAATATCTTTAGAGGAAGATGCGGATCGTTGGCAGGTGTCGGTAGCCGGGACAGGGACGGGCTCTCGCCAACACCGCATTTTCGCAGTAGTTCGCTGCTGCCCCCGTCGCTGTTTGCTGCGGGCTGCCCCGGGAGGACACGGCTGAGCCCCGGGCTGCCGCGCTGGGAGAGAGGAACCGGAGCCAAAGGGGACCCGGCAGGGCTTCACCGAGGGTCGCCGCTCCGCAAGCGAGGTCGAACGCGCTTCTCCGTCGAGGGAGGGCAGGAGCAGGCAGCGGGGACGGGCTGGGAGCGCCGCTGCCCCGGGCTCGAGCCCTGGCCGCCTGCCCGGGGCTTCTGCCCGCCGGCCCGGGGCAGCGGGCGTCACGGGAGGGTTCCCCGCGCTGCGGCTGCAGCGGGGATTCCTTGGCTCGCAGCTCTCTGCGAGGAGGTTACCCGCAGGAGGAGCGCGGGCGGCGGAGGAGCGCGGTGCCCTGGGGATGGTGCGTGCGTCCTTGCACCTTCTGCACGCGTTCCCCTCCGCAGCTCCTCAGGATCAAACAAGCAACCAGCTTTTAATAGGCAATTTGGAAGATGTTTCTGCTTACAGAGGATGAGGTTTGTACCTTGTGGGAAGCTTAAAGCAGCAACACCTGAAGAACGCCCAACAGGATTTCCCTCCGTGGCAGCGCACAGCACATCCCTAAGCCTGCCCCGAAACGCAGCAGCTGCCCCTGCTCGCCCTGCCAGTCCGGGCTCGTACGGCGCTTCTGCAGCCCCGAGGATAGCCAGGACGACACTGAAGAAGTGTTCTGCGGGGTGTGAGCGTTACAGTGGCGTTCACATCGTCTCTCCGACGGCTGAAGGCCACAGCACAGTTGCGCGGCTGGAGTCCTTGCTCGGCCACCTCGGGAACAGGCGAAYGTAAATGGGAAGCGAAGAGGAATCGCCCGCTCGCCCCTACGGACGAGGCGTCCCGGCCGCCCGCCGCCCTCTGCGTCCTGGGGCTGCAGCTGCCGACGGCCGGAGCTCCTTGGGGTCCCGGCTGACGCGGAGGCGGCGCCGCCGTCGGCCCGTGCGGCCGGGCCCCCAGCCCGCGCCGGGCGCCGTGCCCAGGCCGCGGGCACCAGGAGAGAGAGCCCGGGAGCCCCTCGGCACGCCTGCGCTTCTTCTGCGCCCCTCCACGGCTGCCAGGGCAGGGAGGTCGCCTGTCGCCCGCAGGCAGCTTCCGTGGGGCCGCTAGCAAAGCGGCCGGCAGCTACCTCCACGGCCGGCCGGGGAAGCCGGCGGCCGGCCCTCGTGCCTCGGTTTGAGGGCTAGTTTGTGCAGCCTCGTAGTTTCTGGGCGTCCAGTAAAACTGACGACGTGCTTGCTYTGGCCGTGCGGGGTGGAGGAGCGGGCTGCGGCGGGCAGCGCCGGCTCCGGGCGCGAGGCCGGAAACCTCCCTGCTCTCTCCCTGGCGCACCGCGAGCCGAGATCTGCGCACAGCCGCTGTCTCGGCCCGTGCAGTGCACGTATCACTGCAGCTTTTTGACTAAATGCTGTTAAAAGACCAGTCATGTAGGAGAGAAACCTTTTTTGCAAGAGCCCCAGCTGCCGGCGCGTGGGGCAGCTGCTTTTGTCCGTGCGTTTCCTCTGGCCGCGCAGAGGGGCAGACGGCCGGGCGCTGGCGGCGGGCGCGACGGGGAGGAGCAGCGCGGGGCTGGGCAGCGCCGCCGCGGCGGGGACGGCGCAAACTCCACCCGTCGGCGCGGGGGAAGTTCCGCCGTTGACCTAGACAGCGGTTTTTCAGCTTGGCTCAGCTACGGCGTAAAGGTGTGTAAATAGATATTTGTGTGTACGACAAAGCTAACACACGTCTGAGAGCTGCACAGCATGTTAACCAGGTCCTTGTGCCGCAAAGCTTTGACCTCAAAACCAGATACACGGGAAGACTCCCGCGGTCCCGCTCCCAGCGTGTGCGTTGGCTCTGCTGCGACTGCCTACACGAGCACTGAGGAATTTAGGGGAGCTTTAGCCTCTTTGAACGTGACTTAGCAGCTGAAAGCACGGGCGACGGGGCAACGCCASGAGACCCGCGCGCTCTCGGCGCGTGCCTCGCCGTCCGCAGGGGCGGCCCCACCTCCGTCTCAGATCACCGTGGGGCAGGCCAGGGGCTCCCGGCAGCGCACGTGGTCGCTGACGGCACCAACGCGTGGGACCCGCGGTGCAGGACCTCCTGCTCCAACCCGTCGCCACTGCAGCCTGCTGCAAACCCTCCCAGGTACCAGCCTGGATTTTCCAACGCYATAGTGAAGTCAAAGAATTTATCCCAGTAAAGACTTTTGCTCACTGGCCCAGTTACTAACAGGAATAGGCAGAAAAAGACCCAGCTCCTGTTCAGGAGAAGCTAGGAGTCCTCACGCTCCTCGRCTTCTTTTCCTCTAGCTATTGTACTCGTTAACTCAGATTAACATTCATAATGCAAAATCTCTTGGAACATGCCTTCCGGACCCACAGACATTTTTGTTATGGTCAGGATTAATCACAAGGGATAATTAGAGTATTAAATGAAATAATTATAACATTATGACTCTGCTAACCAAATTCATGGATATTAGCTTCTGAGAAAAGACAAATACAGGAACCAGGCAAGTCTTGACAGATACCTCTAGCTGCATCTATTTTTCTATTTAAAAAATCTCAAACAACTGCCATGCTGAAAGAGCGCACCTTAGTCTGAAAGGTGCTGGGGAGTTTTCTGCACTGCTGATACATGCACAGCTTCTTTCCAATATTCTGTCTCATGCTCAGAGGAATAAATTAGTTCATTGATGTATTATGCAACTGTGAATGTTTAAAAATACCAGCTATATACATTTATGTAAGCGTACATAAGAGTATATAAACGCTCTGTAATTTGCCGCTACGTGCATCTTACGTGCACTTAGGCAATGGCATGCAAAACACAGTACCTGGAAAGCAAACCTAAATGCTTGCACGTATTCTGCACAGAGCAAATCCCAGCACAGTTAGTATGGTAAAAATGCAATGAAATTCAGAGTACTCAGACTAAATAATTTCTTCTTTTCAGTATAAAATATTAATTCTAGATAATAAATAAGGATTTTATCATATCATTCTTCAGTGACTTACGAATACAGCCAAATTCATACTAATATTGAATACTTCCTCTATCAGGCAACAAAAAAGATAGTGCCTTTTGGTATCTGGAAGCAGTACCTGCAATCTATGAAAGGAATCATCTCAGTGTGAACTATTAATATTCTGTACTCTGCATATAGCCTAGTATCTCTGTTTGCAGCCTATATACGCTAGTGAAAGTTTTGGTATCACTTAGTTCCAGAAAAAGGATATAATTTAGTGAGCAGCTACGTATGATAACATGCATTTACATATACTGGGCCGTAGGGACATACAGTACCCTTTCTGTGCTGCATGCCATCACGTTCAYGCACAAGTTGGCTCAGTGCAAAGCCATGCAACAGCTATTTGCCTTGCGTTTAGGTKCCACTCTTGAGTTCACTGCGTGGAGAATATATTACACCGCTTTAGTTCCTGAATTTCTTCATAATATTAAACGATAAAAAAATTTTTTGCATAGTTCTGACAAAGCAGTCAAAATCCAGTTGCAAATGCTATACTGCTTATTGATAGCTCCATAATACAGGCGAGGTAGGTTGCCAGACAGCTGCATTTCCTGGCATTTAAAAAGAATTCACTGTAATGTATTGTAATATATTAGCATAATAATTGGTAAGCATTCGCAGATGAATAGTTTACTGACTGATAGATTTTGTATAGAAACTGTGAAGGTTACATGGAGGGTGAAAACATTTCACTGTGTCAATGAACATACTTAATTTTTCTGGAAGTGCTATTGAAATTGTGCAGTGCTAGGACATTAGCATAACAAAGACATAATGCATTAGTTTATGCTATAATGGGGAACACTGCCCTATCGTTGCTTAATCAGGCGACCCGTAAAAGATGGGGGGTCGGCGCCTTCCCATCCCCGGCTGCGGAAACGCGGAGCGAATCCTGTGTCTCGGCAGTAGCGGGACGGCTGCCCCGTCCCCAGCGCGCCCCGTCCCCCGGCTCGCGCGGCCCTGCGGCTGCCCGCGGGCTCTCCCGGGCGAGCTCCTCAGCTCTCCTCCCCTGCCCGCTGTTATCTCAAATCGAGATAATTCGGCAAGGTCTGACTCTACTCCCAAGTTTTCTCCGGCTCTGCTCTGAGTCCCCTCTGGATACACGTAACATCCTGACTAATTTACACCCTTTGGCTTCTGCCTCGTTCTTCCCTAGCCTTCGTTTCTACAGCCGACTGTCAGTGACAGCTTTGCAATTAACTTGGAGAAAACTGAAAAGCTAATTGAAAGGGACAGAGCTGAATCTTTTGGAAAGAGTGTCTGAAGGCATTTTAAGTGAGATTTTTGCTTGCCATTATATATGTTAATTCCATTATCATTCRGAATAAATTGGGGAAAACAGATGTGAGGAGGAATGAAATATTCCTGCGTTCGAGAAGACAAAGCTTTTAACTCCCCTGTGACCAAATGAGAGAGGATCAGACGCACGCCAAGACTTTCCTGCTAAAGGATCACAGTTCATTTTACCATGCGGTTACCCCTCACCTCCTATCAGAAATATGTAAAAAAGAACCCAAACAACCCCCAAAACCACAGACCAAAAGCACTTTCTTTCAGCACAACTACTGGACCTGCAGTTTCTGTCAGAACCGTACAGCTTTTAAGTGTTTCCAGATTGCATCTGAAAGCTTTACCTGCAGCAAACTCGGAGTTCAATGCATTCTCCCCCAGAATGATGGCAGGAGGAGTCAAATCTCATTTTCAGAGATCTTTCAATCTTCTTGCCATTTGTGGCTTTCAGTTTTCTCTTTCAGCAAGTCGTTAGGGGGTAAAGAGGGTAGGTGCCGACAGGATTTATGCTTATCTTCAACACCTGTGAGAAACAAGATCTCCGCAGAGGGCTAAAACCACYGTGCAGCAGGCAGCACGCGGGACGGGAATCGGAGATCAGGGGACCTCCCGCGCGGCAGCGCTGAGCACCGGGGCAGGGGCAGGGGCAGAGGCAGGGGCCGGGGCCGCTCTCGCTCTCGCTCTCGCGAGCCCAACTGCGCGAGCTCGTTTCTGACAAGCTACATACAAACGTGACCTGTTCGACTCTCTTAGTCTAATTGGTAACAAGGAAATTGAAATGTGATTTGTAGTAACAGATTTCTCCCGGCTTTTACAGTCACAAAGTGTTTCATTAACGCTTCTGCAGCAATTTACAGTATTAGGAATATATTTGCTTCCAGTAATAAGAGATAAAATTTAACAATATGGAGCATAATTATAGGGTCAACACAACACGTTTCAGCAGTGTTGTAACATGCCAGGTTTCCAAGAGGAACCTGATGAGCTGGAGTGCTGCTAGGCCTCCTCTAAGAAATTAYATTACTGGTACTTTTTGTTTGTGTTACTGTACTCTCTAGAAGCCCTAGATAAGGGCAAAAACCTTCCTGAGTACAGGCGCTCGCTCGAGGCACACAGAACTGGCGYGTAATACGAGAGATAACGACTGGCCCTGCAGGCAAAAGTTTCACCTCCCGCTAGTCTCAGCACAGATTTCAGARTCTGGCTCTTTCTCTGAAAACTGCCCACGTTTCTAGGAGTGCATCAATAAGTACATCACAGAGGCAGCAGGGTTTTTCGTGTTCTTTCCTCCACAAAACACCATTTCCTAGAACTGTAATAATAACGTTGTTATTCCGTCATTTATCATTTTCTTCYGCTTCGTAACTTCAGTACAATTTTTAAGTGTGAGGAAAAACCCAGCAAGCTCTGCCCACAGGTTCTCTAGAGGGAGGACTGTCCCRCGTCCGGCCCGTCTCCGACTGCCGCGCTCGAGACCGGAAAAGCTACTTCTCGTTCTCCCAAAGCCCTTCTTGGATTTTTTAGTGTCAGAGAAATCTCAGCCTCCTTGTGCTAAATAAAGATTTCTGGAGATTTAGAGCCGTGCAGAAAACAACAGTGGGAATTGCGCCAGTACCGAGCTGGAGTTTTCCTGCGTATCTGTGTCRGTATCGTTTTTAGCTCTCGGCTAAGGCTACGCAATGTAAATCAGGGAAGTTTACTTAACGCCCCAACTCGCACTTTAAGGGCACCGCACCGGGAGACGCTCTCTGAACGCCGGCCCCACGCCGCCCTCATTCCCGAGGAGCCCTTCCAGCGAAGGAGCGAAGCCGTGCGGGTCCGGCCGCCCGCCGGCCGCGGCGGCGTGGGCTCGAGCGGAGCCGGCGGCCCGGACCGTGCCCGGGAGCCCAGGCGCGAGCCCGGCGCGATCCCACCGCCGGGCGACGGCGGTCAGGGCAGCTCCGGCAGCCGCGAGGCGAGGCGGGAACGGGACGGGGGCTGCTAACGCCTTGTCCCGTAGCAACCCCCTTGGGCTCCTGCGTGGCATCAGGAGGGACCCGTGCTCCCTCCGAAGAGCCCGTGACAAGGGAAGGGGCCGCTCGGCGGGCGGCTTGGCGGACGGACCGAGCATTTCTGAAGATGCAGCCTGCCTCGGGGCAGCTCTACGTCTTGCGTTTTGTCCGAGAACAGTTATAAAAAACCAACGCATTTATAGCTGAGGACTGGGTTTGGGGGAGAGCGTGATTACTAATGAGAGGGAACAAAAGCAAACGATTGCCAAAAACAAGCACGTATGGAGGAAAAGTGTCAGGAAGAACAGTTGCGAAAGCAAGAGGGCCGGCGAAGTTCAGAACTCCAACACTTCACTGCCAGTGGGAAATGCTGCCTGCAAGTCAGGATGTATTCAGGCTCCTTCCACTTCTAGGGAAAAAACACACCAAAACACTACACACTCATTAATTTTTACTTCTACTTCTTTAAAACAAATCTATTATTTATATCTCTTCAGATATGTTTAATAATTAGTCTGAAAGAGAAATCTAGCAGCAGATGGGGACATTCCTGGGGAAAATTTCAGTGCTGAATATGTCATTATGTACAACTCGCAGCCCTTTGCTCTAGACAGAATGTGGTTTGCAGACAATTTGGGAGGCTGCAAATGAAAAAAATATCTGTAGTTTGTTTAATAATAAATTGGGCTTATTAAAAACATGGGTTTTTAAGTAGTCCTGAGGAGCATGTTAAAATTCATGTTAACATCTTAATGTTATCCTCCAGATGACAACAGACCACTTCTGCAAATGAAAATGATGTTAATCCCTTGATTATGTAGGAAAAATCCGGAATAGTGAGTGTGGTGCCCATGACTGCAGTAGTCTCCCTTTGCAAGGAATCTCAGCGATTTCAGAATTGTTGGCCATTCTACTCATTTTAAACATGAAGCTCATAATATTTTGGGTTCAGGCTAAAACCACAAGTGGAGGTGCTCTCTATTCAAGGGACAACCTTGTCTTTCTTCAAAAAAGAATTACAGTTCTAGTCATTTTTATTAATCTAGACCTTATATGGTCAAATCTCAGTAAAGATGCAAAAACAGTCTGAAAATTTACGAAGTTGAAAATCTCATGACTTTCAATCCAGTCTTGTCATCTTTGTAAGCCTGCCCCCGACTCAAAAACACCCTGGTCCTTTGGTTCATTACGTGGAAAGCTTGAAAATGCGGGAGGGCTTGAYAACAGGCTGCGCCAGCGCAATCCCAGATCCCTCCTGTCCCCCCGAGCAAGCGCCCTCCTGAGCCTTCTGAAAGTGGCTGAGCTGAAGAAATGAAGCAGAGAGGAGGGTCTGCCCTGGCATGACGGAAGCAAGGCAATCCCTGCTCTGATGTGCCTGTGCTTCACTGCAGCACGGCGAACGGCATCGCCGCCGGACCCGCTTCCCGGTTCCATGGGCAGAGCTGCAGAACGGTCACCCTGCTTCTTCCGCGCTCTCTTGGGAAGCTTCTTTGGTTCAATACATGTCTGGAGTGAGGAGGAAACTCCTAGGGATAATTGTGATTTYGCGAAAAGAAAGGGAGACATTTGCTGTGATATTAATCTTGCTACCTCTTCAAGACCAGCGGGGCATGTGAGCCACATCTGACTGCAGACAGGGATTAATTAGTTTCTATCCCAAGGGAAGAAAATTGAAAAGTCTCATTTTTGCTTTTGTTACTTGGGGTGAATCACGCTATTGCTCAAATTGTCAACTGTCAAATAATAATCAGAAAATGATAATGTGCCTGTGCAGCAGCTTCACAGAGCCAATTGCAACTGTTTGTGGAACAAATCTTGTTCTTTCGTGATTAGAGAACTGGTGCTACTGAAGAGCGGGCCAAAGCAGCAGAGCCAGGACCTGGCTGAACCCCTACTACAGGCTTTCCTACTGTAGCAGCTCATTTATACACTAATCCTGGTGCTTAAAATACCCATCTGGATATAAGTCCAAGTTTCATCACTTCTTTAGAGCATACTTTTATACAAAAATGTATGTTTTTCATCCTCAAAATTCAACAAACCTCCATCTCTTCCCTTGTGTTGTTAAAAATCCCCAGAAAAWTGTGTTTTTAAAAGTTAAATTGTGGCATACTGTGTTGCAAATACACTTGAACTTGCCAAAATTATTGATAGTCTGCAACTGCAAACTATACAAACATTGAACATTAGATTAGTGAAAGAACAATACTTCCCCCCCACAGGTTATTATCTGGATATCAAGGATTGCTTCTCAAAACAAGTCCATTTTCCCCTAGTGGCTTTTCYATGAGCTCTCAGTAAGTGCTCGGTTGCTGGGGATCCATACATCTCGTCCTAGCGAGGGCTGTGTCATTGATTTAGTGACCTCAAAGCCTGGATGCCATGTCCTGTGTTCCTGGCATTTATCACAGTGTATTTTGTACAGGAAAGTGGGACATATATCATCTGTTTGGAAAAGAAAATAAACCAAATACAGTATCATCTCTAACTTATGTTCATCAGCGTTCTCGCGAAGTGTCTTTCCTGTTCTAGCATGACACGAGGGCAAAGGCACACAGAGTGAAGGCATCGCGCGGATGTCTCCTGTAACGCAGTGACCGCCAGCGCTGCTGACGCGCGAGGGAAGCAGGTTTCGAGCCTGCTGAGGAGGGGCACATGCCGATAAAGGTGAGGGAGCTGCTGCCAGCGGCCTGTTTCACGGCCCTGTGGCAATGTGCCTGTCTTACTCGCGTCGCAGCCGTGGATGCTTCACGGGCACGTGTAACGGGGTGAGTGAGTGCATGCTGGCTGTGGTGCTCAGAAGAATGATGAAATGTTAAATGAAGAAGAATGATGGCATGTTAGACTGTATCTAAGGTTACATCGTCAAGGCATTTTCACGAGGCTTGGATTTCATTTGAGAAATATAAAGAGAAAAGGGAGAGTGCTGATAGAGTTTTGAAATGTCTATAGCGTTCTTCCTTCAATGCTGTTTCTCTTCCTGAGTATATGAAGTGCCACGAGCACTCTTGATGGAATGCTTCAGATTACCTCTTCGGGGGGRGAGACATCCTGACGTCTCGCAGCTGGGAGCAAGCCAAGCCTGGGCATCGTGCGTCATGCATGTATCGGGATGGAGGAGGGAAGGAGAAGCTAAACCCTCACGAGCTGCGAGAGGCAAAGTCTCCCGAGAGCCACCTGCATCCTGTGCCTCTGCAAAGTCTTTTCTGCCCTGTCTTGCATCCCCCTCCGAGGGTGGTGGGCTTAGCTGCTGCCTTGGGCAGCTGCAGCCCAGAAAGGCAGCTGCAAAGCAAAGCCAGGAGCAGGGGCCCGTGGCCGGCTCTGCGGCCGAGCGGCTCCGAGCCCCGGGCGTCCCTGCGGCGTCTGGAGCACCGGGCGGGCCAGCCGAAGCTCCGCGCGCTCCCGGTGGCGAGAAAAATGGGCCCGGGATACTCCAGTGTCAAGTGGCTGGTACTAGAAGTGGGAACTAAGTGTTGTCCGCTCCAGGCTGCAGACAGGCTTTCTGGGCGGCACTGTCCCATTTTTAACCCTGCAGCAACCTCTCTGCAACGCACCCGAATCCGCCTAGCCCAAGCCCTCGCTGCGCTCCTGCAGCTGCCAGCTGGGAACAAATTAGTGCACCCAGGACTGAGAACAACGCAGAAATGAATAGTTCGGTGGTATGTATGTTGTAAAGTTGTATTCTGATATTAGATGCTTTGTGTGCACAACACACTAGGCTGCCCCCATATATATTGGATAATAAATGCCCCTTTAGTAGAGGAAGACAGTATTTCATTGCAAAAGTAAAAAATAATAAGAGGGGAAAGTGCTATCTCAGCTTGCTGCATAAACAGCTAAAATAAGCAATATGCAGGCATATCATTTGGAACACAGATTAATAATTTCTGTTCTGAGTAGTGGTAGCTAGTTTGTTTTATTATGGTGATGGTATTATGGTCCCAGACTTTATTGTCCTTTAAATTATACTGCAGTCTATACACAAGGCAGACAGGGCTCTAAATCAAGTATTATTGCCTGTAAATTTGAAAACAAATAGTAGTTTTCCCGCCTTTAAATCACTGAGTTTGTGGGTTTTATAAGGTGAATGTTACGACTTTTTATGTGATCGAAGTTTTTCTTTCTCTAGTTAGCTTTTCTCACCTTATAGAATCCATCCGTTCGCTCCGTTCCCTCTTTCCCCCCCCCCCCCCCCCCCCCCCCGTTCTCTGCTGTCTTTACAGTCTCTGCATTACAACAACTTTCTCTAGTTTTCTGTGGGGCAAGAATGGTCGAGGAATCATACTTCTTCAAGATTTTTGCATAAAGGAGATGGTTTCTAACTGGCTCAAAGCCCTGCACATTATCTAAGTCCATGCACATTATCCAGTCCAACAAACATTGGACTTGTCAGTCCGGTGTTTCACTGTGGCTCCCTTTCCGTATGCAAACACCACGGAAGCAATCTTTGCGAGCCCSTATATCAGTGTTAATTTTGCAGAAGGCAGCCAGAGCCCGCTGCAGGGGGAAAGGCCCTTTGCCGCTTGCAGGGCGCAGCTCCTGCCCGCCCGGTACTCGGGGCGCCAGCCCGGGTGACGCCGGCAGGTGCAGCGCGGCAGGCAGAGCCGCACGCCGGAGCCAGCGGCACGAGGCGAAGGCAGCGAGGACTCCCTCGCCCTTCGTGCGAGAGCAGCACATTCAACAGCGCCAAGGGGCCCGAAGGAGCGCTTAGAAACCCTCTCGRCTGGTCTTTATTCCCCACCTTCCTCGAGGAGAGGGCCAGCGCTGGCCTTTCAGCCGCTTTCTGCAAGGGGCTGGGACTTGCGTGCTGTCTCGGTGAGTCTGCTGCTCAGCAGGTAACTGGAAAGACGGTAATAGGAGCTGTCACGCTGCCCGTCAGCTCCTCTCGCCTGGCTCCTGAATTGCAATTCATTTACAGGCACTAGCGTGCTGTTTATGTTTTTGTCATCTTATACCCGCACGCCTGGATCAGCCTCTCTATTTTTGCCTTGCCCTTTATATTGCTCAGTGTACTTGCAGCCTCCCCGTCCGCTTTCCGCTTTGATTGCCCCGAGCAGCAGGGCTCGCAGCCCTTCCCGCCAGCGCCGGCAGCGCAGGGCAGAGGCGCGGGCGGGAAGCGCAGAGCCGGCGTGCGGCGTGCGGCGGCTCCGGCGGCAGCGAGCCGGAGCTCCCGGCCCCGCACGCTCGCCGGGGCTGCGGCGGCCGCACCGGGAGGCCGGCGGCAAGGCGCCCTGCCGCGAGGGGCCTCCCCGACACGCGGCACAAGGCGGTCGGCTGGGAACGGCTCGTACTGCCGAAAGCCGAGCAAGACGAAGGAGGGGAGGAGGGAGGGAAGGGTCCGAGCCCACGGCGCGGACTGGGGTACAACAGAACGTGCAATACGACGGCAAAGCCAGACCTGGGGAACGGGGACCCGCCTCCATTCCCGGCTTCCCGGCACGTAGGGCTTTAGCTGTCGGTGCAGCGGACGGGACGGGGCAGATCTACTCCTTAGGGCCCCGGGGTGGCCAAGGCGACGCTGTGGCCCTCTGCTCTGTCCGGCGTAACGCATTTGCTCGTGCAAAACCGGGGGAGCTGCTGCGCTCGAGCCTGGAGCACCGACGCGGGCCCTAGGCGCCGCCGGCCTCCCCGCTCTGCCCGGTTATCCCGGCGCCGCTAACCGCGGGCTCGCCGCGGGTCCCGCGCTGCTGGAGCAGCAGCACCCCTGGCCCAACGCTGAGGGGGCTGCGGAGAGCCGAGCGAGAAGGGGGTCGGCACGCTAGCCTGTCTGCTTGCCGTGCGCGCCGGCCGCGGTGCCTGGCCGATCGCCGCGCTCTCGGCGCGTCCGGGCTGCGCTCGCCCGGCAGCTCTCGGCGCGGCGGCCGGCGCAGCCCTGCCACCGGCGCCCTGGCACGCGGGAGCGATCGCGGTTTGGTGATAAGTGAAGACGTTGCCGGGCCGGGAAGGGGAAGCAGGGCGGAGGGACGGGATTCCCGTCCTCGCGGCCTTGGCCCAACCTTGGGTCTCAAAGCGGCCYGAGGTCGCCAGGGAGCGACTGCACAGGGACGAAAATCCATCTCTTYCGTTCATTCACTGTCATCGCACTATTTTTATTCTAATGAAAAGCTTTTCAATCATGCTGTCTCCCATTCAATATAGTATAAAACAAAGGACTACATGTAAATAAACACAAGAAAACTTGTATTATCACATAACGCACTTTTTAGTGGAGCAAAAGCTTGAGTTATATGCAGCATGAAATGGGCTTTAACTGGAACAAGTAGGCTAAAATCCAGATCAGCAACCTTTGCTGGTTTAAGTGCATGGTGCCCTCAAAGGGGAGAAGCAACTATGTTATTTTAATACTCAAAGTTTCTGAAATTTCTTTTAGTATTCATTATTCCCCCCGTGCTTTTAGGCAGTTCAGCTTTAACAGTTTTCTGGCTAGCGCTGTGCATTAGCCTAGGAGAGCCCCCGGGCGCAGCCGAGCAGCGGCAGCGCAGGCAGAGGCACTTGACCTGCTTTGTTGTTCTGCTACACGCTGAAGTAGTGCTCTGCACTCGAGATGCAAGAAAAAGGTGTAAAATACAGCCATTTTGAGGTAGAAGTGTCTTAAACTGCCCTTGCACAGGAAAGACAGACGATAAGAGGCCCCAAGCCTTGGAGAATTGAATGTTTTTCTGCTACCCTTTTCTTCTTTATTCAGTCACTCACAGGTATGACACAAACACAGCCAAGGCTGACCTTAAATTAACTGAGCTGAATGTTGAGCTCCTGCTTTTTGAGTGGGTTCGTAATTTAGGCATCACGTGATTTTTTTTTCTTTTGTGATCTATAAAAAGCAGAGTGAAAAGTGCTCCAGCAGGGCATCAACACCAGAATGTCACCACTGTGAAAGCAATTTCCCTCTGGCTCCTATTTTTACACAACCTCTCGGAGTCCATTCTGCCCACGCTCAGGTGAAAGCTCTCCAAAGCTTAACAGCTTTGACATTTTCATTTCTGTTTTCCTCGAAATCCCTAACATCATCTGATTGAGTATTACAGCTTGTTTGCGTCCTAAGCCTGCAAATATATATCGCAAGCCCTAACACCAGAAACACAAGGCGATGAGGCTGTGACAGAGACATCCCAATTATGTGAATGATCRCAGATTAGCCGCGGCCGAGCACCCCGTCTTTGAGCTGCGCTCTCCTCCCTTCCTTCCCATCAATGATTTGATTTCTGGCTAATGGCTTCTGGCACGTGGCGCAAGAGGCACGTTTCTGTTTCCTGAGCGCTGCTGTGCTCCGCCGTGCCGGTAGCACAACTTCGCACTTCCCTCCCGCCAGCTGCAGCTGCAGCAAGCGTGCGACGGCACCGAGTGAGCTACTCACCGTTACGCCGCGGTGTCCCGCGCGTCTGCTGCGGTCAGCCTGGAGAGCGATGCCGYCTCCGCAAAGGCAGCGTTGCCCTTGGCTGTACAGCGGTGCTGCTGTGTCAGTAGATGGAGCTCATTTCAACCAGTTTTACTGCTGGGCGCTCTCTAGATAAAKAGCTGTTGTTGGAGACATCATCCCTGTATCAACACTTTACCTAG
The DNA here is from genome assembly GCF_003343005.1 of Rhea americana. Lineage (NCBI taxonomy): Eukaryota > Metazoa > Chordata > Aves > Rheiformes > Rheidae > Rhea > Rhea americana. Next base: position 374,500 of record NW_028186513.1, on the reverse strand, counting down.
CTACACACCCCTCACTGCTCTCCTCAGTTCTTCTCCCGCATCTCTGATCCCCAGTGTCGTCCGGGCCTCTGGATGTGCAAAGACCCTCTCCCCGGGGCGAGGGAGAGGAGCAGGATGAAGGCACGGCGGCTGTGTGCGCCTGGTCCTGCTGGCCGCAGCGGTCGCCCAAGCTGCAGAGCGCCGCGTACCCCAGCGCCGCGCCGCTGCGTTCCCGGCTCACGTCCGGCCAGGCTCTACGGCTGCCTCCAAAGACACCCAGAGGGGCAGGAATAACCAGCACTTGTGTCGCTTGCTGCCTTCASAGCTGCACCTCTGACTCCACAACTTACCATCCCCATAAAGCTGGTTTTCCTGTCCCTTCGCCTTTGGCTTCAGCAAATCCATTACAGATAAAGTGAGGCTACAAATTCCCTGCCGTTCCAGAAGCTTTTCCAAGTCCTTTCTTGMTAACATGCCTGACATCATGCGGTCCTTGTGTCCCTTCCATGGAATAGCAACTAATTCTGCCAAAATTGATATTATGACTGTCATAGTTTCAGTGCGGTGGGTTTCTCACCTGAAGTGACAGTATGGCAAAGAGTGGCAGACGACAATATATCCCCAGGGACATGCCAGTGTCCCCTTCACAGGACATAGGTTCTGTGTATTAGCACATTTAAGAGATTCATTCACCTTTGATCTCTTTTCTTTAAATTTCTCATCGGCAGAGATTCAGATCTGGATGCGGGCCCAGGCTCTTCCCTCGAGGCCCTAGCTTCCTCTGTCCAGCAGAGAYGGCACCTATATAGCTGTGCTCACTTCTGCTTTCCTTTACTCGCCGGGGGGGGGCAAAGCACTGCGGGGTTCAAAGAACCCCTGGCAATGCAACCGCATGCTATCATCTCTGGAAGCAAGATTATAGCTAGTACTGAAAATTGCACAAAATACCTCCCCAATGATGAAGATTGCAGAGAGGCTGGGAAAACTACCTTTTTCATTATGTCTTAAAAATACTGCAATCTCAGCCTGTGCCTCAGATGCTAGCAAGGGCTATGCTACTCAGAATAGCACTGCTGGAGCGGGCTTGCAGAGAGAGCAAAGAAAATGGAGCCTTCTCTCAGTCAGACACATCAGGACCCCCGAGAGTGCTGGTTTTAGATCCCAGCACTTTGAATTTACCAGCRTTGCTGAACAGCTCCCTACAGCTCCCACTAAACAGCAGGAGATGCTCTAGACATCATGGAGGAGCTTTAGAAGCGGAGAAAATGGACCACGGCAGAAGCTTTTGCAGGATGTCAGAGGGCGCTTTGCAGTGTCTGAGATTCCCAGACCCCTCCACTAACCCAGGAGCACCTCTGGAGAGGTCGTGAACACCAGAGAGTCCCGCGCAGGCTAGTGCAGAGAAGAGCACCGATAATTCCCATTAGCAAAAAACAGCATATGCTAACTGGCAGAAAGACGTGTGCTGAGGTGTGAGTGCCGAGGTTGCCAGCCAGTGCTGTGCACACCACCCTGGTTACCGTCCGTAAAGATCTGCCGGCAGCTCTGGCAGCCTCCTTCCCCCGCTTTACAGAGAGCCTGTGCTGCATGCTGCTTCCCCGGGACAGCTGGGGCAAATGCACYGCGCAACGGAAGCGCAGGCAAAGGCAGAACTTGGAGCCAGGCGGTCAGGGCACCTGCAAGGGGTTGGATACAGGCTGGCTCAGCGCAGCTCTTACCTGGCTAGAAAAGAAAACTTACTCATAAGTATATGGATCAGGTCCTTTACAATCACAAAAGTGGCTATTTCTTTATAACAGCAAAGCAGCATCTTTTTACTCCTCTGAGCTGTGTTTGGGCTCTGCAGTGAAGGACAGTCACACCAGGAGAAGACCTTGCCCAAAAGGAGCTGGAAGCCCCCTTCATGGCAGTGCAGCATCTGGGATTCTGTCCGCTTAACATACAGYTGTCCCACAGCTGACGCGCCAGGTCGTGTGAGTGCAACGCACCGCGGCGTCTCGTACTTCCACGAAACTTCCCGTTCTGGGCGTCTGCTTACGCGGCACTGGCGCTGGAGTCCCAGSAGGCAGCCCTCGCGAATCTCAGGGACTCTCGTTCGAGCAGGAAGAGCACATCTGCAGCAAGTGACGTAGCGACCTGGTGCTCTAAGAGCAATACTTCTTTCCTCCAGATCTTAGGGAAAATTTAGAAGGACTGTGCATGAAATCTGGGAGTTCCGGAGAACTGCCTAGAATATGGAAATACATTTTCTTTGGCAAACCAGAGAAGAAGATAGCTCTGGCTAGGAGCCTGTCCTAGATTATTGCTGAACTGAAGCCAGTAAATTAAAAAACAGAAAGAAAACAGCAAAGRCATAAAGAAATGGAAAATTATGAAATTGGTAACAATAAAGATAAATTAGAAGCTATGCAACGTAGAAAACTTAGAATGTGATATAATCATTAACCATGCAAAAGTAATACACAGAAAGGTTTAATAAACATTTGYGATCTCTGTATGAAAAGAAGGATGGCTTCTTGTACCAAAGGGGGACGATGAAGATCATTTCTCTCCATTAGTTACTAAGGGGGAACCTGGACTGCTGTTAAAAGGAAAGACTTTTACAAAATAYCAGCACACCCAGAAAAGCTTCCCCTAGGATCCTGAGGAGGTGGCTGAGGATTGCTCTGCTTAATCAAGGCCAAATTTTAACAAAACGTGTAACAGCAGGGAAGTTCCAGAAGTCTAGAAGACTGTTACAAAAGGGAAAGTGGGATAAACCAGTTCATTTAAGCTTGGCAGAGCTGACATAAGAGTCAATTAAGGAAGCCCTTAAAAATAGTACTAATTTAATGCCTGTCAAAGCATTTTTATTGAAAACAGTTGTCAAATAAATCTGACTCATTCATTGATGAGATCTGGGGTCTGTGTGATACAGCCCTCTCTGTAAGTCAGTGTTGGATTTTACTTCTAGCATGAAGGGGGGTACACCACTGTGCAGAGCCTAAAGAGAAAGCTTGGCAAAAACTAATACAAGAAGTCATTACAGAGGATGGTAAAAAGACACAAAAGTTGGTAAGGGGAGTGTGCAGGGGCTTCCATGGCTCAGGTCATGGTTACTAAGGAGGAGTCAGGCATTTCTTGTATTCTAATCAAATTTTAGAAGAAGTCACTCTAAGAGTTACTCTGAAACCTCCCTAGAGAAGACATCACCTTGGAGAGTTACACAAGTTGAGATTTCATACAATTTTAAGAGCAAGGGATGAAGGTTTCTGTATTTTTACATTTGAYATCTGAAAATTTCTGCTTCTTCACTTCTTTTCTTTAAATCATTCTTTTTTCCCCCTCACCCCTCCTCATCTCTGGGAAGTAACACACCCTGTGTTTCCTGGAATGAAGAACTCTAAAGGATGTGCCATCTTTAGCTAACTGCAAACAAAACAGAAGCCAGCACATTTTTAAAGCTGCTAATGGTTCTGCTATAAACAGAAGTTTATGTAAAACGTAGTGGTGTGTGGCAGAGCTGTTCGGGTTACTGCTGCGCTGCTCCATACATGCTTCCCATGCTTGGATCAATTTCTTGTGTCATTTTTATCATCTAGTGAATCTTACTTCTTGAAACAGTATAATGGCAGGGTGCTAAATAATTTTATTAGGGYAGGCGAGAACAGATACATCTCATTTTAAAAAGCATTTTTTCCAATTGAATCAGCCAGGCGAATTCACTCTCAGGTAGTCTGTGCAATAGGGACACTTAATAATAAAGATTCCTCTTCTTTACTTGCTTTTGTAGGGTACAAATCTAATATATGACTTCCAAACTCAGATTCCTATTGAATTTGCACTGACTTTTTTTCCTGACTATCAAAAGCAAGAAAAGTGGCTGCAGCCTCTCAGATAATTTGGGGCTATTTGGAGAAGTCAAGGAAATCCCCCCTCCAACCCAGATGTTTCTGGGCACCAAGAATCCAGCTGTTTCCCATGAGTTGTGCTTGGAGATGACAGCAGATCTGCATACCATTTAAACCAGAGATAGAAAACCTGTCACTCAGAGATCAAATATAACTAGCAGCTTCATTTCAAAAGGCTTGTAGATGTGTTACTTTCCATGTTATTACTGGAGATACAGTACAGTGCATATTAATTTGTAGTCCACCAGATATATTTGAAAGACTCCTTCACAAGAAGGTAAAACTATTTGTTGGACCTGATTTAAATCCATGAAGCACACCTAACGTTGCCTGATAATAATGTCATCACTTAATTGCTACTTTTTCAGTTTAAACTAGCATTAGCTAAAAATRTCATCCGCTCCCCTGAAACTTGCAACCAGTATTTTCCCAAACAAAATGCAGTTTTGCTGTTCTAAATGTCTTCCAAAAAGTGGCTTGAGATTGTTATTTTTCAGGGGGAAAAATGAAAGCAAATAAATCAGTTAATGTTTTCTCCTCTTAGAAAACCTATGTATTTAATTTTTAAAATTTGCCACTACTAAATGTTTGAGTGTTTCAACTACCATACCCCTAACGGTGTTGTTCAGAGAGCACAGTGTAGCTTTCACACTATTAAAACCAGAAAGACTTTTCTGCACAGAGAGGCCCTGGTCCCTCTGGGTAGGYTGGTGAATATCAGTATAGATTAATTGAAAAGGAGTCCTCTCCCCATGAAGCATTAGATTAAGAAAGATGCACATCAGAGAGCTGCTCTGTTGCCATCTGACCCTTATGCATTTGGTCTGTCTTTTTTTGTTGCACAACTATAAGAACAAATTACATGCCAGATTGGTTTCCAAATAACCGCGTTTACTAATGCTGCACAGGCGTGCACTGTCAGATACATTCATATTGCCACGGATTGATCTTTGGCTGCTTCCCAAGCGTGGGACGCAGAGGACTACAAGAGGTCGCGCAGACCTGCTGAGGAGAGGCGGTCCGGAGGGCTCCTGCACATCGCGGGACCAAAGGAGCGCACTGAGTACCGGGGCGGGAGGCCCTCAGCACCCGGCTTGCAAGGCGAATCTGTGCTCTCTTTCTTTGCTTGCTATTTTAGAAGAATGGATGATCGACAGGTGAAATTAAGAGCGTTTGAGCAGCTGCCAACACTACCCTCAATAACAATTTAAATAAGCCTTTGCCCCTCAAATCCCGGCCATGTCCCTACTCTGCAGCAAACCYCCGTGCATCCTCCCAGCCGCAGCCTGAGTTACAGCTCTGCTCTCCTCCTGGCTCGGGAACCCACTGGAAATGGGCCCAGCTCCCTAAATCTCACATCACCCTGCCCCAACCCTGCGGCAGAACTCAGTGAGGAAAGACTTCTGATGAGCTCCCTGCCCTCCGCACCACAGCTCCCAGCACAAACATGAGAAAAGCCCCTGCAGCATTTCCATTTGGTTTATAAAACCGAGCTCTTCTCCGACCAAAGGAGAGAAACAAAGTGGATGATTGCTACAAGACCTCGTGAAGGATGAAGGTCATGGCTCAGATACAGGAATGACCCAACAGCTGGCTGATGGCTTGGAAGGACTTTGCAAAATATTCAACTGTGTCATCCTGAGGAAGAGACTGTAAACAATACTACTACAGTTGTTAAGGACAGTACGAGAGCTCTGACTCCTACAGACTGATGTCTGGAAGTGTTAATTCCATGCACAGTTAATTGGAAGGCCTGGAACAAATTGAGATGCAAGAGAGGTTCCCAAAGTRCCTCCGAATTTTATTTATGCAGCCCCTCGTTCATCCCCACCTTATCCGCCCTTCCCTGTCCCTTGCTTACTGCACCACACTTGCATAATAGATTCAAAGCCTTGCAGGGCACGACCTTGTCTAGCAATTTGCCCCGTGGAGTCTCTGAAGCACAGTTCAAAATGATGAATAATAAATGTAATCATAAAATGTAGAAAATCACTAATGTAGAAGAAAAGAATAGGAAGTACACACAGCCTAGCTGAGAAGTAAGGGCCGGGTTCACCAGTGGTGGAAGCGGTCTGCTTCCCAGCGGTTACCTGGCCTTCCTCTCAGCACCAACAAAATCAGTGTGTAACACAGGCTTAGAGATCTGCAAAGATTTGTGGCGTAGTTATTGATAGATAGCTGGGTTAGGGTTATGAACAAAGCAATACATTTAAAATTAATAATAATAGCAATATCATGTACTGTGGAAGAGTTTTGCAACCTGTTTATCAGGTTCCCAGCGGTGCAACTGTTTCTGCTCTGGTTCCTCATTCCCGTGTGTCATTCCTGCAGCTGACCAGTGCCCATCGATGCTCACTAGATTTTCCATTTTGACTTCTGCTTGTTACGGCCAATTGTAGTCTCGTACAAGACACAAGTGTTTTCTCTTCCTTGCTCTTATTTCCAGACTTAACCAAATACTCTCTGTTTGCCAAAACGTACCAGCAAAGAGGCACGTATCGTACTAATACGTGAGAAAGCTGCTTCTGTGCTCCTGTCAGCAGGATATGCTTACCCGTGATTACGTATTCTCATTAGATTTTGGTGTTAATTGAAAATGCTGTTAGAAGCCGTGCAGTGTTGCTGTGATGTAGCATAAGTGACCTCAGTGAGATACAAAAAAAGGAGCTTTTTCCTTTGAAGAACTAAGGAAGAGATGTCTATGACCAAGATGCTTAGATACTCCGCATGATAAACACAAAAAAATACTTGACAGTAAGTCAGACGTAGAGTTTCATGAAGAAATCAGGTAAAAGTGTCGTATAATTTTTCTCTGGTGGGAGGCAAATATAGACTAATTTTGGCTGAGTTTTCCTTTAATATTTTTCAAAAATTAAACTGGAAATGACAGGGAGCATGAGAAGAGAAAAATTGTTCATACTTCTCCCTGGAAACCGAAACTGCTGAGTATTGCAGAGAGTCACCAAATCCCCKTAGTCAGGCCATGCTTGGGCAGCACCGTCAGGCGGCGCCGGGGTGRGATTTGAAAATGTCACCAAGGGAACCACGAGCAGGCAGGGACTCTTCCGCACCCGGTGTGTGCGCAACGCCGTGGTTAGGCAGAGTGTTCCTGTACAGAAATTTGACTTTGAAAAACGAATCCGTTTTTGCCATTTGTGCGTACTCTTTCTGTATATTCCTACAAGAGGTAATGTTTTACAGGCAAGAATGTTTGAGGCAAGCTAATTCTGCAGTCRCATGAACTCATATATTGACAGAAAACTGGCATTTGAACAAAACTAAGAGCATACAGGCACCATAGGTATTYAGTCTATCTCCCTGTGGAGCAGAGAACATGCACTCAGCAACTTCCTAAGCGTTCGTGGCTTTTTATGTCTTGTGAGATGGGATGATAAGGGGGAGTGACCACCACCTCATCTTATCTGCACGTTGTCTAGAAGACCGCCAGACTCGGTGAGCCAGGGTTCACTCCAGCACAGCGAAGCTTCTCACTCAGTTCTGCGAGGGAAGGCTATGATACGTACCTGCATGCTTTCTTGGGCCTAGCTCCTGGCTGGATCTGGTTTTTTGATGGGATTAATAACAAAGCTCCTCTGCCCTTGGGTCACTGCTTGATACACCATCCTCCCTCAAGCCTGCGCTGCAGAAGAAGGTTGTGCTAACACACAACAGGCAGTAGGCACCTGCCAGGCGTTCCTAGAGGGTGTGCTTTAGAAAGGACACGAGAGAGTGCCTCCAGATCTGGAACACCACGTACCATGTACGTGTCCGTGGRTTTAGAGAACAGGCTCCATGAACAATGGAGCATCTGTTTGCAAAAAGCAGACAAAGCCAATAATCAGGCCTGTGCTTATTTTTATATCATAATTCACTGCTGCAGTGTGCATGTTTGTGGCTTGACTCCTGATAAGCTGCAGACAGACAGAAACGTGGGTCCCAGCTGTTGCTGCTGGCACCACCGCCAGCACTGCAGCACAGCCAGAGCCCTGCCAGGGTGGGAGCATGGGGGAAGAGGTTGAAGTGCATGAAGAAAACATTTGCAATTCTGCCCCGCATGTAGGAAGGGGGCGAGCGGCTGAGCTTTGCTCCTGATGTGCGGGTTTACTCAGGACCGCTTGTCCCCTGCGGCAGCTGGGGTGGTGCGAGCAGGCTGCGGACGTGCGCAAGCTGCGTCCAGGGGCAGGGCATGCTCTGCTCTGGAAGTTGGTATTGGGAAAGGCACTAAAGATTCAAGAGCTAGAAGAACAAAGTATTGGCACAGAGAAGAAAAACGATCCAAATACAAGTGACAAGCAGTGTTTGAATACGAAACAGTGTCTTGCTGAACCCTGCACATAAAACAAGTGGAGAGAGTGGAAAATGTCTAAAGCAATTTGAGGAAGTTTATTGAATTCCCACAGGGAGCTCCAGATGGTTTGTGGCTAGCACGGCTCTTGTTGCTCACGCAAAAGCTGCCCTGAGTTCTCAGTAACATTTGTGGTAATACCGGTGTTTGCTTCTCYCTCTCCCCTCCTCCACGGGTGCTGGGATTTCCCTGCTCTCGCTGCCGGCGCCCCGGCAGGCAGGTCCCGCTCTCTGCTGCCCGGTGCCGACGCCAGGCCAGGCTCGGTCGAGGGCTGAGAGTCCTCCCGCTCGGCACGGCAGCCTTCCTTCCCCTCTGCTGCTGCCCGTGGGAGTTAGAGACTCGTGCTCAGATCCGCACTTCTGGTTTACATGCTGCTTCCACGTGTTTTTGYGGCCTCTAATTGAGCAACCTCTGGTCGCTGAGCTGTGAGTTCCTTCACTGGTTTTACTAAGGTTACTGCCGTGGCAGAGGACTTCCTCGGGCGGGCATCGCCGCGCGGGCTGAGGGCAGTCTGCCCGCTCGGACCCTGCGCCACGGCTTCCTCTGCAGATGCTGCCGCAGGCAGAGCCTCCGCCCTGTCCCTCCAGCGCCAGCTCCCAAGAGCTTAAACGCGCCGGGTTTAATGCTCTGCCTATATATTCCCACACAGTTCTCTTCTGCCTAGTGCAGACATCCCCGGAGATGGAGTCCCCTGCACAGCCTGGAAAAAGACACAGCGCAGGCGAGGCAGCGTCTCCTGGGCTCCGCTTTTCATGGTGGCTCAGCCTGGAGCCGGAGCATCAGAGCCAGACGTGTAACTGGTGTAAAGCAAATAAATCATCTAAGTCTACTGCAGTCGGTAGCTCTGGAGCAGACTGTGACTTTTCAGGCTGTCTCAGAGGCAGAGAGGAGTCTTTAATCCCTTACACATTCAAGCTATTCATTTCTTGCAGATCCCAATGGCTCGTTTCCCTCCAGATATGCTATATTCTCACTGTATTCTACCTACAGTGAGAAGTAGGAAGAAAACTAGTTGAGATTTTTTCCCTAAGTCGTACATTTTTAATTGGACTATAAATTCCACTTTATTGTGTTTTAGAATGTTATTTTTATTTTCCAACAGAACTGTCTCTTCTTTGATGAGGGCAGAGATTTATTACCCAATTTCCAGTTTTATGTTTCCCCTTTGGTGTGTAGTTTTAGTTGTTTCCTGGTTATACAGATACCTCCTCTCTTCCAATTTTTTTCTAGGTGAATTTCCTCAAATCCTTATTTCTGTGCAACCCATTAATGTTCATTTTTTTTATCCACTCTCCTAGGGATTCATCTTGGATCCATCCATAAAGCTGTATTTCCATTTTATATCTTCTTATGGATGTCTCTGAGACTTCCATAATTAGAGAATATACTGTCATCGAGCTGGGCAATGTTACGATGATTTTACAGCCGTGTTTCTGCTCTGGCCCTTGGCCCTTTGCACAATGCCTGCACAGAAATCCTGAAAGGACAGGTTATGTGTTTATTTTTGTACATCCACAGAGACCATAATACTGTGACCTTCAACCCAGCTTGTGGTTATTAATCAGGAGGTGAAGTCACTGTCGCTTACTAGAGAAATTGTTAGATGCCTGCACTACTGAGCGGTGTTTTAACGAAGTTTGTGTCATGGGAGGAGAATGGAGACGCAGTTAATTTAGGCACAGATATCTTGTAACCTGGCAATTAAACKGGCTCCCAAGTGCTCTGCCCTAAAATGCCTCCTCATTAATCGGCGTAGGCAGCACCCCTGCAGCCTGGCACAAGTAGGACAGAAGGTACGCGGGGTGGAGCAGGGTGTCTCGGCCGGGRAAACGGCGTCCCGTGCCCGTCCACGCTGGGTTAGCCAAGCAGATGTCCAGCGAGACCTTGAGTATTTGTTCCGCACACTTGGTTAGCAGGAGCCAAGCGCCGTGAAGCGGAGCTGTGCGCTCGCCCTGCGGCACGGGCGCGGAGCAGAAGAGCAGTCGCTGCTCCGCCGGGGCGAAGCCCGGGACGCGTCGCCTGCCGTCCCAGCTGTGACCGTGGCACGGCCGGCCCCCAGCTTGCTAGGGCACGTCAGGCATGGTAGGCAGCCCTGGCGGGATGGGGAACCTGAATACCGGCATCCTCTGCCAGYGGCTGGGAAAGAGGGACTCAGAGGCAGAACCATCCCGGGTCAGGTGGACTCGCGCAGCGTGCGGGCGCTCGGGCGCAAGGCGGTTCCCGCAGACCGGGCTCCCGGGACGAACCCCTCAGTCCTCTGTGAGCACGGGCCCCCGGGGAACCGCCGGGACCAAGTGCTCCGGGGAGCCGGTGCCAGGTTGACCGTAATAACCASAGCGAGAACAAAATGTTTTGGGGCTTTTTGTAGAGCTCGTGCGAGTGCTGGGGAGCACGACCCGYGCCGGTCTCAGCTCCAGGACCGGTGCGCACAGCCCGGCCCAAGCAGACRAACTGCACGTGGATATGAAGGCACCATCGACCTCCCCGCGACCAAACTGAAAAGAGCCACAAACRCTCGCAGAGCACGGCATTCGTCCTGCCAGACGTTACGAAGACCTCGGCCCCCACTCCCCACCCTGGGGGTCGGCTGTCCCGAGATAACCACAGAGGGGCTTCGCAGGCACAAAGATGAGGACAAGCAGACTCCACRCGGACACAGTGGGGGACACCTCCAAGAGGACTGTACCCATCACAGCTATGTTCAGGCTTCAAAACCCATTGGGTTTTAAATACCARGCTCTTAGTGTTGGCTATGTGACTCAGGTTGCTGACCTTTCTGCAGACACTTGTTGTATTTGTTTAAGAAAAGCCTTTTTTTTTTGTTACTAAACTGAAGAAACACCTTCATCCTTCAATATTGTTTTAGTCTTTTTACACGAATTGCATCTCAGTGCAGAATTCAAAGGTCACAGGAAAACTCTAGGAGTTAATTGGCCCCACTGTTTCCAATGCAACATTTGACATAGGGAGAGTTCCTTGTTATTAAACTTGGAAAAGCCTTTGTTATTAGTATTTGATCCTTCTTTTTTAAAAAAATGAAAATTTGCAGATAGAGGTTCAGAACATGTAGCTCTTAAGCACAGCAGGGAATTTTTTTTTCCCTGTGGAATAGGTTGCATTACTTCCTCTGGTGGTGGGTGAGCATCCAGAGGATGAAAGAGAAAGTCAAGAAAGGCATTAGTGTTTATCCCCTTAGCTCCATATGCAACCTGCGTATGTTCTCCCTGTGACCTTTAGCTGATGCTTCTCCTGCAGAAATAGGGCTTTATGTATCTTTGTTTTGGTACTTAACAAGCAAAGATCATTTGAAGAGCTCTTTGGAAAAAAAAAAAAAAAAAAGAAAGAAACGTTTCTCATTCTTATCGGGTATACTGTCCTGGTGTGCATATGCTTCAATTTGCTAGCAAGGTGCGTTTGAAAGAAATCAAAAATACATGCTTGTATGAGTTCTGGACAGGGAGCTAAAAATGGCATTATTAACAGTAAGAGCTGCAACGAAGGAGAAAGCAATGCTTAAGCACACCCGTCACCCCACGCAGCTCCGCAGCACATGCTCAGCAGCTGACGCCTGAGCACCAGGGTGGTTCGGTGCCCAGCAGCGGGGCTGAGCCAGCAGCCGGCGGGGGCAGATGCTCGCGGTGCCGCTCGGAGAGCAGCTGCCCAGCGCCGCGTGCCGCAGCCGAAGCGACGTGTCCCGGCTGAGCCAAGCCAGGGCGTACGAGAGAGGGGCCGAGCCCATTTTCTGCATGTGCTGAACACAACAGCAAGCCCTGCCGGCTGCTGGCTCTGCCGGGAGCTGCCCTCCTGCAGCCCCCGAACGCGGCGAAGGAGCCCGCAGAACCGCCCAGGCAGCTGCCACTACATCACGTTTGTTCTGAAATCAGGCAAATTGGCTGGAAGTGCCCACCACGAGAAACGCAGCCCACTTAAGCCTGAGCATTAGAGCAACGCTCTTTGGTTCTTTGATTGAGGCAGAGTTACGACGGCAGTGCGTTGCTGCAGGCAGCGATTCCTCACCGTTCTGGGCCATCTGCTTAGCCATGGCGAGTTTGGCTGCACGGGTGAATGATCCGTCCCGCTGGYGAGCCCCCGAGGGACCCGTGCTCGCTGCACGCACCACCGCACCCGGCCAGAGCWGTCCCAGCTGTCGGTAGCACACACGCACCGTGCGGGACAGCACCATCACGTCGCCGGCAGCACCGGCGCAGCCATCGGGGCAAGTACCCCGGGCTGCTGACCACACTAGCAAGGTGATTCCCCAAATCAGAGAGTACTCATGAGCTATGATTAAGGATTAAGGGATTAAAAAAAGAAATAAAGCTAAGTGTTTCTGCTGCCCAGGCCAGCGTGTTCCCCCTTCCAGTGGATTCCACTGCCCAGCTGCAATTGCTGGAGAGATTAACCTGGCCACTCCTAGGGTTTGCATCTTTGCATCGGATGACTCCGCATGTCCTCGCACAGGTGGGGGAAAATAAAAAGAACAAAGCTGTGTTTCACACCTATTCACCGGTTTTAGCAACACATTAATGAATTAAGTTCAGACAAGCTCTTGTGAGCTCAAAGTCTCAGCAGGAATAAACAGTTCAGCATGCTAATCCAGTTAAGGTTTCCATATTCATCTCTGAGAGGGTAGTGCAATATCATTATTGCATTAAGGCTCAGCTGCACAAAACAGACAGAGCAGAGGTTGAACCAGTGGGATTTTTTGTTTCATTGAGCCTGCCGTCTCTCTGAGATAACGCATCATTTTCATCTCCATTTGAAAGCATTAATAAGAATTAGTTAGTTCAACATGAATGCTTTAGGAAGTGCCTCCCTAATCCAAAAAACTGAACACAGAGCTTGAATCCACCCAAATTAATTCATGTTTATTGTGGAAGTAAGCACTTTATTACTACAATATGGAGAAGGATTATGGCAATTAGAAGTCTTATAGAGAGCATGGARGGGTACAATCACAGAGATGCCACAGGTTTTGCAGAGGAAGATTTGCAAGTTATTTATTGTGCTTAAGTCTGGAGGAGGAAAAGGGGCAGCAGGTCTCCTGGGAGCTTATCACATGCAAACTGCCAGCCTGCAGAGACTTGTCTGCGCACCAGGAGCCACTCTACAAAGCTCAGGTTTGGGCAAAAGGCTCACCTCRGCTAAATGGAGATGGATTACATGACATTAAACAGCGAGCCTTCACTCTGCTTTCCTCTAGGTCTTCAAAAGACAGTTCTCTCCTGCTAGGAGGTCCTAGTGTTAGCCTCAGCATGTCTAAAGCAGTCAAGAAAGAGTAAGTAAGTACAGCTTCTACAATCCTGTGCGTTTCTCCTGGATCACAGAGCTCAGCATTGCAGTTTGGATTAAGTCGCAGAAGTTATGATGCATTTGCTAACACTTTTAGTTACAGAAACAGTCACTTTCTGGATCATCATGCTGCCATCTAGTTACCTGTTCTGCAAAGCATCTATCATTAGAGGATCTTGTYAGGATGCACACGCATCTGAAAGGATTGCACAGGCATGGCCAAACAGTGTTTGAGAGGAAAGAAGCCATCCAGTATCGAAGTCCAGGCAGCACTCAGCAAGAGCTCCCTTTTGCCCACCTTGTAGATGGTTTCCCCATCTTATCATTAGCTTACTGCCTTCAATCACCCTTCCACAGGAAATGCCCTCTGAAACGAGCTGCTAATGTCGAGCACAGCTTCTCTTTCCCCATTTGACTCCATGCTSTTCAAGGGTAAGAAATGCCCGCAGAGCACTAAGCCACTGGAGAAAGCTGTTGTCTAAAGCTAAAAGCATGAGCGAGCGGGGGGCCGAGCAGAGCATCTCCTTCGGCTGTGGCTTTCCTGTGGGAACGCAGACGCGCTGAAAGCTTTTCCCTTACAGCCCGGGGAAAGCCCCTTGCAACRTCTCCGTCTGCATTTCAGGAGTGAGACAGGATTTCCCCCCAGCTGCTGAATATGCTAACATGGCACCAATCTTCTTCCCAGTTCACATTGCTATTTCATCTGAGAAAAGCAATTACAGCTGAGAAATTCTCCACATCGCTGTGCCTGTCATCCTGGGGAAAGGCTTCCTTACATTCCCCCCCTCCGCTGCACTGCTGTAACTTGCTAATGAAGGTGCTTCATCTCCAGCCAAATAACTAGAGCAAAACCCTCTCCAGAGCCCACCTCCAGCAAGCCCCACTCAGCCGGGCTGGCGGGCACACCCGTGCTACCTTGCATCTTCAGTCACTGCTGGCAGGACCACAGGAAAAGCAAGGAAGGGAGCTCTAAATTTACGAATATGGATGATTGGAGCCAATTTCTGCCCTGGGAATATTTGTCCTTTCTGCAAGTGAGTGTAGCTTTCAGTGTCCTAAAGTTTCTCGTATTAACTCAAAAGCAACATAAAATCCCGGGTTCCTGCGGAGTACACATGAGATTTTCCTCCCAGTGATTTTCCAAGTGCCTTGCTGGGTGGCAAAGCATCATGTCATAATATCACATTTTAAGGCAGAGAAGGACCTGTTTGTTCCACTTACTCTGCAACATTTCAGGAGGGCATTTTACAGTACAGTTCCTTTCTTTTAAAATGTAAAAGTTTGGGGTTTCTTTCACTGTGAAGTTACAGACTGCTTTTTAAGAGAGGCACTCCGCCCCCAACAGCCCTCCTAGCTGCCCCCGCGGGCTGAGGAGCCGTCGTGACAGTCAGCAGCATGACAGACAGACACATGGCACGGCGCAGGAGGAAACCAGGGGAGCGAAGGTAAAAAGCAAGAGCTGCTAGTCCGACTGTGCACTATCCGTCTGGCAGGGATCTGTCTGCAGCCTCCGTAATTACCAGGGAGTTTTCGGCTGGTGATGATACAGGATGCAACACGAGCGGAGCGGGCTGCCGGTAAGAGCAGGGCGCAGAGGGACGCTGCACTTAGTGAACCCGCCGCTGGCTCGGGCAGGGGCCGGGACAGGGACAGGGACGGGCGCTGCGGCCCCGCGTGCCAGGAGCCCCGGGGCCGCCCGCCAGCACAGACACCAAACGGGAAGGGGCCACGAGGGCGGGTGGCTCAAAAGCGTGGGAAGAGAGGGAGCGAGAAAGGTCTGAGCTGGATCTCCGAGGGAGGAGAGGATGCTGAGGAAGAAGAGGAGGCAGTTCTTCAGACATCACAGCAGGTCCCCGACTTTGTGACTGAGACTATTCAGTGTAGCCAGCTTGGCTGTTACGTTAATCCTCTTTCACAGTCARTTTAAAGACAGGGAATTGAGCAAGCTGATTTATTTAATAGATGTGGAGCGTCTGATGCACCTGAGATGAGTTTTCCGTGAGCCCCGCGTTTCTTGTCAGCCGAAGGGGACCCGAGCAAAGCGGGGCGAGCCGCATGCCCCCCGCTCAGGGGGCCGCGGGGGCCCCGGCACGGCCGAGAGCACCGCTGGCCGTCGCCTCTCCCGCTCCCGGAGGCCTCTGCCGGGGCCGGGGCCGGCGGAAGGTCTGTGCCGGCCCCGCTCGGCGCCCCGGGCTGCGGCTCGGCGCCCCGGGCTGCGGCTCGGCGTGGCCGCGTGCTCCGGCCCCTCGCTGGGGGACAAGCTGGGGCCACGGTCCCAGGTGCAGACGACGGCCCCGTCCTCCAGCCCAGGCTCGTCCCACGTGCCGCAGGAGGAGGAGGAGGAGGAGGAGGAGGAGGGTTGCACTGCCCAGCTCTGCGTAGTTTCCCCACGGGCAATCCGGATCCTGCAGACACGTTGCGGAGAGGAGCAGGAACATCAGCTAGCGTTCGGCGGTTTATAAACAGGGCGGTAAACGGAAAACCTTCGCTCCTCAGCTTTCCTGTCTGTCAGAAATCTTTTTCTTGAATACTCATTCTAATTAAGGTCAAACTCAGCTCAGCTGCATTTTAAGCTCCATTTGCATTTATTTTTACAAGTATCAGAGTTTTCTGAACTTCCATCATCAAATCATTTTTTTCACTGAATTCACACTGCTCAGTTTATAGCTCCCAGATTACTTGACACGACAGAGCCTTTACACCGGAGATACACCCGTGCTACCTTGCATCTTCAGTCACTGCTGGCAGGACCACAGGAAAAGCAAGGAAGGGAGCTCTAAATTTAYGAATATGGAGATACTGATGCACTGAAAATGGAGGAAATTCCAGAAAGAACCAATTCCACAAAAGAGCAAGAAAGTACAGAGTTATTTAATGTCTCGTGGGAAGCCGTTAATTCTCCTTTCACAGTCACATCCGCAGCTTCCTTCCTTGCGTCCTCTCCCGGTTAGACCCTGGGCTAAGGTAGTTACACGGCAGGACAGAGATCTCCGTCTGGGTCTGAACTCTCCAAACTCTGCTTTTGACACCAGCGAGCTCCTGCTCCCAGCAGCAGAGCAAGAGCCCAGCTTGGAGGTACAGTCCCAGCCTTTACTAAGCGCCTGGACCAAACCCAGCCCCTACGGAGACTGCTTATCCCTGCCGAATCCCTAATCCTTGGTACAGTTCGTAAAGCCGTAGTGGAGGAAATGGTGCCCTTCGCATTAAAGCAGCAGTCATCGCTACGRTAACTCTTAGAACTACCACAAAATCCCGAAGCTGCTTCGGGCCATGCGTGGACGATTAAGTGTCTAGGTCACTGCTGAGCGCAAAAGTAGCGCAGTTAAATCTATCGTCATTTATGACAAAGGTGTGAAGTGTTATACAATGACTAACACTTGTTTTAATTGGGTTTGAATCTATTAATGAAGTTTTCCCATTCCACCTCCTCTATAATTGGAACGTTCTTGAAATTTCCCCTTTTTCTGAGCTAGCAAACTAATAATTTACCCACTTTGATTTGTGATTCACTTAGTTTGTTTATTCACAGTAATGAATATTCAGCTTCATTAGCACATATTTGGTTCAATTCATACTTAAACGTATTGAGCTCTGTCAATGTGACAGTTGGATCGCGGCAAAGAAGCGGCTCCCGGCTCCCCGCGGCGTCGTGCTCGCGGCGGCGGCGGCGGCGGCGGCGGGGGCTCGCGGGCGCCCGCCCGAGCAGAGCGCCGGGCGCTCGCTGGTGCAGACGCCCCAGCGCCGGCGCTGGGCGAAAGCCCCGAGAGCGGCCGCCGCGGCCAGCGCCACGGAGACCCGCGAGGGCAGCGAGTCGTGCTGAGCGCGGATTGTAGCCCCGCGCTAGCTGCTCTTTCATGTGCAGCCTTCCTTTAAGAGACAGCAAAGATTTTTAATAGCTGGATTTGATAATTCAGGGGAACTTAAAATTCTTACTCTCGTGTTTCAGTCATGCTGCTGGGCAGTTTTCAGCACGTCCCTCTGCATTCCCTGCTCTCTGTCGAGCTGTTTGTAAATACAGGTGACAGGAAAATAGCGAAAGCCTTTTTGTTTTCAGTTTAACTACATTAAAATAGCAGGTAGAGAGGCTAAGGGAGGCAACGAGATCTCCCAGGTGCATCTTGCGCCTGCCCCGGGGGCCGCGGCACGGAGCAGCGCCCGCCGCAGCCCCGGGGTCTCTCCCTGCACGGAGGTTTTCCGTAGAGAGTAGAGGGGATTATGCAGAAACAATTTTTCCACAGAACTTTTTTGATTTTTTTTTCCTTTTTCTCCTTGTTTTCTGTTAAAAAAGAGGGGGAACGAAAGACAAGATGCTAGCAGACAAGACCCTGACAGGCTTCAGGACTGCCAGCTCCTGAAAGGAATCCATTTTGTCAATCACGGTGCGGCGTCGGTTTGAAAATTCAGCATCTATCAGGAGCAAATTCACAGCATGTGGCATAAAAATCTCATAAAACTGAACTGTTAAATATTTAGGGCAGATGACAAACAATATGTCATAATATTTGCAGAATTGCATTTGCTATTCAATGCATCATCTCTCTTAGAGCCCTGATTTTTGGAGGCATCAACATAAGAATGAGAAACAATCAGTTGCTGCCGGTATTTGGTTACATTGTAAATGAAGTGTAGGATTTAATTTARATTTCTTAAGTCTAGTATTGTATGCTATATGCCAGGTGGATATTAACTTTTATTAGCTGRGGCTTAGCAATAAATAATTACGTAGAATTTAATTAACACACGCTAATTTTAATTTACCTTGGGTGGAATTTTTGGGACTGCGTTTCTGAGACTTGGCGACTTCATTTCGGTACAGGATAGCTTCTATTTCTTTTTTGTACCGGGTTTTAGCTGCGAAACGGCAGGTAATAAAACAGCAGAAAGCTTCAGCAAGCCTCGGCGCTTTGCCGGCTGCCAGCGCCTGGCGCTACCGGGGCAAACGCGTGGCGAGCGGCGGCAGGCGACGGGGGCRTCAGGCCACGTCAGGCCCCTGCTTCCCACCAAACGTATCCCGTAGCCTAAGGGATGCTAGGGGTTAACGAGGGCGCGGAGCAGCCCGGCTCCGGCGGGCGCCGGCAGCTCAAGCCCGGCTAGCGCGCGAGGAGGACGCGGGTCCGGGGGAACCGCCTCTGGCGCCCGCCGCAGACGGGAGGCGTTTTCCTGTGCCGGTTTGCTCTGCGCAGAAACCCGACCACGCTCGTCCTCGCGGGCCGGCGCGGCCGCCGAGGCTCCCGCGGCCGCGGGGCGCCGGAGCCGCCCGCACGCAGCCCCCGCGTCCCCGGGCGATGGCGGGGGCGGCCTCGGTCCCTGCCCCGGGGCAGCCGGGCCGAGCGCCGCGCGGACGTCGCGCAGAACGGCAGATTACGCTGCAGGCCAGTAAAACGCCGTGGAAATACATATTTACAGCTGTGTTGCCTAAAACCCGTGTTATAGATCCTTAATAATTTTAAGCCTTCAAACATTTTTTTCTCCCATACATTACAGCTTAAAATGTGCTTATAGCCCAAAACATGACTATAAAAATGACATCTGAGCATGCCTGATTTATTCTGTTATCAGTGATTACCAGGACAAATTTGCCGAGTTTACACAGTCAGAATAAAACTTGGGGAGCGATTTTCCCCCTCATGTGCCGCCGCGAAGATTACGAAGGGCTCAAACGCCACCGGCCCGGCGGGGAAGCAGCCTAACGTGGCCGAGCACCATCGCATCCAGCCGGTTTTCCCCAGCCGCGGGAGGCAGCTCAAAGCAGAGGCAAGAGCAAATTCTGTGGTTTAGCTACGCCGGCGGCAACCGTGCAAAACCCAGGTCTGAATCGCTAATTCATCAAAGTCGCGGCATTTGGTTAGCTATCTGTAAGCACGACTTGAGCGCGAGCAGCAAAGCTTGCGAGATCGCGTTTTGCAGAGAAACCGGCCAGTTSAAAGCGCGCTGGCAGAGCCTGCGGGCGCCCGCCGGCCCTCGGGGCGCCCGGCCGGTGCCGCCGTCACTGTGGAGAGCTGAGCTAGCCTGCGATCCGTTTCTCTGGCAAACTCGGTTTCTTTGCATTTTCATTGCCGTTATCTTTACGAGAATCTACTCCTAGGAGATTACGATGCGGCTCTTTTTTTAATTAATTGATGCTGCTTAAAAAGTAAAAATGCCTATTTCATTTTAATCATGTATTATGCAAATTATAAATGTAAATATCATTAACAAATCTGTTGCTAACTTAATTTATTTCTGTTGTAGCACTGCTGAAGGCCTTTGATCTCAGATTAGCGCTTTGATCCGCTCCCTCGGTCAGGGTTACGCGTTGCCGCTGCGGTAAATGCTCTTTCTCAGATGTAAAACATGCAACAGGAGAAGGGCTGGTTCAAAGCAGAGGCAGAGCAGACGCTGCCGGTTAGAGCCCGCACGGAGCCCTCCCAGACTAGCAGAGGTTTGTTCCCAGAAGCTGCGAACAGCKCGAGCCCCTGCACGCGCGCGCAGTCCCGGGTGCAGCCCGGCCGAGCCGCTGCCGGGCAAGCGCTGCCGACACGGCGGCTCCCGCGGCCCCCGCAGGCGCCGGTGCGGCCGGTCGTGGGGCCCGGCACAGCCGGACACAGGCACGGCACAGCCAGACACAGGCATGGCACAGCCGGTTAGATGCAGAGCACGGCACAGCCGGATGCAGGGCACGGCACAGCCGGACATGGGCACGGCACAGCCAGATGCAGCACGGCACAGCCAGATGCAGGGTATGGCACAGCCAGACACAGCACGGCACAGCCGGACGCGGTACGGCACAGCCGGACGCAGGGCATGGCACAGCCGGACGCAGGGCATGGCACAGCCAGATGCAGGGTATGGCACAGCCAGACACAGCACGGCACAGCCGGACGCAGGGCACGGCACAGCCGGACGCGGCACGGCACAGCYGGACGCAGGGCATGGCACAGCCGGACGCAGGGCATGGCACAGCCAGATGCAGGGTATGGCACAGCCAGACACAGCACGGCACAGCCGGACGCAGGGCACGGCACAGCCGGACGCGGCACGGCACAGCYGGACGCAGGGCATGGCACAGCCGGACGCAGGGCATGGCACAGCCAGATGCAGGGTATGGCACAGCCAGACACAGCACGGCACAGCCGGACACAGGCATGGCACAGCCAGGTGCAGGACATGGCACAGCCAGACGCAGGGCACGGCACAGCCAGACACAGGGCACGGCACAGCCGGACGCGGCACGGCACAGCCGGACGCAGGGCATGGCACAGCCGGACGCAAGGCATGGCACAGCCAGATGCAGGGTATGGCACAGCCAGACACAGCACGGCACAGCCGGACACAGGCACGGCACAGCCAGATGCAGGACATGGCACAGCCGGACGCGGCACGGCACAGTCGGACGCAGGGCACGGCACAGCCGGACGCGGCACGGCACAGCCGGACGCAGGGCATGGCACAGCCAGACGCAGGGCACGGCACAGCCGGACATGGCACGGCACAGCCGGATGCAGGACACGGCACAGCCGGACGCGGGGCACGGCACAGCCAGACGCGGCACGGCACAGCCGGATGCAGGACACGGCACAGCCGGACGCGGCACGGCACAGCCAGACGCGGCACGGCACAGCACGGGTCCCTGCGAGGAGGTTCCCAGTGCAGCCTTGCCCCATCCCTGTGCCTCGGACACGCGCGGAAGCAAATCCGTGCCGTTTGCTGAACAGTCCCGAGGAGGCACCAAGGCTGACACGTGCCACAGACCTACACTACCGTTTCTGCTAAAGGTGGTGTATCCTTTTAGACCATCCCACTTTTCATTAAAAAACAAGCCGCATTATTCCATTAATTTCTCATTTACTGCAACTAAAGTGCTGATACGTACATTTTACCTACAGTGCTTTTAATCAGTTAATTTAACCAGAAACATTAATAATGTATTTCTTTGCCACTTGACTGCTCATCTGTTAAAGAGCTTATACATAGACGAGAACGTCACCCTTGTGACATGAAGTACCTAATACAGTGCAAATGAAATAAGATTTTGCATATTTAATGTCAAAATGAAAAAAGAGAGAGAGGCTGTCTCTTGGGAACACACGCTTTGGAGTGGATCAACCTACACTTGAACCTTCTGTCCTGGCAAACAAGAAATTTCATCCTTAAAGGACACACACATTTTGCATATCTGATTTTCTGCTTCAGTTCATTTTCTTGGCATCATTCAGCAAATACCCGGTCTTTCATTATGCTGCAGAACAGGGTTAAATCTAAGGCTCCGGGAACGCCAGTCCCAGCTCGGCAGCTTCACCCTTAGCTGTGCTGATGGCCGCGGAAGCTCGCGGAGCAGCGAGGGGGCTGCAGGGAGCCGCGCCGCCCCCGCCGCCGCCACGACGGGAACGGGAACGGGAACGGGAACGGCCTCTCTGACGCAGCCGGCAACGCCAGGGCTCCCCCTTGGGAATCAGGATTTTCCCCTTCGCTTTCCGGCAGCACCAGGAGGGCGAACAGGGAAGCTGCCGGCTGCCCCAGGACCAGCCATCCCTCCCTCTGAGCGCACGAGGAGGTTCGAAGCAGAGCTGGAGCTGCAGCTCCTGCCCTCCCACTGCCACCTCTTGCCTCTTTCGAAGGCTGTTAGGAAATAAATTCAGCCACACYGGCCGGAGCAGCCAAGAGCCACCCGGCGGCAGGGCAGCAGACCACGGCAGGGCTGCAGCAGGTGCTTGGATATGGTGTAWGCGGAGGAGATTTCCAGTTGGCCAGGAACATCAAGGTCTTCAGTCTGTGGCTGCAAGGCTCTGGAGCACTCAGAAAATACCACGTACACRTAAGCCGAAGAAACTGCTGAAGGAGAGCAACGTCAGACTGTCCCGGGACCAGCCCAATTCCTGTTTAATTCTTGTAAAGCAAAAGGATAATGAATACAGGCAAGGCATAATGAGCCCAGACGCACTAGCTTCGAGGTGAATCCAGAGCCCCCTCCTGCGTGTTGTCACTCGGCACGGGCGGGGAGCGCAGCCTCCCCGGGCACGGCGAGCCTGCGCCGGGGGGCAGCGGGCAGCGGGTTCCTGCAGAAGGCCTCTCCCGCGCGCTGCGGGCTGGGGCGGCCGGAGAGGCCCCGGACACGCGGCCGTGCTGCATCACATTAAGCAGTGCCGCTCTGACGTGACAAGGCTGATGCATGATCAGCAGCAGTTTAAGAGGACTCAGATTCAGATCCTTGTTTTCCGTTGTTCTGTCAAAACCAGAAACCGACTGCCATTCCTAAGAGATCATTTCCACTCCCGGGTTACGGTTACGGCTAGGGAAGGTGCTGCAGCTCGACCCTGCGCTTCCGGCACTCGGAGTCAGGCGGGAGATCGCGAAGGATCGGGGGAGAGGGACCGGGGACGTCGGCGGGGTGCCGGCCCCCCCCGGGCGGCACCCGGGCKCTGGGCTGAAGCGGGGCCGGAGGGCGGCGGGTCGCTGCGTGCCGGCTTCCCGCAGCCAGTCCACCCGGGAGCTGCTTCYGGAGCAGCACCCCGGGGGCACGGCCGCTGGGCGCTGCGGCCACGCGGCACCTGCCCCAGCGCGGGGCCCGTCCATCTTCAGCGGCATTTAGCTTGAGGCTCTTCCCACAGCAGCTCCTGGAGGGAAAATAGATTTTTTTTKTGTGAACAAATTAGTTACTGCTTTTCCTCCTTTTTTTTCTGGGTGATTTTATTCCTTCTGGATTTTGCTGCTTCCCTGGCAGTCCGTACGATAACATTGGAGCCGGCCTTTGCCAGGCTGAACGGGCCATCATCTCGGGGCTTCCGCTCGTTCCCCGGGGCGCTGGCCCCGTGCAGGGACAGCTCTCCCCTACCTCCTGCCTGCGGTAACTCGCCACAGGCACCGGCCCTCGAGCAGACCCGGACCGTCGTGGTGACATTCAGCCCACTGGATAAGCAGCAGCACGGCTTCCCGCAGCCTTGCCCCGGAGCGCGGCTGGGGGCTCTCCGAGCATCGCCCGGGAGGACGAGGCGCTCACTAACGCCGCCCGGTCCGGACTCGTGCAGAAGAGGACAAACCGTCGTGCTGCAGCCGCCCCCGCGGGCCCAGACGCGACGTTTCGTGACCTCAGAGGTGCACTGAACGCAGACCGTGGGCGTGCGAAGCCCAGGAGACTGCGGTGGGACCGCTCGTTTCCTCCTCCGGAGCCTTGGGAGCAACTCGGGCTGCCTGTATCCTCGGTAAAAGCTATTTCCAAACAAGCATTTCTTCCAGGATGTCGCATGGAAAGTGACTGTCAGAAAGCTGTCTAAATGTGTTAACAACACTGTCAGCGGGGGAGAGAAAAGTGTTATCAGAAATAGTTCTTCAAAGCTAAATAACTCCGTGATTTTATAAGGAGTAAAAGATAAGAGATCACACCTCTAACCGAGTGCTGTTGAGATTTTCTTCTGAGAAYRAAGCTGTTTGTTTTGTTAAACAGGRGAAGGGGAGAGAAAGTAAAAACCTAAAATACCTTGCAAAGCTAAAAATAATTCTGTCTGCATTCAGGCTGAGCAGTGCAGCCAGGGRTAAGCTCAAGCACGAGGACAGGACTCCCATCCCAGCCACTGAGGCTTCCTTTTGGTTCACTCACGGAGCCATTTCAAAGGTCTTTTTCCAGCACCATCGCCTCAAGAGTGGCAGCTATATAGCGGATCTTGGCTAGATGCAGAAAGACCTGGGACAGGTCTGATTGACATCGGTGGGATTTTTGCTCTTTCATGGGATCTGGATTTTACCCCAACTAATTTTCTGCTGCTCTGGCAGAGTGAGATCCTCCTGCGTCTTGCAGCTGTATCTCCCTTCGCGTGCAGCTCCCTTTCATTCCCAGTGGCATGGCCATACGATTACTTTTCTGATTTGAGATCTAAAAGGTWGTTTCAGACATTCACTTTGGATTTTCATTTTGAATTTTAAGAAATCTCCACGGCTCTGTCCGGCAGCCAGCGGCACACTGCACCCGGGGCAGTGCGCTTCCCGGCCAGCGCGATCCGCATTAGTGCCACCGTCCGAAGATGCTCACTGTCACTTTGGGGAACAGCCGTCTTTGGAAGCTTCCTGGCTGCTTCACTCTCGGCAGCATTTCACCATGTCCAGTGCTGATGGAAGGGAGTTAGAAATGGTGATTCACCAATAACTACCTAATGTTGTTTACTGCCAAAAATAGCAGGTATTCAGTGTCTTTTATTTCAAGGAAAAACAGTTTTCTACCTGRAAATAAAAAGGCCTATTTATGTACTTAAAAAACCAAATCCAAAACAAGGGCAGGAATCGAAAAGTCTTGGCTTTGCAACGGGCTCATGAGCGTCTGGTTTCTCACCGCTGGCAAGGAACAGCTTTTCTTATCAACACAACCTGGGGAAATGTTTGCTTTGGAGCAGTAGCAGGGTATTCGTTTTGAGGACAAATGAACAATTTCAGGAGTTGTGCCGACCTCGCTGCGTCGCGAACTGAAACGGCGCGGGAGGTTTGCTGGCCTGAGCGCTTTGCAGCAGACCGCCAGCTCTCATCGCTTCGTTTCAGCCGTGTTTTCCCGGTTGCCAGGCTGGCGCGGGGCCGTCTGGGGCCGCAGCCCTCATTCGCTCAACAGCGCAAGCTGATAGTCTCCATTTCGCTAACATGGAAAAGCTGCAACAATTGTTTTCATAATTAGCTGGCTTTTCAAATTAATGCCGGCTATGGCATGTAAGCACGATGGAGACGATACATTAATCAGTTGTTTCAAGCTGGTTATTAGGCTCTTTAACTAATGATTGAAACAAACTTGTCTGAAGGAGAGCGGCCCCGCTAAGAGAAAAGCAGCGAGCGCCGGCCGGAGACGGCAGGCAGCGCTGCCAGGCGCCGTCGCCTTGCTCTTCCCAGCGCGTCCGGGCGCGAGGGAGAGCCCTGCCGGCAGCCGCCTGCCTTCCTCCAGAGCCTCGCTGGGTGCGGTGGCTTCTCTTCAGCACCACGGCAGCGGCAGGAGGCTTCGCRCCGTCCCAGGGTGTTCAGCAGATGCCTTATTTGAGCCCGTCTGCTTGCACATTGCCTGGCATCAAATTCAAGTCAACGGGGGTGGTTGCACAGAAAATCCTTTTCTGTCAAGAAACTTGCTATATCCAGAAGGGTGTCTGGAACATTAATTTATTTGGGAYTGAACATCAATAGTCCGCAATAGTCCTTCCACTAGATCATAACAAGAGATGCTCAAGAGCAGCCCCGAAGGCTCTGAGCAAAGAGAAACCGTAAGGTCAGCTGCTTGACAGTCCAGGCAACGTGAACCCAGGTGTTTCAGCATGATGCTGGAAAACAAAAATTCTTTTGCTAAAATGTTTTGCGCAGTAACCCTTTGAGCAGAAGGACAAGGGTGAATCTTGTGTTCACTTTAGTTCCGTTCATTGTTTCTGGTGTAATATTGTGTACGAACTTTCCCTGCCCTATGAAACTTAGACTGTGGCACCAGACCGTGCAAACTTTTAAGAGGAATAACTTTCCTTGCGGTGGTCAATAACTGAGTATTTTGGCATGATCCACTGAGAATCAGGCACTTCGACAGTTTTGCTAGGCTCTTGTCTACATTTTTAAGCAGTCTAGATTGAAAATCTGGTCACAAGTGATTTGCTGAAAATTACAAGAGATTGAACTACATCTCCAGAATGAGCATTCAGTGCCCTTTTCTCCCCCCCACCGCTTTTACCCATGTTAGCACTGAGATGAGTAATATTTTTTTCTCCCAGAGACATGCAGTGAATAATTCAAATGTTTACTTGGATTTTAGCTTGTTTTTTTTTCTTTTGGACATTTATGAATGTAAATTAATTACTACACTCAGTTTACAACTGGGGATAAAGATGCATGAAGTTTGCAAGAAAAGAGGAGAGAAGTGACTGGCCAAGATTGGGGGGAGTAGAAAAGTCAGAAGCAGGGCTATGTCCCAGTGCTTTTAACACTGTCTAGTGTTATTTCACTCAGCCTTGGACAAGAGGCTGGACGTACATCTGATCCCTCTACTGCCACGTCACTGAATGAAGTGAGAGCGATGGAGGAGGATTCATGCAGTTGCTTAAAAAGTAGGAGGGCTGACTAGACATCTGTTGTCTATAACAAAACATTTTAGGGCTACCTTAAATTGAGGAGGAAGATTTTCTTTCTGCTAATGAACCCAGAGACCATCTGTTACCAATTG
The DNA here is from genome assembly GCF_003343005.1 of Rhea americana. NCBI lineage: Eukaryota > Metazoa > Chordata > Aves > Rheiformes > Rheidae > Rhea > Rhea americana. Next base: position 347,850 of record NW_028186513.1, on the reverse strand, counting down.
CACTTGCTTATCTCACTTATCCATTAATTTTCAGTTGCTTTTTAATAAGATAAAACAAGGTTTATGTGTCTTTCCATAGTTCTGCAAGGGGCACAAGATCGTTCCCACATCTCAGAAACAAGAATATACAATTACATAATTTACGTGTGCACTGAGTCACTTCAATTAGAGAGACTGCCAGTGGGGAACTGAGGACAAGACTTACAGATACAGAGCCAAGAACACTAGCGATACCGTGACACGAGCTCGTTGCCCTTGGGGAGGTGTAATGGCATTAACAACTTCTGAACGCTGGGAAGCATGCATTCAAGATGTGCATTATTGAGCAGATAAGCTGTAGGGTAGGCAAATTCAGAAGTCTCTGCTGGTCTGAATTAAGAACTTGGATAAGTGAACATGAGGAACTATAAAAGACGAGAAAGGCCCTAAAAGTGGCACTAAAAATAGCGATCAGCATTGCTGCACTGCCTGCGTCCTCTGCGAGGATTCGGAGATGGACGGACACGGCAGGGAAGTGCCACAGCACGGCCCCGACGGGAGTGCAGGGCAGCAGGAGCCTTACCTGCGGGAACTCCACCCAGTGCRGACCTGGAGCTTCTCTTCACAGTGATAGTGCTCAGCTCTAAAGATCTGGTCCTAAAGTTTTATGGGATGCCACTTTTCTGTTTGTTCTGTTCTGAATATTTCAAGATTTCAATTTTTTTCCCATTGTGCCCTGAAAAGTTAACATTCTGAATACTTTTATGAACCTGCGTGTTACAAAAAGGATCAGCTTAACCAAATGTTTCGTGCCTTTATGTTGGTCGAGGAATGTCCTGGGAGCGAGCCTTGTTTACCTTGCAAATGTCACAGATCTGTCCAAAAGTCTTTTCTGGTCCTTGTTGCACAAAATTATGAACCAACCTTTGCAAAGTTTAATTGTGTTTCGGTCTCATCTTGTCTTTCAGGAGGAATCTTTGAGTACGCAGATGGCCCCAATGCCCAGGTTATGAGTGCTGAAGAGCAAGCCTTTAGATTTTCTGCCAATATTATTAACAGAAATAGAACTTTGTTGCCTAACACAACATTAACCTATGACATTCAGAGGATACACTTCCACGACAGCTTTGAAGCAACTAAGAAAGGTAAGAGCATATCACACGTTACCAGATTTGTGGTCATTTGCTCAGCAAAAAACAATTGCATGGGTCGGCGTGCGACGCGGCAGCCCATTCCGTGCAGCCGCGTTCAGAGATCCGGGCCGCCAGTCCGCCAGGAGCTGACCTTCCGGAGCACGCGAACGCTCGCGAACAGGGACGCTTTTCCTCTGCAAACCTCACACAACTCCTCTGAGCGTTTGCTTCTCATCCTGAGCAAAGGTCCGCAGGCCATGCCTCTGATTGACTGTACCCCCGGCAATTCCTCGTGTGCAAATCCCCCTCTCTTCCTAACACACCAGCATGTTTTATTATCGGGTAACAGCCCATTTGAATCACTTGTGAGCGAAGCCCTGAAGGGGAGGACACAGCCCTCACGGCTGTTCCAACCGGGCAGGCTCTGCCCGTAGTCACATCGAGCGGCAGTTGCTCTCTGGAGCATCCTCAGTTAAGACCAACAGAAATGCAGCCCAAGTGCTGCTGAGGGCTGGTGAAAGGGGCCGTGTCWGGCCCCGGAGAACGTTTCATCCCTGCAGCCTCGGTTATCGGCCCCGCAAGTTGCTCAGTCCTTCCCCAGCACATTTGGGGGCTCAGCGTTACATCAGCCCCGGCTGAAGAGCTGCCCAGAACACGAATGCACAGGCAGCTTTCTGAATGCAAATTCACGACGGAGAGGAATTTCCTCCGCATTGCTGGAGGCTCGACCGTCTCTAGCAGGCTGTGGCCGTCATTCCCCGACCTAGAAACTCGCCCCGTGCCTCTCGCCATCGCCGGCCACACTCCTCTCCCTGCCTCCCGTCGTTACCGCAGCGTCCAGTACCCGTCCTGCCGGCAGTGCCCGGAGGCTTGTCCGTGCCAGCCCCGCTCCACGCTCCGGGCGAGGCTGAGGCGCTGCCGCTCGTGCCGTCCCCGGGCGAGGAGGTGCCCCGGGCTCTCCGCTCCGCACGTTGTCCTTCCCTTCGCTGACCGCTCGCTCCCTTCCCTTTCCAGCCTGCGACCAGCTTGCTCTCGGGGTTGTAGCAATATTTGGACCTTCACAAGGCTCCTGTACCAACGCCGTCCAGTCTATTTGCAACGCGCTGGAGGTCCCCCACATCCAGCTTCGATGGAAGCACCATCCCCTGGATAACAAGGACACTTTCTATGTCAACCTGTACCCCGACTACGCCTCTCTGAGCCACGCCATTCTGGACCTGGTGCAGTATTTGAAATGGAGGTCAGCCACCGTGGTTTACGACGACAGCACGGGTAGGCACCGGAGCCGGGGGAATCGGGGAGGTTCTTCACCGTGGTCCCATTTAGCACAGGAGCAGAGGGCCTCACGCAGAGCTGGCAGGGCACGGCCGCGGGCGGCGGGGGCCCCCGCCCCCGGGCCAGCGCTGCAGGAGGCCCCTGGGACTCTTCCTAAAGCATTTCTTCCATAAACTCTTTAAAAACCGGGTAACCGCGAGCACCACCGCAGCCGACAGCGTGTCGGGGGGATTAATTGTCCGCCGGCGAAACCCGGCTCAGCTCTCTGCTGTCTGGCACTGCAGCGGCGTCTGCGCACGCAAAGGACTTGCTCCGGGGCTGCCATTTAGGATGCAGTTTCCCAGCTAAAAGCAAAAGCCGTTCAGGAAAGTTTATTGTTTCCTGGCTAATTCTATAAAACATAGCTGACAAAGTTTTTCACATAAAGAATACTGTTGACAGTGAAACAAAGCAAAGCACTGCACAGTGCTATAGATTTAAAAAAGCCCCCAAACAAAAGACGTATTGGATATCCTGTCCAACCCAATTCCACAGAACCAAGTGGTTTCTTTAGGGGAGGGCTGATGAAAATGCAGCTTGACACTCCTGTTTTGCAAATGTGGGTCACAGTATGTTCCCTTCATGGCATATTCTAATGCACTTTTTCTACTATGCACAGGGACACGCTGCAGTCTCTGTTCCTCCTTGCACTAGGCTTCTTCCCGCAATGTTAGACCCAGTAACTCCTCCTCAGCTGCATCCAGCATAGCTTTGCACCTTGTGCACAGAACAGAAATGAATTCTAAGGGGAGCAGGAAAATTGCAAGTGCTGATTAAGGGACCATTACGCACTCTGCTATTCACAGATCTAAGCAAATTTTGATTCTTTTCCTTTGCTGTTGTGCATGGTAAATACTGTAGATTTAAATTTATAGCTGGTTAGCACATTCTATCCTTTTCTATGGGCACATTTTCTTATGAAAATATGCCATGACCCCTGAGATGTCAGAGATTAGGACTCCTCCTAAGAAGTGCAGGGACCTGAGCTCTACTTTAGCTGGATGCAGGGCCAGTAGGGAAGTGCCAAGAAAAGCCATTCTGCCTGAGGAGAACCGTTCTCAAAATAGCGGRTTTTTTAAGTGATTTACAGATGACAGCTTTGCTTTGATATATCTTTAAGAATGTTCATTTGAGAGAGGGAGGGAGAGCTTGATTGCATTCCATTAAAAAAATCCGAAAGAAATAGTTTATCCTGACCCTGCCTGCATGGCAAAGGCAGACTTTCCCGTAACGCGGTGGGTTTGTCTCTGTGCAATGCCCGAAGGCCTTATACGGCTGCAAGAGCTCATCATGGCCCCGTCGCGGTACAATATCCGGCTGAAAATCCGCCAGCTCCCGCTGGACACCGATGACGCCAGGCCTCTGCTCAAGGAGATGAAGCGGGGCAGGGAATTTCGCATCATCTTCGACTGCAGCCACGTGATGGCGGCTCAGATCCTCAAGCAGGTGAGCTGGCGGGGGTGACGGGGACGAAGGGCGCCGGGGAGAGTCCTGCCCTGGGTCCATCGGGAGACGGGCAGACCTGCAGCTTTCTGGCAGCCTTCCACAGCTACGCTACACGTACAACGTGTAAATTTAGTTTTAGATCTAATGACGCAGTTTTTGAAACAAAGGGCGATCTTAGAAAAATGTGAACGTGGCACCATTAAGTACTGAGAAAACACCAAAGTCAAGATCAGGGTGCAGCTCAACATTACCACCGAGAAACACCCCCTGCTCCCCAGTCACAAACATTCTGATATTTTCCTTTTTCAGCAGCGTTAGCTGAAACACAGATACACAGGTAGCAATAAAGGCGAGGAAATAAACCTGTCTACACTGTTTAGTCAAAACTTGCAATTTTCACTGAATTTAATTTTTTAAGGATGCTACTGGATTTCTGCAGAAAATGTAGCCATCATTAGAGAACGGGAAGTAGCGAAACGCAGCTGTCCCTAAGAGCAGACAAAACCGCTGTGGGAGGAGAAGGCGCGTCCAGCAGCTGTGCGCGCGGTGCGGCGCTGCGGCGGGCCAGCGGCTCCCGGCGCGCCGCCGCGGCCGTTCCCGCGCCCGGCCTCCTGCCGCCCCGCGGCCCCAGCCGCCCGGAGCAGCCTCTGCTCTCTCTTCTGCCAACAACAGATCAGGGAAAATTCTGCCCCGGGCCACTTCTGTCACTGCTCATTTAGCCTTCTACCGGCTTTTGATGCTTGCTGATTTTAAATATCTTTTTTCCCTTCCGTGCTGCTTCAGCCCCCAGGTTTGGGAGTACATGAGCCTGCAGAGGGCATCGGATCAAACGCTTCGTTTGGGCTTGATGTCACCCGAGTTACGCCCATACGCATGTGTCTTGATGCAAGAAACCACAGATTTGGGCAGAACGGAGAGTGACTGCATTCTGTGCCCGTTTACGAGCGCTGTGTGTAATTCTTGGACTTTAAGCCAGATGTCAGTGATTTTCCATTGATTGGCCTTCTTTTCTCTCTGCCTTAGTTCCTCCACTGGCATCTTTCGCATACCAGAAGGTCTGAGGCTCACCTCCTCGTATCTATGTGCCGTTACGGTTCAGGGTCAGCACRAGACAGAGGAAAATGCTCTCGCAAAGAACACTGAAAAGCAGCCAGTAGAAGTGTTGCTCGTATCAGCCAGCAAGAGACTACYAGATAGATTAAACGTGTCCCCTGAAGGGCTGCACAAGCGAGCGCAGAGAAAGAGGCTTCTCTTGCAACCTGCTTGATGCAGAGTGAAGGAAAGCGCTCAGAGGAATGGGAAAGCCTAGGAGGGGTTATTAAACAAAGCAATATGAAGGACTCGTTGCCTCCTGCCTATTATTTTAACATGCTGGCTGTGTTTGGTGCTGTTCACTTATTACGCAGTTTATTATAGTTTATTGTGCCATCTGCTCTGCTCATCACTGCGAGTACAGAACGAGGGAAGACAGGAGAGGGGGGACTAGAGGGAAAGAGGTTTTCCTGAGTCCTTCTGGCTGTGTTTCTGTGCGTGTGGCTTTTTTCAGGACTCAAACCAGGGATTTCTGTTTTGCAATATTATACAGTATACTTTTGCTCAGGAAAAAATATTAAATGTCTTCAGAGTTTGGGAAGATGTAGAAACCCGAATCACACACTGGCTGGCTTCTCTGCCTATCTGTATGCATTATGGTTTAACCCTGCCACGGCTCGGAGCGGAGTCGACCCTCCTGTCTCAGTCACTCTTGGCATTCATATTTGCTGAAGGATTAGCACATTCAGAAACTTTGTTTTTTTCCTAACTTTTCTCTCTGGAGTGAGGAATGCACATCTGCAGCAGCTGTCCTCACTTGTGAAACAGCTTTTGTCTTTTCCATAGGATGGACTAGAAAAACATGCCTCAAATGCTCTCCTTACGCTGCAATTTGGATGCTCAAAGTCAGGGCTGAGTAAACCCAAAAGTTTCTGCACAGACCAGAGCAGTTTTGCATTTGCTTTGCACTGCTGGAAGAACAACAGCACACAGAAAACCTGAGCCGCGAAGGCAGTAGGGAAAGAGGCCCCATATTTTGTTTGTCCGGAATTAATACTTCACGGGCCTGAATCCTCTCTGAAACACTAACAGTTATGTATTTTTATTATTSTTGTTACTTGCCCTTTGCAGCATTTTAGTAAATACATCAGTTAAATATACAAACATTTGACCTCTAGTGTTTCCTCTTAGCAGGCAAGACCTGCAGCTTTTTTACCGCACTGCCAGCCCTAATGCAGCACCAGTGACAAAAAAATTCTCCCATGGCTTGCACTCAGATTTCCAACACGTCCTGTTGTTTATAACTGTCAGTCTTTAGGCAACACAAAATGGCCAGACAGTTGCTGCCGTTATGGTAGCTCAGGCTAAGCGCACAGCCTCAAGGCTGTCCAGATCTTGCTCGCACTTTATTTAATGCAACACTCTCCCAAAAGACAGGAGGAGCACGGCCGTTCGCAGATAACCTGGGCAGTATTTTGAAACACGAGTAATCCATGAATCGTGACACAACAGCTTCCAGGGCACCAAGGGGTACRAGTGAGAGTGCCACTTGTTTAGCAAGTCTGATTTTCTTGGAATGACGGAGATATCAAACTATTCCTTATTTTACCTTCTTGGACAAACAAATCATTTCAGAAAACTCTTAAAAGTGTTAAGCCTGTTCATAAGACCTTCCTACATTATCCAAGTTTTTCTGGCCTTGCTCATTTTTGGTCACTTTTTAATGATTTACATCTGTTCTCTAGATTCACAGCTTCTCTCTTCTTCCTGGCAGCTGGTTTTGAACAGTTGCTGCACTCTGCACCGCACAGATGTGCCTGCCTTAACTTTAATGGAGCTCCCATTCTCCTCCTGGTGTTTGCTTGTATTTTATCCACCAGGTTTATCATTTATTGATTCCGCTGCAAATCCAGATGTATTCTGCACACAGACTGCAAATACACGGCACTTGTTTCTCATAGCAAGACTGGAATTTTTATCCTCCCCGAGATGAGTCAGCTATGGAATTACCACCTTGTGAATCAAAATCTCATACTTTTGCTTTCTCTCGACTGATTTTGCATCATCTCTTTGGCTACATCTGCACCWCTGTCCCCGTGGCTGTGATCCTGACAGCGCACATTGGCCACATATCAGGACACGATCTCGTGAGCTCCAGGTTTTGCACTCTGGTGTGCAGGTCAGGAGAGACCTACCACACAGCCCTGTACATCCACCACCTTGGGCAGGGGAGGAGGGGGACTGCAAGCACGCAGCTGCATGGACACAGCTTCTATAGGGTATTCCAGGCCACAAAACACAGAATAAAGTCCCACTCTAGACTTACAATATATAAGCTCATAATCTGGATCCTTTCTTTTTCTCATGTTGTTTGACATCCTGCTTCTTTTCAAACTGTCACTTTCTTCCTTGGAGCCAAGTTCTGACCTAGTAATTTTAGCAAAACCAAACAGAAAACCAAGGGAAGCAAGTATTTCCTAGGGGGACTTACAGCTCCTTTCCCATCAGTGGAGATTTTAAAGCACTCTTGCATGTGTTTACTCCAAAACACACGCTTACAGAATCAGCACCACAATCAAAACCACAGGTACGTCCTTCATTTGGAACAATTTCAAGGTGACCCTTTTCATAGAAACGTATTTCCATTCTGTGTGGTGAAGTCCTGGACAGAGTAATCCCCTCGAGGTCCCTTTGGACCCTAATGATTTTGTGATAAACCTCACAGAACAGCACATTTTTCCCATGCTCACCTACACAAATCCCGGCAATGTGCAAGAATCACCCCTTGTGCCAGGGCTGCGCCCATAGAGCTTCATCTGTCTGAGAGCTGGCCAGCACGGACACGATCTCCAAGGGCTGAGGGATGGGAGATGTCCTCGCTTCTCCCCATACCTTTAGTGTCCCAGGAAGTATTTCTAAATCCAGTCCTACATGGTAATTAGACTCTTTTGGCTATTATACTCAGAMAGGATTGTCACACAGACATTTCTATGCATGTGTTGTATGCAGGGATGCTGAGGGACATGAGGTGCAGAGCAACAGAAATACAAATATAAGAAATAAAAAACCTTTTACTCTAGCTTTTTAAGCCAGCACATAGTCTTGTAACCATAAGAACAGGCTGCTTTATTGGCATTCTGTGCAGGTTTGTGTAAGATTGCCTCTTGTTTGAGTAGGGAAATACAACCCCCCCCCCATTTCAGTTATGCTTTGCTGCATGCACCAGATCAGCTGTTTAGTGGTTTATTTTGCACAGTTGTTATATTGTTGTATCCGCTCACACTAACCTCCTTTCCCTACTCTCCTTAAGGCCATGGCAATGGGAATGATGACAGAATACTACCACTTCATCTTCACCACTCTGGTAAAGTATCTAATCTGTGCAAACACCTTTCACRCTCGCTGCTGAGCCTCAGTGGAAAACGCGGAGGTGCTTTAAAGAGCGGGAGGGCTGGCGGGGTGCCCTCCCTGTGTGCGTGTGGCACGGCTGCAGGACGTTACGGTGGTGGGAAATGCAAGGGAGAAGGATGTCCATATTTCCCCTCTCAGTCATTTTGATTTCATTGCAACTATACAGACCCTGGAAGATGAACGTACCTGTGAATCTGCAGCCCAGTGCAAATAYACCTGTGCATTTAAGCCCCAGGACCATCTCTACTGTGGTCAATAGTGCAACATTACAGGTTTATTTTGTGTGAGAAGAACTCAGCTTGAAATTAACTTCAGTCTCATTAACAGGGGCCAGCTCTTCTCTGATTCCAGGAGGCATTTTGGTTTGGGGTGTTTGGCATGCCACTTTTATTTCCATTCAGGATGCTATTGTCTAGTACTCTGCTGAATTTTGTGCGATTTTGAAAATCCAATTTTTCTTTTTGCCTTTAGGAAAGAAACAGACTAAACTAACCCTTAAAAACTGCAACATTTATTTTTCAAATGCAAAAGACATTTTAATTACCCCTGCTGCCATTATCTATTCCAGGCAGCTTTAAGCATTTCCCAGATAACCTCCTATTAATCAGCCCCAGCTGAGCCTAGAGTACATTTCATGTGTAGGTACAGCCTGGAGGTGGAAAAAAAAAAGAATTATAATAAATTAATAGATAAGCAATCACAATTAATGCCACTTTCCTGAAATAACAGTTATATCTTGGGAAAGATATTTTAATCTGTCATTCCTTAAGGCGATGTTTTCCTAGCTTGCAATGCATGTGCTTCAGCTTCTACAGTACTAGACCCATGGGGTGCTAATGAATTAGTCTATTATGTTATACTGAATGTTTCTAAAGGGTCCCTAGTCAATACTGAGTACAGCGTATCAACACTTGGCATGAAACGCTTCAACATTTTGCTAGGCAGCAAGAGTACAGTTCACTGCCTTCAACATGAAGGGCCTTATCTCAGGCTTTCCTAACAGAGAAGGAGAAACCCTTCTGAGTCGCTGTCTAACGTACGCACAGCTTTTACATACCATAAAGTCCCGATCAGTGACAACCCCATTAAGATCGACACTTCTAGGGATTTCTCAGCCGCTTGTAAAAATGAGTCCTTACAAATACAGAAGTTTCCCTACTGCCTGCTGTCACTTCTGCTGCGAGTTACAGAAAGCCAGAAGCCAGCACGGCTGCGCCGAGCCACTTCCCGCGCCCTGAGCTGCCTTCCAAAGTACGCGTCCAGCCTGGCTGCTCCCGATTCGGTGCTCAATTAAAACAGTKTTCCACTGGTGTTGATAATCAGGTATCTTGTTAAACTAAGCATACCTGAGATCCACGACGTTTTGAGTTCGTCAGCGTGATTTCTATTCAGATAGTGAGGTACACGGGTAACTGCCACCACCCTCAGAGCAGTGCTGGGGGCTCATCTGAGGCCGAGGCCATTACGCACGGTGCTGTACAAACACGGCCTCGACCTTGCCGCGCCGGCTGCGTGCACGAGTGCTCGCCGCACACCGACCCGCTGGCATCGGGAGCGGGGCTTCCACGCAGAGCTTTCCCCCGACGGCGCGCGGGCCGTGCCCGGCTCCGGACTCCCGCTTTCGTAGCGTGTCCCAGCGTCCTAGCGCTGTGGATGCTACATCTGGTGAGGATCAAGTGTCAGCATCACCTCCCAGGAATGAYCTCAAGCTGAGGGTTGTAACTGGGAGAGATGAGAGTGTATGTAAGAAAGGGGAAGGGCCTCACAGAAATGCTGAGAATAAAACTCCCAGAAAGGCAGTAGGCTGGAGGTGACAATTAATCTGCAGCACAAAAAATAATGAATGAAGGGAAATGTAGATGAGGTGGAAAACAGACCCAGACGTTTCAGTTTGTAGATCATGGCTGCGCAGGAGCACAAACTGATAGGGCAGCTCTCCCCAAGCCCCAAACTTTCTGAAAATCACCTTGCATTCCTAATTATCCTCCGATTCCAGGAGATGATAAATCAAATTGCAGCTGAGAGTTAAACTGGAACCATCAAGGGAGCTAAAGGGAAGTTGGCTTCCCCGGGAACCCGGTGAAAGGCAGGGGCAGTGGGGAGCAGCCGGACGGGGAGGGCACCCACAATACGGGCAGGGTCTGAAAGGTGGCCAGTGCTGGCAGTGACAGCAGTGCGAAGCAGACTGCGAGGCCTGGAGCTCTGCAGATTAAATTTGTCGCATGAAGCTACATCTTGASGGGTTTTTTGCAACCAAATATTAATTCCCCACAGCTGTTTCCAGAAAACAAACTGAAATGTCTGACAAAAAGATATAAAAACCTGAAAGAACTGCCCCAGGGGTCAGGTACTGCCCGCTGCACATCCTGATATCCAGATGATACAAACATCTGTCTGAGCTTAGACAACTCTATTTGTCCTTAGTTACCATAAGTCATTTAAAAGTCAACATCATGGCTTGGTTTGCATGATGCCCTTTAACAAGACATGGAGACTTGCAATATTTCAGGTGAAAAAAAAAGACAATAAAAAAACCCCTGAACTGTTCTGTGGGTGTGATTAATGACTTAGTCCCTGGCCGCACCTGCAGATTAAAACACGGCATCCATCAACAGTGCACCTTGGGGGCGCAAAGTCAGAAGCCAGCATTTAAGGAAAAGATCAAACCCCAAAACTTATTAAAGGAAAACAGCTGTAAGAATTCCCAGCTCTCCCACTGAAGTTGAAGCCTCGGTCGCCCACAGGTGCTGGTTTTGCTATGCTCTGCTCAGGGCGGTGCATTTTGGGGCGACTGCTCCTCCAGCTGCCCCGCCGGCCCCGGGGCGCGTGGCGCTCGGCCGCGTGCCGGGCGGCTGGCAGCATGGCTCTGCCTCCCAGGGCAGCGATGTGCGCCCAGCAATTCCCCTTGGTCCCTCTGCACCAGTGCGGGCCACAGCACACAGAACAGCAACAGCTACATGCTCTCATACTGTATTTAAACTTGGGGTTTTTAATCTTTCATGAGAGCAATGCATACAGTTGCCATATTCATTGCCATCCTTCTATCACAGTGACAGTGATGTTGCCTTTCCACTTGCCCACATTTTTACTACCAGTGAACACTTGCAGAAACTGTTCAGGATAACATCTGACTATATATGCCCCATTAAACAAACAGCTCGTAGCTCCCCTGGGTCAGCTGCTCTGGGTTTTGCTGAGCAGAACAGCTGTGGGATGCTCTTGGCGTGCTGTTCAACCCAAAACTACTCCGACTAGTCACGAGGCTTCGAGTTCCAGACCTCCCGAACCTGAAGGTAACATTTAATGTATGACGGAGCCAAAAGATGCATTAAAGAAGCGCACAGGCCTCCAAATGCCCTCTTCCTTGCCGCCTGCCAAGTGATGGCTGGTGGGCTGGCTGCCAGCAGAGCTGAGGACTGCCTGGCTGGCATTTTTTTTGAATTGTATAAAGGGCACACTCATTCACTTGCAGACTGTGTAGGCTGGTCGTAATGTCAAGAAATGAGTCTTAGTTCCTCTTTGATAGCAGTCTGCAAATTGACATTCCAAATTTGGAGTTACTCTGTCATCTGCAGCACCTTGTGGGCTTCAGCACTCAGAGCAAATTCTCCCCAGAAAAGCCCTAGGGAGCTTCACATACACGAGCTCTGCTTCCCCCGCCGTGGTTGCAAGCCTCATTTTTCACGGTTTCAGATAGCTGGGAACTTTGGAGATGGGACTGAATGGTTCAGCCCCAGGGAGCACATGGGGAATGGAGAATACCACCCCTGGCCAAGGCTTTCAGCTCATGCCCTGATACTTGCACAGTTCAGGCACACTGTCATCATTGCTATTACTATTACTGTTGCTGCCATTATTAATTGCCTCACCCCCAGCACGTGAAACGGCACTTCCCAGGCAATGATAAAGCTGTCCTGCCGCCAGAAGCGGCCCGGCCCCGGGCACTGCTGCCACCCTTGCCAGACGGGGTTAGGACCGCCCCGATCAGCGGTCGCTGCCGCAGACAGCCGGGCGGCTGCAGGCCGTGCCGTTAAGGGATCAGCCCAGAGGTTCAGAGGGATCAGTTCCCGACTCCTCTGCAGCGATCCCAAGCTGATCCTAACCATTTCATCTCCTACAGAGCTCCGAATCCCGCTTTTCTCCCCACAATTTGCTTGTCTCTTTTATTTAGACAGTGAGCTCTCGCGCAGAGGCTTCTCTTTGCTGGGTGCAGGTGAACTCACACGTAYGACACCCTAATTCCACCAACACGTAAAAATCCTGTCTTTTGGCGAGTAATGATTGCTGGCCATAGAGAGGACAAGTCACCAAATTCATTAGGGCACTGTCCTCATTGCCRCCTCCCATGGGCTCTGCCTCCTCCAACTCCATACACAGACACATACTGACACAGAAAAGATGAATAAAACAAAGCTAAACAAAATGTTTAAACTGGTTTCTCTTTTTTAAGGATCTTTATGCATTAGACCTAGAACCATATCGCTACTCTGGAGTGAACCTGACCGGCTTCCGGATCCTCAACGTGGAGAACCCGCACGTGGCCTCCATCGTCGAGAAGTGGTCCATGGAGCGGCTGCAGTCWGCGCCCAAGGCAGAGCTGGGCCTGYTGGAYGGCGTCATGATGGTATGAGAAATTTAAACAAAGCACAGGCGAAGTCTGGGAACTAAACCAGTCTGGGAGGGACGGCAGTAACATTCAGTAAGACCTAAGCAAATGCTGTATCTATCAGTTCTTGCACTAGTAACAGCTAATCTCTGGCACCCTTCCCAGTGTGGTTAGTTGCACACTTTGGTAACTGTCCTTAAAATGCAGCGAGCTCTTCTGGTGAAACCCCTGCACGGTACTGCCTTATTTGCACTGTCCTTTTGCAAACCCGACTGCAGAGAGACTGTCACTTTGGGGAGACAACGCTGTCATCTTAAGCATGCAGCCAGCTCTCAGGGTTCCTCCACTCCCCTCTCTTCTTCCCAGTAAAAAGCTGACCCCAGGACCTGCAAAATTCAAAGCTTTCAGCTCCAGAAAGKGGCAAGCTGTGGAATGCCAAGCACAGCGGGGAAGTGCCCTGGCTATTTTGTGCTGGGAACAAGAGGAGAGGGAGCTGCAATCAGCTGGATATAGTGCTCTGTGCTAAAGTGCAGCAGGATTTGTCTGCACTCGCCTGATGTGCAGATGTAGCGAGTGCTCACTGACCTGCAAAGGTACCAGCTCTAAGTGCCACAAACTCCATGTACCCGGTCTGGAAAGGGAATTTGCTCTTCYACCAGTCTGGTTTCCAGGGCAGGGTAGGGTGATCGCTCTGCAAGTCTCCACTCAAGCGCAGGGAACAGCGTGGGGGAGCAGGAGCGCTCACGTCCCACGAGACGAGCCAGCTGCRCGGTTCCCCGCAGCCGTGATTTCCCTACGCAGTTGCTAAAAGGTGCTAAATGCCCCAGCTCCAGGGACTAGGAGCACAGCGCATGGCTAGGCTGGGCCAGGCAATTCATTAAGACTGAGTTAGGGAAAAACAGCCAAATCCGTGTCCAAAAACGGACTTTGCTGCAGTTTTGATGACTCCTTTCAGGGTCTGATGGCAGCTCCACTCTGCTGAGTTTCTGCTCTGAAGGTAGAGCACCTGCTCGCCCATCTGCCTTCCCGCGAGGCTGTGTCCGACCCCCGCAGTTGCTGGCTGCCTTCCTCCTTCCTTCCCTTCGCACTGCCAGACCCCTACCCCAAAGCAGCCTCCCAGACCTCCAACTTGAAACAGCTCCTTCACGTCCCCCCGTCCCTTGCCTCCCTTAGAGCAGAGCCCCCTCGTTCGCTCTCAGCCTGCCCCACAGCGCTGCCCCATTACAGCGGCGTGCTGCCTGCCACACCGCCCCCCGCGTCCCCGGCTCCTCTCCCCTCTTTGCCACGCACCTCCCCGGGGCATCCTGCCCTTCACGACGGTTTGCACGGTACCCAACCCAGCGGCGCCCCGACCCAGCGAGGCGTCGCAGTACGTAATTCACCACGAAGGTGCTCACACGTACGGCGCAGCCTTCGCSCCCGGCCAGCGAACCCACCTCCTGTCCGTAACGCTACGAATCCGAGCCCCCGGCGCGAGGTCGGGTGCCTGCTCTTCACGCTCGGGCGTGAAGGGAAGGACGGTCGTGGGGACGGCTGCCAGTGCTGCAGGATTTTCTCTACGGCCACGTTCTGCTGGATATTTGCCCTGCTGTTTGCTGTGTTATTTTGTTTGACTGTGTTGCTGCTGTACTCACATCTGTTTTCTAGTGTTCTTGAAAGCCAGCAAATAATGTATTTTCATTAGCAGGACTTACTACATCAGGGGTGAAAAATAAATCCAATTCAGTTGGTCAGTGTTTGGAGGTGAGAGGGGGCACCGCAAATTGAATCTAAAAATATCACATTATATGGCAGGGGCAGGGAAGTGTGTGTGGGGGGGGATTTCTCTCCAATTCAGATCACTGAAATGCAGAAAGATGTTGCAAATTTGTGATGTTCTGATTTCAGTGAAAGCCTGGGTCATTTTGGAAAATACAGTCTGCCCATGGACAAGCCATCTGATTTTTCTCATTTCTCCATTTTTAAAGTAGTCTGGATAACATTTTCTCCTGTTAGTTTTTTTTAAGTTCCTTAGAAAAAATGGACTACATACGAAAATCCTATTATTATATTCTACGTATAGAAAAGCTACTTTGTTTGTTTGACAGTACTGTAGTGAATGCATCAGAAATACCCGGAATAGCTGCACACAGACAGATGACATTTTCACAATCTATGATTTTAAGCGAGAACGGTGATCTTTGAGTGCAAAGAGCACGTAACAGAAAAACGCTTGTGTTCATTAGGCTTTGCCATGTGCRGAGGTACATGTTTTGAGAACTTGCTTTGCATGAGAGGTCGGCCTAGGGGTTCAGAACCACCTCATCTTGTGTAGAGGCGAATGTGTTCCTGGCAACTCCTCGAGATGCCGGTGAAAATGGGCCRCCCTACGGTCCCACCTTGTGCCTGCAGTCCAGCGGGCCGGAGGCGCCCGCCGGCTGTGCCAGGGAGCTGCTCGCAGAGCAGGAGCCTGGTCCTGCGGCAGGGCCGGGTCCTGCTGGTGCAGAAAGCTCTTGCCTTTGCAGAGCTATTTGCAGATTTAGACACCAAGCAGGTGAGGAACTAGGAAGGACCAGGACAGAGAAACCGTCATGTCTGTTAGCTGCCGGGCAGGCTGGTGATTCAGAGGGGGAAATCTTGCAGCTCCTCTAGAGACGCGTTAAGACTCCGCGATGCCTTGCTGTGGAACCGCTACCAACACAAATGCTGTTCCCCTTTATTTTAGACAGACGCTGCCCTGTTGTACGACGCAGTTCACATCGTCTCGGTGTGCTACCAGCGAGCCCCTCAGATGACCGTTAACTCCCTGCAGTGCCATCGGCACAAAGCCTGGAGGTTTGGTGGCCGCTTCATGAATTTCATAAAAGAGGTAAAGGCATGATTTGCAACCATAATTGCTTCCCACTAATGCAAAACTTCCACAGCAGGAGCAGTGCAGCTGCTCAAAGCACAGGTACGGCGGCACAYGGCAGAGAGTTCTGCAGTTACGGGATTATAAAAATCCTCCCCTGCTGGGGTCAGTGCAAATGGATGGAAGCACAGACATACATCAGACTGCTGACTTTACCCAGAAGGGAAAAATTCTGTGTGGGAGAAGAAAGCAAAGATGGTAGCATATCAGCAGGCACTACTTTACATGAAATAGTCTAAAAATTAACCTTAAATTTTCAGGGTCAAACAAAGCCGTGAGGAAGCTCTGCTGACTTTGAAGTTCCCTGAGAGGGAATTCATCTGGCATGTTGGAGTAGCTCAGGGTCACATTTTGACTTGGGACCCAAGAAGCCCAGATTTCTTTTCCTCGTTTCCTGCTCAGACCACTGCATGATCCAGAGTCTCCTTCTCCTCCCAAAACCATGACAGGGAAGCAATGTTTGGGTGCACAGGGTTTCACTGAGGACCCTTCAGGGAATTATATCACTTGTGTATACGAGCAAGTATCTAGGCTAGGTTTGGGGACTGCTTATTTAATTGTAATGGTGTGTTACTTTGGCTAAAGAAAAGATGGCTCTTGAGGGCTTAATATCTTTTAAGTATTAGCTATTAAAAGCACCTACCCTCTGTAAAAAAGCCAGCGCTGGGCTTCTGCACCATCCACACCCTGTCTTTGCCTTCCAGATAACATCAGTGCAGGCACAGCAAAACATCCAAAACATGCTAAACTCCTCCGTGCTGAGACTTGCCCTTGCCGCCTCGTGCGTCAGGAGCAGCTGGACCACTCTCTTTACGAGACCATTTCCTAGCAGAGCAATAGCCATTCGCCTTTTACAGGAACATTTGCTGGGGGCCACAAGAGGCCTTCAGTGCAGCTAAACCCCGGTGGCAAAGCTGGCCGCGCCGCACAGCTGTGCCCGTGTGCCGACGGAGGAGCGGTGGGGATAGCAAGAAGGGAGCCAGGGGAGCAAGGAGGCAGCTTCATTCGCTCTCTGCTCTGAGTCACTGTGATTTTCCTCTGTTCAGCCCACATAACTGTTTGTTTGCATCTGGCAAAAGCATGCGAACAGGCGCAAACCACAGGTGTTCATGAGCAATAGCTTACCAAGGGGCTGCAGCAGAGGGAAGCTGCAGCGAGGGGTGGCCAGGAGCYCTGCCCAGCGTCGCCTCGCGTGCACACCCTGCACTCACCCCCATGTCTGCAAAAAAGGAGGGGGAAAATGGAAGCTAGAGCTGCAGGAAGATATTACAAACCCCACCAGAGCTCTTTGTGATGAAAAAGCCCTGTTTACCCTGAGGCCTTTTTAAACTTGTCTGCCTGTGGAAATTATGAAAGCAGCTGCAGTATGGTATACAAGAGGAGGCTGCRTTGAAACAGCTGGCCATAAAACCCCCTAAAGTTTTTAAACATAAAAGAGTAGAAGTACATTGTTAATTGTTATTAGGGTTTGAGCTGCAGCATCATCTACAGACCCCAGCCGGGCCARCGCAGCGAGAGCGCGCCTGCGCCAGGTGCCTCCAAGCTGCCCGGGCTGCAAGCCCTCGGGGAGCAGAAAGGAAGAATTGTTCCCACTGCAGCAAGAGCATGAACTTTTTTCTTAATAGGCCCTGAAGATTGTATCTTTTCTCCCCCTGCCTCTCTCTCTCTCCTTTTTCATGTTTTGTTCCCTTCTGCAGAAAGCTGCTCCAGCTGGCTGCCAAAAGACAGTGTAAATAATTTGTCTGGTTGGCTCCTTTTGCAAATTACCCTGAGCCTCACACTCGAGCGCCTGCCTGTTGTTTCCCTCGCTGGCACGGTGTCAGCTGGTTGCAGGGATAAGCCTCCTCCCCACTGCAATCAGCACACGCAGTAATTGCTCCCTCTAAACTCCGGTAGAGACCGAGCAGCAGCAGCAGGGAGGGAGGCTGCAGCGCGGCCGCCGCTCCCCGGCCCCGCGCGCAGGTAGCGGGCGCCCGGCGGGGAGCTGCCGCGCTCAGCACGCGCTGCGCCGCTTCCCGCGGGCGCGTTAAACACGCCGCGGCTTCCCCGCTCCCGGGGCGCTCCACGGCCCACGGGCCACCGCCTGCACGCCCAAATTAGCAAAGCGAGCGCAGCCTTCCCACAGCGCTGGGGTGGCAGGGCTGAGGGCGCTGTCGTTATTCCTCGGGAATTAATGAGGAAGAGCCAGAGGAGCATATTTGCAGGGAAATATGCCAGTCGTTCCCCCAGGAGGATACATGATGCCGCCTTCCCCACGCTGGGATGCGTCAAGCTCCCCTGCCCGTAGAGGAAACACGTTCCCCRGGGAAGGAAGGACCCGCCGCGTCTGAGCCGCTCGGCAGAAAGAGCCCGAAACCGAACTGTCTATTGCCGAAACAGGGCTGTGAAGTAGTAACTGCTGTCGACAGCCCAGCACTATTGCAGGAGTATCCTACGGTCACAAAGTACCTCGAGGAGGGGTCACAGCACATCCCACAGTGACCCGCAGCAGAGCAGGCATCATACACCATGCTGCCACTTAGCACCTCTTTGCTACCACCGCTAGCGCCTCGTGTTTGGGGTCCTCTCACCTCCCAAATCGGACAGGTGAATTCTGGTCGTGCAGAATACACACTGGGAGGGAAATGGAGTCATGGAATAACTTTGGTTGGAAAGGAGCTCTGGAGGCCTTTACTCCAACAGCCTGCTCCAAGCAGGACTAGCTCCCAAGTTAGGCCAGGTTGCTCAGGACCTTGGCTAGTCAAGCTCTGAAAATCTCCAAAAATGCACTTTGATATCATCTCTGGGACCTGCCCCAGGGCTTAAGCTGAACTGCCGTAAACTRGACAAGGAGCGCTGACCCACCACTGTCCTACCCGTATTCCCATGCCTGCTCTAGAGTGACGGAGCCTGTTAGCAGGGACAAAGTCTTCACTTCCTAGACTCTCATGCTCCACTTCCCATCTGAAATAAGGGAGGGAAGTATTCAGCACTTTTTAGCTTCCATGTGCCTTGGAAGCACCAGCAAGTTCATGCAAATAAGGGTTCTTAATTTATGGGGTTGACTGGAATTGTCCTAAACCCAGGCTCCCCACAGCCCAGCACTTCTCAGCACTACAAGGATAAATGCCGCGCACAAGGATGCCGTGATAAATGCAGGTAGTTTTCTACTGAGTCATCATGTCCTGAACAGCTGTTGAACACAAAAGGTGCTAACAAAAATTGTGGCAAGGACTTTAAGAGACTTATGAAAATCTCCAGCTCAGTCTGCAGTCTGAGCAGTGATGGAGATGGTTATTAATTAATCCTGCTCTTTAGGGAGAAACTACCAGTGTAAGGACTAAGTAAAAGAGAGTCTTGTACAGCAGAAGGCAAAAGATTATTTATGATACCAAGTAACAGCCCTGCTATTTTTTCTCCCTTTCACAGGCCCAGTGGGAAGGATTAACTGGACGGATTGTCTTTAACAAAACTAGTGGTTTACGGACAGATTTTGATTTGGACATCATCAGCCTCAAAGAAGATGGGCTTGAAAAGGTAGGCAGAGTTTGTCTTACCTGGAGAGCTATGGGCTACTCTACCTTTGAAAGATCTGCTCAGGCAACAGAGAAAATGGTTGGTAGCCTTACTGTTTCCATGTTTTCTGTGTTATATATAAAAGGATATTTACTTTGTGGGATTTCTCAGATCCTTTTCCATGCCTCATCTGTGACTCACTAGCCCTGAAGCACTGTGCGTGGGATTAATTCCCAGTTGCGTAAGTGCTTGTGGCACTTTGCTGGGATATGGCAGAAGAGCGGAGGCAGAATAAACTTTCTGAGCAGCCCTTAACATCTCCTTGCCCAGGCAGAAGATGGAAGGAATAAAACCTGTCCCACCCTCCATCCTGCTGCGCTTGCTTGCAAAATGCTGATATTTTCCCAAGGAGGCAGCAGCTCGTGAAAGCATCATCTTGGTGTGACTTCCTTGAGTAAAAATTGCTGAAGGCTTGGAAATGGTACCAGCTTATTACAGCCTAGATTTTAGAGGAGGAGACAGTGCGTATCTTTGTTTAATTTTTTTCTGTGTTATTGAAGGAGCAGTAAGAGGACCTGCTTGGGCCTGCGCTGGCCTGTCTGGCCGCAGGGTTTTGTCCAGCGGCCGCTGTTCGCAGCCATCCAGAGCAGCCGTGGTGGTGCAGAGAGYGCAGGCTCCCTTCCTCCTAATTAGTGCAGCTCTCCCCTGGGCACAGAACTGCAATGCTGATGTGCAAATTTGATTCTCAGGTGTTCATGGGGTTTTCATTTCCTTTTCTTCAATTACTTTTCAAAAAAAAAAGCAATATGCAAACCATTGAAGCTGCTAAAATACCATTTTCAAGGGGGGATCAATTAATTATATAGACAAAATAGAGCAGCAAGTGGCCTAAAAYGAACAGCGGACTGCGCAGTGCACAGCTTACGCCAACCGTCACCAATTCACGGGTGCTCTGCTCTAATCCGCCGCCAGGCAGTGCCGGCCGAGGCCAGGAAGCACTCTGAGGAGCTGATGCCTCCCTGGGGTAATTCTGGGTCCGCAGGCTGCTATCGAGTGTCTCGCCTGCAGCTTTACAGGAAAAAGCTGGCTACTGGGGAGCAATTCCCCTTCCAGAGCAGAGCTGCTTCAGACACTCGCACGGTGCCTCGCTGGCAGCTGCGGACGGAGCGCCGAGTCCTGCCGGCGCTGGGCGTGCAGGGAGGCTTCGCGCACGGCAGCAAGTGCCAGCTGGGAACGCAGAGGGAGTTTTCAACCAGGCGCGCAGCAAGCAGCCCGAGAGGCACGCACGACCTCCCCGGGGAAGGCTGGGGAATTAATGACGCAGCGCTCGGGGGCAGCCTCCGCCGGGCTCCCCGGCTCGGAGCGCTGCGGCTCCCGGGGCCGAGCGCCTCCCCTGCCCCAGCCCGCTTTCCCACCGCTTGTTCTTCCTTCTCTTTAAAATAAATTGTTGCCGTGCTTTCACACCACAGTGGTAGTTCTTTGCTTCGTGTAAAAAATCTCAAGGTCACCACTGCACTCTCCTAGTGGATTCATTTTGGTGTGAAACGCAGAATAAAGAAAATGTTACTTCAAAAAAACCCAGTGACCTTCAGTCTCAGCTGCAGYCCGGCAGAGCTCTGCGCAGGGACGCGGTGGGGACGGGGCAGAGTGAAGCCCTGGTGAAAAGCTGCCTTTTCACCAGAATGGAGTAGGAAATGAGCTCTGCAGCTTCATTTTTTTCTTCAAACTATTGAAAAATAAAATTTTCCACTTAACATTTAACAGGAAATATTGAAACACTTAAAATATTCCCAAGCCAAGAAAAGAAAAAGTTGTATTATTCCATTTGGATTTTTGACAGCTCTGAAGTAGTAATCACCAAAAATGTTCAGAGTATAAACTGCATCAAAATCACCCTGTCATGCAAAATTCTTCAATTTTGAAAAAACAGCATTTACCAAAGACTGAAAGTCTCCTAGACAAGAAGAGATGGATCCAGTGCTTTTTTGATACATGGAAAAGAAAATGATTGCTCAGAACATTAGCGCTTGAGGAAGAGGCCGAGATCGATAAAGCAAAACCGGAGAGTGGAAAAGCTTGCTCTGCCGATGAGGTTTTCCTGAGCGTATCCGGCTGTCCCGTGCCTGCGGCGCCCAGGGCTGCCAGCGCCGGCAAAGTCKCTCCTCTGAGCAGTGCCTCCAATGGGGACACTGATTTGCAACACTAAATTGATGGGAAATTCACACCTGAATTTCTACCCTCCTCCCCGACAGCTACTCGCCTTCAGAAATCCCACAGAAACTCCCCCGCGCCGGTYTGGAGCACAGCGCACCGACGGCTGAGAGCTGTGTGCGGGTAAAATACTAGAAAAATGTGGCAAGTATTTGGACACCGTATGAATCTAATGTTTATGTACAACCACAGCACCTATCTGTCAAACTAACACTCTTCAAGTGTGCTGCAGACTGGCACTAGCTGTATTTATTACTAGTGTGTGTCACATAAAGCCCGGGGGAAGCCGCCAAACCTTGATGCATATTCTGTGCAGTCATTCAGCTTTTGTGCTTGATCTCCATCAATTCAGAGATTTCACAATTCCCACTATTATTTTTTAAAAAGCTTCTTGCCAACTCTAGAGGGATTTTAAAGTATCGATGTCAAATCTCTGTTGATACTAGGTTTCTGTCAATAGTTAATCTGAAATAACAAAATGCCAAACTACAAACAAATCCCACGCGGATCCTGCATTATGTATAATAGCTTGTGTTTGTTGAGCTTCAGGATTGAACTCCTGATCCTTATAGCTCCTGGATGTTCCAGGGATTACAGCAGTATTAACCAAACATAATTACATGTAGTTTGACTATCTGACTCACACACTTCTCTTAATGCACTTTTTTTCTCTTTCTTTCCTTTTTCAATATTTAAAACTGATTGAGTCAGTCTTAAGTTCCATGTATTTCATTTTCTTAAAGCAACTTAGCTGCAGCACTAGTAGAGGTCTCTTAGATTCCTGCTTCTTTTTTTCCATGCACAGTAATAATCTTTTGACATTGCAGCTGTGCTGTGACTGAAGGGAGACAAGGARGATTGCCTGATTTACCTGAAATATTTAGAGCCTTTCACAAAGTTCATGGAAACTCTTTCAGAATTTATGATTTTTTTTTGCCAGGCAGCACTCCTCATTACAAAGTCTCTTTTTGGGGATGCAGTAAAACCAAGTTCTCTCCTTGGACTGCTGAAGAGGTTGGAGTATCTTAAAAATAAGAATAAATAAAATATTGGAAGCTCCTGGCTCCCCGGCGGGTTTGAGCTGTCTGCTGCAGGTTTCTCTCTCATTTACGTCTCCCAGTAGGAACCCCGAGATGGACGATCTCTTCCCACCTCCCCGCGGGTATGTGTTTTTCTCGCTGCCAGGCCGGCCGCATGGCCACCCTGCTCCGTTCGTTGGCAGCAATCCCACATCCCCGCAGCTTTCGGGGCGTGTTACCTCCCTGCCGCCGGGCGCTAGCCAGTGCTGCCTCCAAAGACTTCTCTTAAATAGAAACATGTTTTGCAATTTCTGGGTCAGTAGATCTCTTCAAAGTCTAAAAATGCATTAAAATTGACAGCCTGGGAAGAAAAGAGCACCTCGAAGAGATGCGGAGCGGAGCCGATGTGCCCGTGCCCGAGCAGTCTTCGCCCCCGATGGTTCTGCTCGGGAGAGGCACCGCTGCCTCCCGGTAGATGACTTCAAWGTGCCTCTAAGCGGGACAAGCACAGCAGAGGCAACTGCCCCGTCGCAGGGAGGGAAAGCACAGCAGCTCCCCGCTCGCCGCGCCTGCGGGCGCTCTGCCTTTCCCGGGCGCCGCCGCGCAGGGGGAGTCCTGCACCCGCCTGGCCTCCGCCAGGGACCGGACGGTGTTTCTGCTCTGGACAGAGCAAACCAAGAGTTCAGTCAATAGTGCCCTACACCGCAGMCCAGAGCGCACTTGATCACGTCTGCTGGAGATGCTGGGGCCGAGGCCCTTCGAGGGGAASGCGTTATAAAAGCGAGTCTGTGCCTTTGTGCAGAAAATAGAAATGGTCCATATCAGCGATTTGCAAAGCTGCTCAAATTGTTTTTAATTCTTCCCATCAAAACAAAAGAATTAAAATGAAAGAAAATGGCCTCATAGTTTTGCTTGTTTACTTTGTTCTGTTTTGCTCTTGCCCAGAGGTGACTCTTCAGCGCATTTCGATTGTGTGTACTCCACAAAACCACTGCAAATTGTTCATTCAGCTCCTAAATGGTAGTTATCATGGTCTTCTTCAATGCACCTGTATCCTTCTAAAGGCAGCATAAGGGTTGGGTATTATACACATGCAGGTGGAGTGACCTGCAACTGAAGGGTTAATGCAAATCTTCTATTCAGCTGATACAAATGATAATTTCAGCTTTGCTTCCATTTTCTACAGATGAGGGAAGCTACTCCATTTTTCCAGACCAGTAGGATGCTGAGAGCGACTGAATAACACGAGCTAGGTGTTGATTCATTTGCTTGCTTGCTTCTTCCAGGTTGGAGTGTGGAGCCCTTCGGAYGGCTTGAATATCACGGAAATCTCCAAGGGACGAGGGCCAAATGTCACMGACTCGCTGAGCAACAGATCTCTAATCGTCACCACTGTCCTGGTAGGAGACCGCAGGCCTCTCTTTTCCATCTACGTGTAAATCTCTGGGACATGCAATCCCCCTGACAACTCGCAGCACACCACTCCCGACTTGCCAGTCCCTCAGAAAGCCRCACGAGGGCACGGAGAGCCCCGGGTGCAGAGCTGGGCTCCTGCTCTCCGCTCTGCCCGCACCTGGCCCGGGTGACCTGGTGTGGCCCCCGCTGTGGCCGCCCCCAGCAAAGGCGGCCGGCCCGCTGGGGCTGGCACGCGCCGGTGGGCATGCAGCTCGCTCCCGGGGCTGCTGCCTGTCCCTGCTGCCCATCTGGTACCCCCGCTGCAGGGGCTTGACCGGCTCTCCCGTTTCCCCTTGCTCGCTGCGCGCGTTGAAGGTTGCGGCAGGTTGTCTATGCTGAGCTCCAAAAAAGCTCTTAAATCGCCCAGGGCCTTTAGCATGCAGGTGTCTGGCTCGTCAGCAGCGGCGGGCATCGTCAGCTGGTCAGCATCTCTACCTCAGACAGAAATACCCTTGCTGCAGGAGCAAATACTAAGAACAGCCAGAGACCTTGGCTTAGCTGTAGCAATCGTGTTTCCTTCCCCCTCTTCAGTACATATTTGATAAACTAGCTAAAAGTAATGCAGTTATCCAGCAAACCATGGTTACTTAACTGGTCTCCTCCACTTCCAACTGTCACACCGCATTTTGCTCTCAGGTTCACTATTGGATTTGATGGCAGGCATCAGATCAGAATGAATTTTTATTTAACATCTAATGAATTATGACTAGTGGCATTAGTTTCTRTATGTCTGCATTACAGTGTGGGCTTGTGGCGTGCTTACAGGAAGCAACAAAAAATACCAGCACTTGGACAGCTCGCTCAAAATTGGTCTGAACYGTGTTTTTGCCTATGTAAATTTTCTGGCCCTTTTATATTCTGTATTTTCAGAGAACCTAAAGGTAGAGATAATAAAGAACTGCCAGCCTGGGGTGCGTTCACAGTGCAGAGCACTGTGATCCCTCATTACATACCTCCTTGCCATCCTAAAAGGATGCATCTTTATATAGAGTGAGGTTTCGTATTATAGAAGGAATTGCAAGACTGTGAGGTCCATCATCTCAGCTTCTCTCTACCCAGAAGAAAAGAGAGCAAGAAGATGCTTGATGCAGGGTGTAAGAAAGGTTGGAAGCAAAGGCCTTGTTCCACGCAGTAAAGGGTTAGTGAAATGGGAGCAAACTGAATGCCAGAGCAATACAGATGTTGCTGCTGCTCTCCGTACAAATTASCCAACCCATCTAACAAAAAGAAAAAAAATGCAACTCAGAACTTCCCCTTCACCACATAATATTTGTTCACTGAAACATTTTGTTCCAGTTCCTCCCCAAGAGTTGGGTACAGGATGCTCTCCYTGACTAAGCTGTGCAACAGGCTGCTTTCATGTCCCAATATGCAAGGGAGACTGAGAAAGTTCCCTTCCCCATCTGAAAGTTTTATACTGTGCTACCCTGCAGGACTGAGATGGGTCATGCTTACGGGGGCCTGGCGCAGGYGCGGTATCCAGTGCAATCTGCATTACCAGAATCAGTGGCAGCAACTGTTCCCCACTGGCTACGGTTATTCAAATGAATTGTCACATCGGGAGTGACTGCAGAAGCATTAGAGAAATGACAGAGCAAAAGGCACTTTAACAATTCAACAAGCGTCAGACAGTGAAACTGCCTCTGTTCAGCCTCTTGCAGGWGCCTTTGCACAGGCACACTACACATGCAGCTTGCTTTCCTTTCATTCTTTTGTATTTAAGCATTTTTGGTGTGTTCAAAATGCTTATGAAGAGGAAGTTTAAGTAGTTTTTCCTAAGAGGCCAAATGGAGAGCCCTACCATGCCAGGTTTAATTCATTTTGGCAAGGTAAGCTGCCAGCCCCTATACATGGGGGATGCAAATTTTTAGAGCAACATGAATAACACATCACATCAATCCACTCTCAGGTGGAGGCTCAGGATCAGCTACAAGGGAACTGCTCAACCCATACTGCAGCCTGATAAAACTCCCCAGAAGTTACACAGTGACTCACCTCCCCCGTCTCTAATTAGAACTGCGCGTGGTATGTTGGGGAAAATTACTGCGGGTGGATGGCTGGTGCTGCTGCAGAGGAGGCTCGAGAGGCAGCAGCGGAGCTGCTCGGACAGAGGCAGCAGCGGATTGTGCAGGGCGAAACCGAGGGGCACCAGATATGTCCAAGACTGGAGTACTGGTGAGACCTGTATGGTGAGGACTGACAGAAATCAGAAAAGATGCAYCTTCTCAGGCATAAGATACATGGCTAGCGCTGTGGAAGTGCCTAGCTCTAGAATAATACGATTGCTGTACCTCAAGATTAAAGTATAATGCAAAATGACGGAGCCAGAAGGAGACCTATCAGCCATCTGTCCTTGACATACTTCTTTCAGGCAGCATTTTCATCTCTTACCCCACAAGCACGTATAAATTATAGAATCTACAACTGTGATATCAGTTCCCATTAACTGTGTGATTCCTTGGGCCTGCACACATGCGACGGGGTCTCTACCCAGAAACCACATCTGTCCTACAACTCTGTTGCCCGCAAGAATAAGAAATGTGCTTAGATCCAAGTTTTGCAATAACTGCATTTTCATATACTGGATTCTAAAAAATAAAATACAACCCTAAACTTTATTTGCAACTTCCTTTGGTGCTTTTGCATTACTGTAAATGATTGCAGAAAAGCCATAGGAGGACCTCTGAAAGAAAAAGCATGAAAGGTTTTTTCCCCTCTTTTGCACATATTGCACTGACTTGTTGGAAGAGAAATATTACCCCAGCAGCCAGTGCCAYTCTCCCTAAGCAATATGGGAACTGTGAAGTTATGAAATTGAGGGCACCTTCACTGAGAAATCGATTAGCAAACCGAGAGAGCTTGTGAATTGGATGTCTGGCCATTTTCAGTAATAAATTGTGAAATAGTCCGTGAATAAGTGGTTCACAGAGTTCAGAATTACCCCCTAGGAAATGTCTGAGACCTGGAGATACATTACTAAAGCGAGTGGCGTCCTAATGTTCAGTGCTTCAGCTGTTAAATATGCATGTAATCCCTACAGCGCTTCCCAAAATTAATTGTGCTTTATGGCTGCTCTGGAGCGGGTGTATTTATATCAAGATCCACAGATTCAGCTGATTCACAAACAAAGCACTAATTCCAGAGAAGAAAGCTGAGGAGGAGGCCAGAGAGAGCGGGATTTAACTGAGCTGCGTGCGCCAAACTAAACTCTATGGGCATGACGTTACCAGTTTTGCTTTGTAATTCTGCAGATCTGGTTGCGCGTGCTCCCTCCGTCCCCTCCCGAGCCTGCCCCAGGCCCGCAGGCACCGCCTGCCCCCGCGCCGGAGGCAGAGCCTTCCCCCGCGGCGGTGGCGGGGCGGCCGGCAGCCCCCGGGCCGGGGCGCCTGCCCCGTCGGGGTGCCGCGGGGTATCCCGCTGCTGTTGTAACCGGGATCCCGGCTCTCTGTCCGCGGCGTGCACCCGCCTTGCCCCCAGGCAGCACCGCGGGAGCTCGGCCAGGCTGCCCTCTCCCGGGGCAACCCGAGCCTTCTGCGGTGACTGCACCTCCGTGCACCGGCCTTGCGGGTMCCTTTAATCTGAGCCATTTACTAGCTGCTGTTGATCTCTCACCCTCCTCTTGCCTTCTAGCTTTTGCCTGCTGCCTACCATGTTTTCCCATTTCCATCTGTCCTCTACATGTTTTCTCCCTCGGGCTTCCCTCCAGTGTCCCTTGCCCTCAGTCCCACCGACTGCCTCCGCCTGACACTTCACGGAAGGGCGGTGATGGCTGTTACGCGGCTGCTGACTGCGCGTGCACCGGCTGGCCTCAGCTAAAGAGGCAGGGATCCGCAGGCAAAGCCCTCTGTGAAGTACTTCCTTAGGGTTTTTTGGCATGTGGCAGTGCTTGGGACAACTGTGATTAAAGAGGCACCCTTGACCTTCCCCACTGAAGCCGCAAAAGGAGCAGAGGGCAGACACCAGACCTACGGGAGAGGCTGCTGTAGCTCAGAGGACACCTGCAGTGACAGCACGTTCAACAAGCTCTTCTCCTTCAGACTTTCTCCAGGCAGCAGTAGGGCCCCTCTCCCACCCCCTGCCTCAGCTGTTCTCATGTCCCATCAGCTCGTGGGGGAAAAGAGAAAAATGACCTAAACTCAGGGAAAGCTTTCAGCCAACCACCAGCCAAGCATGGTTCCTTCACTTTGTGTTTAATCCACCAGCCTCTTCCTTGCTGCCACTGCAGGGAATGAAAGAGGCACCACGGTGYGGGTCAGCTGCGTTTCTGCTGCGCAGCAGTTGCAGTTGAATTTGTCCTCCCCTGCCCCTCTTATTGTTTYTCAATGCTCTTCATTTTCAAAGCATGAAATGGTTATTTTTCTCCCTGAAATCCACCAAATGGAAAACAGTTGGCTGCTCAGAAGAGACAAAATTAAATTTTGTGGGGTAAACAAGGTTGCTAATTAGCTGATGCACTGTGCAAAGTTAATTTATTCCAAACATGTCACAGTGCCAATGCTGCCTGAAGAGTCCAGTCTCATTGCTCAGGTCTACCTGCCGAGCAGCCCTGCCTCTGGCGCTTTGCTGTGGAAATGGGACTGGCGGCTGGCCTGTAATGGTGACTCTTTGCTTCCCGGTGTCCAGGAAGAGCCCTTCGTCATGTTCCGCAAGTCAGACACGGCCCTGTTTGGGAACGACCGCTTCGAGGGCTACTGCATCGACCTTCTGAAGGARCTGGCCATCATCCTGGGCTTCACCTATGAGATCCGGCTGGTGGAGGATGGGAAATACGGCGCACAGGACGACAAGGGGCAGTGGAACGGCATGATCAAGGAGCTCATTGACCACGTGAGTGAGGCACATCTGCACGTGCATGCAGCTGCAGCAGCTCTCTGCCAGGGGTGGGACTGCTCTCCGGCTCAGGGCACCTGCAATGAGCTCATATCCACYCTGCTTAAGCCCTTGTGGGCTATGTTGCATGGTATGTAAGAGGTGTATCCCTGCCACCAGCGTGCCTTCTGACTCCTCCAAATATTCATTTGCAGTCTTCTGAGAATAGATATTTTCATAGCACAAAAGTGGGCTCTGCAGCTTCAGCCATGGACCGTGCAACGGGGCACGGGCTGGGCACGCAGGCAAGTAGGACGGGGCTGCTCCAAGGCTCRGCTGCCCACCGTCAGCTACGAGCCGGCAGCAGGGCCTCCTGCCGGGGAGCAGCCACTCTGCTCCTACAGACGTGGGCCAGGTTCAGTGTGGAGGGGGCTCAGGGCTCCGGGACGCCAGGCATGTCCCGGGCCCAGCTCACCTGGATCCAGGTGACATAGCCAGGGAATGCTCTGGCTGACAAGTGATGCTGTTCTGTATGTTTAGATACAGACACCCAAATCTTTTGCATCCACTTTGCTTGCTATGAGACCATGGAGTCCAAGAGATCTCCTTTGCCCATCTAAACAAACAGGACCTTGTTCCTGATATGGTAGAAGATTTGTGCTGAATGCTTGAGCAATGCAGTTGCTGGGAAATCTTTACTTTTTTTTTTCCTGAATTTTTGCTGTACTATATAARGTCATTGGCTGACACAATGGGAAGGATCTCAGACAATAATGGTCTGCTACAGGAGGTGTGTGCACTACCAGTTTGTCGAGATGGCCCTAGATGTATCAAGAGAGGTGTTCTCTGTGAAACTAGGGGTTTACAGGCACTGTACAAGGCATTGGTGAGATCTGCATTAAACCTGGCGAAAAGGATGACTACTGGGAAAATCAGGGAAAGGAGACCCCCCCCCAGAAACTCAGGAGGAGGTTGGCTTGCTTAGCTTAGCAAAATAACTGCTCTCCATAAACACATCCAAAGACACACAAAAAAGAACAAGGAGATTTTTAGGCTACAGAARAACATTGCAGTTGGTATGAACAGGGCATGGTGCTAGTGCTGGAAGTCAGAAGGTAGCTGCTCAGCCAGCGCTTAATTGAACCAGGGCCTAGCCACAAAGCTAATGTAGGTCTGACTCTTTTCTCATCAGCATAAGAGATCCTTTACGAGAGCCCACCAAAGCCCCTGCCCGAGCACAACGGCCCACCGCCTGCCTAGACCTGCCATCACCCTCTGGCTGGGGAGGAGAGGCGAGGAGCACGCTCAGCCCACTCAGTCTTTGATTATACCCCCRAGCTTTCGCACACGTGGCTTCTCTGCAGGGTTCCTGTCACTCAGAACGCGCGACACTTACGCTTGAGAAAGCGTGTGATAATTTCTAACTCTCAGCTGATCAGTTCCTAGGGAAAAATACTGCAATGCATGTGAGCAACCACCACTCTGGCATGTTCAGAACAAGAAACTCCTTCAGCCCAGGGGAGGGTGGCCACATCCTCAGAAACCGCTCGTGCCCCAAGTCCAGAAGCGGGGTGTGCTGCAGGCAGGCAAACAGACAGGGGATGGATTGAGGCAGAGGTCTGGAAACCCTCGTGGTGGAAGAGTTTGATAGGAAAGAAGGCAGGGGCTTCTCCGAAAGCTCCTCATCCACCTCCCACGTTACCAGGCTGTTTCTCATCTTCCAGCCACCCCTTCCCACCAGCAGCACCTCCCAGCTGGATCACGCACAGTGGCATGATGAAAAGATCCGAGGAGAGTAGGGAAAGATTTCCTTGAGGGAAAACTGAAGCTCCTGCTGCCCCAGGTCCCTCCCCTGTTTCTCTCCATCCAGCTGCTGAGGGACACAGACTCCATCCCATTTTTGCCCACCTCCAGTGAGGCCCAGATCCCTATCCCCCCTCTCCGCTTAGCAAATCCCGCTACTCCACTTCCCATACTGACTATTCAGGAGAACAATGCGTGGTTGCGTCTCCTTAAATTTTGCCCAGCCGTTTGGACTGGTTTGGAGAGTGATGCTCCATTAATAATCACAAATTACTGTGCAATGCACAGCTTGGCCATTAACCTTATTTTCCTGGCTTTGAATCCACCAACACATTTGTATGAGAGAGYGCAAAGCACCCGAGTTCACAGCTTGGCTCTAGCGAGCAACGATTTTGGTGAGATTTGGGAGAAACGTGCTGCAGCCCGCCTGGAGCGCGCCGCAGCCAGCGAACCCGGCACCGAGTCTCACTCCAGCAGATGTGCCAAGGCGGGCAGCTGGGAACAGCTCTGCTCCGCGGTCTGGTCCCAGCCCCAGCGGCATCACCCGCCTTAACGACGCACTCTCCTGGTTTATAGCCCACCCTTCAGTGAAATGAGAGAGCACAAGCAGGTGTGCAGGGGACAGTTTAATATATATATTTTTTAAGAATGCAGCTTATTTTCTAAGCTCTCCTGAGACACGGAGCTCACACCCGCTCCGCAGAGCAGCTGTGCTCTTCCTTCCATGGCCATTTATAAAAGCCTATTAAACACTAGCGAAACTCCAGTGGCAGCTTTACCCTCGCAGCTGCCAACAAGTCGCATCGTCTGAACCCTCTGCTCGTGGCCAGAGGTTGCTCAGTTTCCTAATGAGATATTTCGCCTCTAGCACATTCTGTGATCCCAGAAGCCCACTTAGGAGGTGTGGGAAGCTGGTGCTTTTGTGAATCCCTTATTCCCCAAAAAAGTCTCTAGAAGAGATCAGGACAAAATTTATCTGTTATCTCACATATCAAGGGTAGCAGTATAAGCATTCCTGGAGCTGAACTACATCTCTCTCCTCCTCAATACCCTGTCCAAGTGGTGCAGTCTTCGGACCACCTCTCAAGTTCCTGGCTGCAGCTTGAAAACGTTGCCTAAGCAGAACCGAGACAAAAGCAACCGCACGTCCGCAGCAGCTGCGAGGCTCCTGCAGCTCATGSGAGCAGAAAGCATTTGCTGGGTGAGTCACTTCAGCAGATGAGCTTCCCTGCGACCACATAAGGGAGCAGTGGCTTGCAGGGAGACTGCGGAGCTGGGGCCCGAGATCTACGCTCTGCTTCCAGATTTGGCTTGTCTGCCCTAAATGACATTGGACAAGTTGCTTCTGTGCAATACTTCTTCCATCTGTAAAATGCAGATGCTAATGATTATGCCCCTTACAGGGAGAAAACGGTGCTTAATCTGTTTGTGAAGTGTGCTGCAGTCCTTGGGTGGCTTGCCCTGGAGAAGTGGGGAGCATGGCAAGGGCATGCAAGGACAGCCCGTGGGTGGAACAAGACACTTGCTCTCACAGGGGAATATGCCACAGGTGGCACAAATCTGCCTTTGCATTTTTGCTTCCAGAGAAGTCCACACAGCTCATACCACAGACTTTAGCAGTTTCTTACACAACTGCCATGCTAAGTTAGACACCTGACGAGCTTCACAACAGAAGAAGCTGGTGTTTTGCCTCACTGACTGATGGATCTAACATACATACACACAGACACAGACCAGCCTGTGTGCTTTGACATCGAGCTCTGAGACCCTGGATCCCCTCCGTCCCCCCAGTGASTGCTGGAAGCCAAGTTTATGGCTCTTACTACAGAGCATCTGCAATGTAGACAAAGCCTAAAAGGACTCTGAAGGAGTAAATAGTTCCAAAGCAGGAAAAGAGATACAGGGAGTAGAAGCTAGACTGTCACCAGCCTGAACCCTGTCACTTCCAATGTCCAGCAAGATGTTATAGGGCTCACAGGAAGTTTTTGGCATTTCCCAGTGCTGTGGTCAGCTAAAAGAGCCAACCTGAGAAAAAAGATACAGTGAACAACCTCATTAAGCAGCAGTCTAAATTCAGGGTCAATCTGCACTAAAGTATTTCTTGGCTACCTATTAAAAGGGCTAATTAACATACAAAACAGGAAAGGACTACATCCCCCTCCCTTTTTTGCAAGTTTTACTGTAGCATCAAATTTGAACTCGCYGTTCTAACAGGTGTGGTTCGGAGCCTGTCTGGGGGTGATTTACAGCCATTGCCCAAGCCCCATATGAAGCCATTATTTTTTTTATCCTCATGTCATTGCTTTTTATAGTAGTGTTTATGTAAAGCATTAAAAAGTGAAACTGCAACCAGATGGAGCCGTTCCTCAGCAGCAAAGCATCGTCAAACCATGTGGGGAAAGGAACATCAACTGATCGGTACCATGCAATGGGAAAGTTCAAACTCATCTCACACCTAGTAGGAAAAGTGTTGAAGACAGCACTCAAACAAAGTTGTAGTGATGAAAACAGGGCTGCTCACACTAGACATTTAATGTCTGGACTGGCTTTCCTCCATATGCATTGTGTCCTCTTATAAAAGAATTGGGAACATTCAGGTGAGAGCAAAATGCAAATACCCAGGCCAGGATTAAATCTAAGCAATCTAAAAGTCTGYGCACTGCTGAAGAGCCACTTAGTTCACGTGCATTCGAGACCGAGCCCCCCATACCTGTTGCAGTGCATGACCTTTGGTGGGCTGAGTTGATGTGTAGGCTTGGTCCTGAGTCCTGCGTACAGGAGATACGGCTCTTGAGGTGAACTAAGAGGCTCAAATGGTGACTGTCAGCGCTTGGAAGGCTGAGAGCCATGGGAGCTGTGGATGCTGTGCACCAGGAACAGACTTGATCTCAGGTTGTGATTCAGGGAAAAACGAGACGGGCAAAGCAAGGGACAGGGCGTTACTCAGGACGGCCTTCTACTGGGGCTGTGAAATCCGTCGAGAGAGGGAGCTGGGTGTAGGTCCCAGTCAGGGTAGCCCAGGACGGTATGTAATCACAGAATTGCTGGGATTCTGGTACCTCTCGTGCAAAGCTGCAAATCACAGGGAATGTGACAGAGGACGAGCTGTTTATCCAGCCAGCTCTCGCTGCTCCTGTTGGAGTCACRCATCACCCTCCTTCCACTGTCCCTTCTTATGCAGACATGCCTGGCCATGGGCAGTAACGCCGTCGGCTATGATCCTTTGTAAAATTGCTTTGTTTCTAGTCTGGCCGTAAGCACAAACAGGAAAAGCAAGAGCAGTCAGAGCAGCTCACAGCATGACCCTATCTTCCAGGTCCTTGTAGCAGATCTGGAACGGACAGCCTCGTGCTGCGAAATGCAACACAGCTCACCCTGCCCCGCTGCCTTTTATGTGCTGCTCTTCCTTCATCACAGAAAATCCCCGTTTCGGTGAGCTCAGCGCGTTCCCAGGAGGACAGGACTCTCTCATCACTACAGCTGGTTGCTTATCATGCCCCTGACTGGCCACTTCTGCAGAGGCCACGAAAGCTCAGCTCTCTCCAACCGTTAGCACTTTGGGCAGGTGTGGGGCACCCAGGTGACACAGGGAAGCTCCTGTGCCATCCATCCACAATAACCAGGGAACTGCCAGCTGGCAGATCTCTTCCTTTCATCAGCAGCGAACTGCTACTGCTGTYTATTCACAGAAATTATTATTGATACAAGTAAAACTATTTTGTGCATTGTGGCCCWGCCATTCTTATTTATAAATTCTAGTTCTCTGGCAAAATGATGTCTACAAATCTCTCCTATTGTTTGTGGGTAGAATCCCATAAAACCAGTGGAGTGAGTTGTTCTGGAAATTTTGCACAAACTTGCTCACAAATAAAACTTGCCTTGTACTGAGACAGTACATATCAAATTTCCACTCAGTGTGAAACTTCATATGGGAATAAGAATGACAYGAAAAATAATAGGGTTTCTAATGGTGATCCCTGCCAACTGGTAAGTATAGAGAAGATGTAATATCTATTCTTAGAGACAATTTATGACAGTTGATTTAACACTTCCACAATAAATGGGCATATATTGACAGTAAATTCTGGCAGAATTACATACCACACCACCTTKCCACATTCCCATTAATGCTCCTGCACCGGGTGGATGGTTATTTCAAGTGCCGGTTAGCTGGGGATTCATTTGGAAGCCACGGGGCCAGGAAGAGAAAAAAGTAATTTCTGTCAGAGGCGGTGCCTCTTCGTGTTTGGTTATAGACTGCAGAAGCTCGGCGTTAGGGCAGAAGCGCCAGGCTGCGCCTCCTCCTCCTCCCTCAGCGCCTTTAACGGGGGGCTGCACGCCCAGCCCGCGTGCCGGACGGGAGCGGGGAGCCCCGGGCGCGCCGTGGCTCC